>NC_139347.1:48037115-48049615 GCF_055883805.1 Amblyomma maculatum | reverse complement strand
GCTCCGATGCAACAGCGCGCTGCACCGTTGAGGCCACGAGTTTGCGTTGCGATATGGATGCCGCCTCCTAAAATGACGCATGTTCAACCCTACTCAGACCTTGTTGAAACGAGCTAAATCGTGAGCCCCTGCGGCGGGTGCTTTCGCTTCTCGTAATTACACTCAGATAGAACATAAAATGTATATAAGTTATGCTATTACCATTGAAAATTCATTTTAACAGTAGTTCTGCGGGTTCTTTGCCCAACAGCCCGTAAAAGATGGCCGGTTTAAGATGCAGTACTCACTGTAAATGCCGAAATTGGAAGATAATAGAAGTTTGGGAAATAACATTTTCCGTTTCCGAAGCCTCAAAAGCAATAGGAGACCGTAACCCTGGTAAATCGCCAGGATCGAATGGACTACCTGCTCCGTTTTATAAAAGCATGAAAATCCGACTAGCACAAGTTGTAACCAAAGTTTTCAACGAAGCATATATTATGGAACTTCTTTCACCTTCATTTTTATCCTCCCGCGCTGTACCAGCACCTGAAATAGATTATCTAACCAAGCTGACACAAGTTAAATCCTCTCTACCGATTTGTCTATGAATGCTGATTGTAAAATTGTGATCAAACTACTGGTCAGGAGGCTTCAAACTATGATAAGGTATGACTTATTAACCATCAGATAGCGACACCAATGAATGCACCATATCTGGCAACAAACAAAAGGTGCGAAGTGTTCTAGAGGTATGCAATATTAGACGGGCATTTATTGCACTTGGAAAACGCGTTTGATCGTGTCCTTCTATTGAACTGTTCTTCTTAGGGATCCAACCAAAACAATAGTCTCACAGGATTCTGACTGCACAAAGGAGTGGTTCATGTGCTGAAATAAATACACTTATAATATTGCTGTTTTCTGCTGTAATTACAATAGGATTTCGGAAGTTTTTATAAAAGTCAGAGCTTTCTACGAATCAACTGGAAATTTTTAGTATACGCTGGTGATATTGCTGCGTCATGCGAAATTTGGGAAACTTGTTACAAATGTTAAAGCTTGCTGCGAATCAAATGGAAATGCTTAGGACTTTGACATGGTGAATCACCCCAGACCCTGAGTGTATTCGCCAACGTAAAGTGGATAGCAATTAATATTGAATTACTTAGGTGCCCTTCTTGAGTTTGCGCTGATAGTGAGCCTTATTGGCGAAGATTGAAAAAAAAAAATCACAGCACAGTAGATTATTGTGGTTTGAGAGTTTCGATGCTAGGCGGGACACATCAGTATTGTATTCATTAGCAAGCTGCGGTATGCGATACATGTGCTAGACAGTTTCCGGCTATATGCGCAAAAGTTGTATAGGCTATTTACACTGTTTGTTTGGAGTTCCTTTTGGGGAAGACAAGTGGAACCAAAGTATTTCGAAGCGCACGCGCTGGAGGCCTTGAACTATATCATGTTTTCGTACAACAGCTAGTTAACCGTTTTTTAGTTAACCGTTCATTCAGTTGAGACTGGGCATAGTTTTACACTAACCGGTCGCTATATTTCATTGTATTCATGGAACCAAGTTTGAATTACCCGAGCGAGACCTCGTATTTGTGGCTTCGCGAATCAGCTTGTCCACCTAGAGAGTTATCTACCCTTAGGTAGATAACTTTTTGTCAACCGCCCATTGTTTACAAGAGAGAAAGTTTGGTCAGAATGTGCACTCAAGGAAGTTCAAAATGCAAGGACAGCTTTTATTGCAGTCTCTTGGAGGCACTGAGAAGGAGCAGTGCAATCTGCCCAGCTACAGTAGCGCAGCTAACACGCAGCAGACAATTTTGTCCCTAATTTTTACCTGTGCCGACTCGCGCCTGTACATGATAAATATTGTAAACATTGTTTGATCAGTATGTATCTAAACGTAATTTAGTGCCCCCGCATGCTCCCATTAACGCAGAACACTATTCTGCGAAGTATCGCGAATAGGCGTCCCTGCGTACGAAAATGCCTATAATTTACTCTTGATGTTTGCGCTCAAGCCCCGCTCCAGCTTATGTAAAATTGCGCGCGAGTATTTCACCACAAAAGAGGACGCATTTCTCCCATTTCACCAACCTGCATCTTCCAATCGGGGTGCGCAATGGTGACTCGTAAACCCAGGAAACGGTAGCATGATCGTCTCGGCATCCCATGCACTGCACAGCAAACTAGGCGGCATGCTCAGAGAAGCGGAAAAAAACAAACATTCTGCACTAGTAGACAGCTTAGACTGCCATACCCGGATAGGGACGAGGCTACGCGAATCGACAATGAGTCCGTGTACGACTCTCACAGAAGTTTATACTCTGCAGCGCGGCCGGCGGGCCCCGCGCCACGCCTTGGATATCGCAACGCTGATCTAGACGCCACTGGTTGAAGCCGTCAGGGACACAAGACACCCCATCAACCAGGCTATGTGCACGCTAGAGGTCAAAAAAGGTTAAGGGCCTCAATCAATATCCTCCTGTAATAGGCTTGGTAAAGTTTACGAGCACTGACACGCGCGCAAAACAAGGTGCACTAGTGAACGGCCGAGTGGATCAAAACATCGCCGCCAGCACTTCGCTCATTGTTGCTAGGCCTACTTTTGTAAACCATTTATTACCTTGAATAAAGAAGACAACATTTAAAAAGAAAATTAACAACGTAGTGGTGATGGCTAGGCCTTGCGGTCACCTCAAATCTATATTCGCTATGGCTTTTGCGAGAGGCTCGCACTTCGTTTACGAATCTCGTAAAAAATATACGAGGAAGCGAATAACTCTCCAGGAGAGCGGTGAAAGATGTAGTAAGGAAGTAATTACTAAATGAAATCTACCCAAGCTCGCCCATATGGCTACAAAGGAAGGCTATACAGCTTTCTCGGAAACTTCGCTGTTAAAAAAAAAATTCCTCCTGACGAAACGTACTCCCTTTGAAAAGTAGCTTAAAGTGACCTAGTTTTCGTCCAAGTAGAAAAGCAAAAGCGCCTCGGCACTTCTTCGCGACTTTTGACAGCAGAAGCGATGAAAAACATTTACAGCTGGTTTGAAGAAGCAAAGAAGAAATAAAAACTACCACAGGCACTCATTCAGAACGACGCATTTCACTGCTGCTAAGCATTCGCTGTTCTGATGTTTTGCTTCAATTTTTAACTTATTATGTGTGCTTGTTTGAGACCACAACATATTTCTCATGAAGGCAAAGTCATTCGATTCACATAGTTCTACGGAAGTGAACGAAGGTGCTGATGAGTATATTAAATACCAGGGCTTTCTTCTTTCGGCAAGTGAAAGGAAAGGAAGCTAGAGAATGTATTGCAGCGAGACACATTTTATCGCCAGGAAAATTAATGCACTGCATGTCGAAACCCTGAACTTAATACTTCAAGCAAAGAAGTCGTAGACTGCTACCTAACATAAATGAACGTCATTTGTGGCGACCTTCGCACGTATCCCGTTTCATTTTAAGGCTTATATCCAGAAACGATCACATAAATCACTCTTGCATATAACGAAAAGAAAGAAAAGTTCATCTCTCTATAAACCACAGTTACCACGTGCTTTGAAAGAGAGGGGCTCCACTTCGGTGAGTTCAGCGCTACCTACCAGCCGGGTCATTTTCGTCACATTTCGGAACTTTGTGCAAGTTCAACTCACTGGGAAAAAGCCTTTAAGCTTGCGCAAGTCGTTAAACGAGTTTAGAAATATTTCCCGCCTAGAAGGCATCAGAGTTCAAAGCCCGCTCACCGGTCCATTATCGCGGACAGTATAGAAGGAAGTTAATGCTCTTTTGATGCGGCTCACATCCTTTTACTTGCAGATTACTTTGAGCGATGTACTTTCTCCGAGGGACACCCGCTGTTACTTATGCCTAGTCAATGTATCCCAGCAAATACAAACGGCTAAAAATCATTCCTTGCTTCATATCAGAAGAAACATGATATATGTGAAGCGCTATAGTACACTTCGTTAATAAAACCTAGAATCTTTAAGTTCATTTTTATTGATAAAATAAGCCTTGTCGCTGTGATTAAAAGACACGAAGACTTGCTGTTTAGGAGGTAAAGTAACTAAGAAAGTGAGCAGGCTGGTAGGTTTACAGGAAACAAGAAATGACGTGATAAATTTGACTGCAGGTAAAATAATGCCGTTGCTGAGGCGACGCCAAAGAGGAACGTCAGGTGATAAAACCACCAGAATTGAGCACAAAAATACGTTCCCTGCAAAAACGCAGAAACCAGCGGTCTGTTTAGAAACCTTCTGTTATGCATATAGTTAAAAACATGTCTGCTCAATTGCTTGAGAAGCAACAAAATGTATTTTGGGTATGAAGTCTTTTCTGTCTAAAGCTGCAGTTTTCTTCGTAGTTGGAATATTTATAGAAACATCGGTGGAGCAAAAACATACCACACTCACAAACATTTTACAGACCCGCTTCATTACCCTTTAAAGTAAAACTTTAAAATTTTACCTCTCATAATGAAATGTTTGCAAATGTGTGCACTTTTTATAGATTCTAGTATTTCGCGTTTACGAAATTCAGACATTGGTGCTTTGGGACTACGTTTCGTGTAGTTCTTCAACAATCAGCAGCAAGAAGGTAATGATTTAAAAATTTCCATAGCAGGAAAAAAAAACTTCCCGACACAAAATATATAACTAAAAGAATGCGTGACACGAGCGATGCCACCTGAAATTTTTTTCTTTATATTTTTTAAAGCGAAAGCTTTTCTACGCCGTGTAAAACCAAGGTCGCCGTGCGTGAGATGAGGTAACACTGCGTATGCGCGAAACCACAGGTGTTTAGGTGCCTCGCACCTCGCAACCGAAAGGGGGGGTAAAGCGCGGCAAGGCGGTTGTGCTACATGTCTGCGGCGCTATGATGGGTACTCCTATTATTATTCTTGCTTTACGCGGACAAAAAGCTCTCAAAAGTATATTTATAAGGATTAAAGTTCATAAAGAAATCCTTTCACATTTTATTTAATTCCAGTTGCAAAACGTAAGTGATATAAAGGCTGATAAAAGCGTACCTGCGATACCTCCGTATCGTTTCATCTGCTGTACCTAGAACTAGAAGGCGCTGGCTGTACGCACCTGTAATATGCCAGAGGTACCATCATGGCTGCGAACTCGATTAGGAAAAGAGTAGAGAGGGTTTACATGGGAGTGCGGCCGTCCTTTCGCTCTATACTTAGTAGTGTTAACTCTATGCTCGCAGCTCTGCATCTGCTCAGCGCTTGACCCCATCACTCGGATATGCGTTTCGCCACTGCACATGTCGTCGCTTGCGACGCGGCGGCGGGGGGGGGGATATAACAGTGGCTCGTGCACTCGTTAGCCAGATATACAACGAACGGCGATGCGACGAGCGAGCGCACTACTCGGCACGCCATCAGTTCAGGCTACGAGAAACTACATCCACGGATATCAAGGTTGTGGCATGGCACAAAGCAGGTAGAGCACGAGAATATGCCAACCAGCGGCCAAGGGAGTGGCCGAAACCCCAGAACAATGGGAGGAAGGAACGTCTATCCAAACGGCTAAACATTGGACATCGGGTGTAATCATTGGATGTAAGAACACCGCGTGTAACCATGTAACCTGTAACGATGGTTAACACTGTAAGAAAATGTAAGACGGTACATAGTTACACCCAGTTGGACACTGGGTGTAACCGTTGGGTGTAAGGACACTGGGTGTAACCATTTAACCACACGTAACATGTTACATGGTTACATGTAACATGGTTTACTACTTATACCCATGTGCAATGGGGCTTTTCCGTACACACTAGGTTTAACCAATGATAAACGACCAGGAATATTTTGTAATAACCTAAATGTGTCAAAGCGAATAGCTTGTCTCCACAGTATCCCAGGCAGCAAAAACCCTGGCCCAATATTGGTACCACGCTGGGGATACATGGTCTCCATAGGAGCAGTGCATTACTAGCATATTCCAATAATGGGCCGGTTATTCGTGTTGCCCGGGATTATACACTTGTCACCTGTCACAGGCTATAGATGGTACTCGGGACTTGTCATCGCTACGGTTGGCAGTTGGCAAAACAGGGAGAAAGATCATGCTATCCACTTCTAGAGAAGAGGAGTAAGAGACGGGAAGGTAGCCAAGAAACTTTGTTGGGCGAGTTGGTAAACATCCATTGTTAATTTAAACAATGTTCGCGCTGTTTAAATTAACAACGGAAAGGTAGGTCTCCCTGGAAGAATCCTGTCGCTCTTCCGCGGTTGGCGAATGTAAGAGCCACCTGAAACTTGTCACCTGCCACGGCAGAAGGTGAAGTGGAAAAAAAAGCCTCCAAAATAAAATGTGCTTATGGTCTGGTAAGGAGCGTGTGGTGATGGATTGTACGTGCAGTGGTATACTGTATGTATTCGCAGCGCATGGTACGGCTGATATGTATGGCATGCGTGACTGTGCATGACAGCTCTCAATGAGGCTATATGCTATCGTATATTTCCGCAGGTAATTGGAATTGTATGACTTCCAGGTTTTATTTTTTGTTTCATGTGGGTTGTCATGCATAAGGTAATGAACCTTATATGAGTAGTAAGGCGTATAATTATTTTTTTTGCTCCGAATTAACCATACCACATATTAAGGCCTGGATAGCCTATCTCACAATATTTAACTTTAGTGGAAAGGGCTGACATTTTATCCAGAATCAAAAAAGGCATGCCAGCGCGCTGCACAATTGGCAGGCCTCACATTCCCTGTAGGTGTCGTTTAGCTCCTTCTGCGCTAAATTCAGCGTGACTTTTGTTTTTGTTTCTATTGCAGGGGTGGAGGGGGGGGGGGGGGGGGAGGGGATAAAAACGAGAAGCTGAAATGAGTGCAATTCAAGAGCAACTTGTTAAGCTTCAAAGTCACGTTGCCTGGTAACAGTGGTAACTTGAGCTTGAGTCAGCGGCTTGCGACGTGAGCAGGGGCTTGATTGAAAAGTCGATTCAGTGTAAAGTGTGCTTTTGTGTCTGCCCGCTGGTAAGAAACACTTCATTAGCCTTTGTTAGGACTTTTGAGGCAGTAAACAGCGGAATCAGCGGGAAAGAGGGACAATGTCCTCCCAAAATGGACGCGACAGGGTGAGGCAACCGCTGAATTTCAATTACGTTATTCCGAGCACGTCAATAACGGTGCGAAGCTTAAGTCTACAGAATTTCCTGAATCCGGTTTTCATTATAAAGAAAAAGTAAAAAGGAAAAGAAAACAATTGTGGATAAAGAAATTTACCATCCAATGTCAGATACGTGCACTTGTGCGTAGAAAAGGAACAATGTATTCTTTTGTCAGGCATAACCTTGTCTTTCTTAAAAATTGCCACTGAGTTTGTAAGAGAATCGTAACGTGAATATGCGTTCAAACTAAACGTGATGTGATAATGGAGAGGGTAGAATAATTGATACATAGACAAAGCATTGTTTTCTTTTTAATACAAATCCCTTGTTTTACTAAGTCGTTTATGCTATGGTCAATACCAGGAAAGACCTCCACACTGCTCTGCGTTCCCCAACCTAGATTGAGACGCGGGCCTGTCAACATTATCCGAAATGTCAACAATTCCTTCACCCTCGCCGGAAACTTTGGAAGCTGCGCTGAGTGATCAATGTCGAAATTAGCGGTCTTAGCACTGGAGTATTGGTCTAGGGGCTCTAACCGTCTTCGGCAAATTTTCCTCTTGTTTATCGGGAAATGTTTCCTTACCACCACCTGGCTATACATGCGCGCATAAGGCAATAAATAAAAACCTAAATAATTCAATTTGCATCAAGGTACTGAGACGGTCTTTCATAGCGATAACTGTCTTTGGGAAACTCCTTGAAGATGCCAGAATTCCGTGAAGAGTAGGTCATAACAGACGTGGCTTTATTTGAAAAAGACTGAAGCAGACCTCTTCGAGGTGCGGCGACTGGACGCAGTTTCTCTCTCAGCTGTTTCTGAGGGCTTTGGAGCATTGATTTCGGAAACCGGTGTGAAGTAAATGAGCATTAAGGCATGCTCCTGTTCGATCGTATGCGCAAAGTTGTGTTTTGAGCTCTTTTCAGAAAGACAGCGCCTTGTCAGGCAGTCAAAAGAAGTGAGAAGGGGGTGAAGAACTTCAGCTACTCAATCATCTCAGTACCCTACGAAGCTGAAAGTCGAAGTCGTTTGTAACAACAGCCCACATCACTAAATGTACTACACGTCTTGTGAACGACCGCGAATACAAAGAAATCTACATAATTAGGCACCTAATCATCAGTTTCATTCCGTTTTTTTTTCTTTTCTTGTCAGAAATGAATATCTGGACTGCCCAAGTATTGCTGGGAGGCTTTTTATAACCGTTGTCATTTTTTATTGTGAGTTGTTAGCAACTCGTTTGAATGATCGCTCCAAGAACATGTGTTATTTTTTTGATGAATGCTGCTCTAGTTACAAAGTTACAAGAGCAGCATTCATCAGAAAAAAAGGTTACAAGAATGCTGCTCTAGTTAGTTGGCTGCCAATTATTTTTGACAATGTTTGGGTTACCTATTTCTGTTTCTTCCATTCTGTTCAAAAGGAAAATATCTCCTCAAACACTGAGCTAAAGGTATTGCATGGATAACATGGCTAGCCCTTGACTATTGTTCCCACTGCGCAGTCCAACTATACTCGGTGGCAGCCTTTTGTGGTTACGCAGCTAGAAATACGAGGGCTTACTTTTCCCACAGTGCTACTGCGCTAAGTAGTACCGGTACGTCTGGACTCATTTAAGGTTTCGGTTTTAGTTGCGCCTTTGCGTTGAATTAGAAGCTCTCGGGCCATCAACAACTTGACTACAAACTAAAGACGTAAATGGCCAACTGATTAGTAGCCCACACAACGTGTTCTGTGAAAACAAGCGCAATGGGAATGCATACAGTTACCTTCGGGGAGACGCTGCTACAATATCCACTGTACAGAATACAGTGTTACAGTGGCTAGAATAAACCCTGTAACGCTGCAGTCGCTGTTGGAGTATACTTCGCGGAATTCCAGACAGGCGGTGCATGCCATGCACTAGGCGCGGCATGTTATTGTAACGTTGAAATCATCTACATTTACGCTGTGCTCATTAGTACTGTAGTATAAAATTTGATGTAATAATAACGTGAAGATTCTGTAAGTGTATTATATGTGAGTAAAATATCTTGAGGGAACATATTTGTTGCCCAGTGAACTAGCACATGTCAGCTCTGTAAGTTTCCCTGCATATCCATAAAAATTGCCAATCCTGAAGCAGCAAAACTAAACGCATTTGGGGAGCGGAGTAGGTGGGCAGTTAGAGCAGGAGTGCTAGCAGCGGTTTCCTTGGAAATGAGGGCAGGATGCAGGATAAAAGCGCAGTGTACGATTTTTGATTAAATTTGGCCCGTTACCAAATCAATAAATAAGAGAATTATGAACTTAGATTCTGGCCACAAGAATTGCACGTTGTTAAAAAAATATGTGTTGAATATGTTATCTGCTCTTATATTTGAATTTAACGAAGTGCAGCTGCGGTGAAATGTCATCCCTGATTTGGTAATTACCGAACTTTTCTTGTGGATAATTGAGCTTACCCATCTAATTCTAGAGCGGCGCTGTGCGAGCAGATAGACTGTTTTCGCTTTGTTGCTGCCGGAAAAAGGCGAAAATTCGAGTCACATGTGTGTATCTGCGTGCACAAGCGTCCTTAATTAAAACGGGCCCGAACGTTTTCTGAAGGGAATGAATTCATAACGCTGATATTGACGGTGACAATGGGGCAACTCAAAATGACAGTTTGGCTCGGAGTCAGCATCAGGCGCTGCCGGGGAGGCATGAACCAGCTGACATCTGATAGTTTGGTCCGGAACCGCGGTTCATTCCGTGGTCCTGGGAAGCTCTGACAGGACAACGGACGTCTTTAAGTTCATTTGTTCTAACAACTTCTTTTTTTTTTTTTTTTGCTTTTCAAAACTTTTTCGAATTTAATAAACAGGGACGCTGAAAATGACATTTTTCCGTTGCCGCATAATTAGCGCTCCTCGTTTCGTCAGTGTTTGTTGCCTTGCTAGTAATTAATGCCTCGCAAATGCTGTCCACGCATCCGAGCCGATCTGTGAAAGGTATGTGCAGTTTCAATATAGGTGTCCATCCAAAATGCATATCAACTGAATCAGCTTTAACTCTTTAACGGTCCCGCTGTGGAGGATCAGTCGATAAGGCACTTGAATACTGCGTGTTTGGGGTGCTGGGTTCAATAAATGCCATGTTTCTATTGAGCCGTGCTTTAAAGCGTCCATGTACAGTACGATGTCAGCTCGCAATGGAGAATCCCATGTCGTTGAAATTGTCCTCTGTCCTCCACTACGACGTTCCCCATTGGCTGCGTCACTTTGCGACCTTAAAAGACCCTCAAATAGTATTACTCGCTCTAATATTCTAGTCACGGAAATGGTCTTTCTGTGTATTTGAGCCATATTTTAAAGCCTAGCGTGCAGCCGATAATTTACAAACAGTTTTTAGAAAGGGGCTCCCGGCTACCTCTAGGAAACGATTAAGGAGACATTTAACGATTAAGGGCTTACGAGGCTTGCGCTGCGTAAGCCGCGCAAGCCTCGCAGATGACGTCATCGGGGCTGACTGGGCGCGCCCACTCATTAGCCTCTCCCGACATGGGTGGAACGTGACCTGGTGGGATGCAGCGTCACCCCCGAGATTCTTACAAGGCCATTGCATGACCTCTCTTCCACCAGCGAGCGTCACGATGGGCGGATGAGGGATGATCAGCCAATGAATCTGCGTGTACGGGCTTAGTTAAAGTGGCGAGAGAGCCCCTTAATTTGCTGGTACTTTATCGCCCCATCCACTGTTGTGACATTGGCGGGTGGGGTGCGTTGGCTGTGTCAAAATATCGATGGTGACGGATTCAGTCACGGCTTGTTTTCTTAGTGTTGTTTTTCGTTTGGGTGGCAAAGGAGGAGTGTAATTTTCGATCGCCGATATTTTCGTTGTTAGTGAGGTTAGCCTAAACATTTTTGCGTAGCGGACACGACTGATGGGATTCTTAATACTTGTGTGCGTTTTCCGGTTTTAGAAAATAGGTTTGTATGGGCCCTCCAAATGAAACTAAAACATCCAACTACATAAACAGTCACTATATTATTCGGGGCTTGAATGCACAGACGTCGAGCATCGCCAATTTTCGGCATGTTTTTATTGCTGCTGCCTCTGTGCTTGAATTGCACTCACGGTGATGCTCCTCATCAGCAATTATATTTGGACCGTTACTGACTCCGGAATACTTGTCAATGATAACCCTTCAAAAGCACTTAATTACTTTAAAGCAGCAGGGTTAAATATGTCGAGTCACAGGAAGGTCAGTGTCGTTGATTTTGTGAGAAAGTACTGATTAGTGAACAATGGCAATCGGGAGGTAGTTGCAAACAGCCCACACCGCTCACGTTAAACGCGACGTCACGCTCGGATATAAACTGATTAAATCGTGACACATGATGCGAATTAAACGTTGTCGCATATCTTAGATATCAGCTTCACAAAGCAATTGATTTCACGTCGAAAAAATTTCAAAAATTATAGGTTTCAAACACGATTTGAACCCAACATCTTTTTACTCTGGGCCAGATACACTTCCTATTGGACACAAGGCAAGATTATATGGTTCTGGATAAAGCGAAGATTTATGTGTATGTCCCGTGTTATTTAATGTAAAGTGGTAAGACAAAAGTAGTTTTTTCATAAGCTTTTCGTTGTATTTCTGTTTTTTTTTTACTTTCTTTCTTCATAGTTTTAACCAGAGTTCTTAGAAGTCGTTTAGAGAGTCCAGGTACGACAAAAAGAAAAATCCTTGCATTGAATCTAATCTAAGTGCTAAGGTAAACATTAGAGTCTATCCCTTATATTTTCACGGAACTGCTGTGTTTAAATGTAAGTTATTTTGCTACCATAAAATGCAGTCATCATCATTATTTAGCTCAGCACACTCACTGGAGAGCAATGACCTCTCCTCTATGCACCTACCTAATCCCCGCAAGCATCCTAGTCTCGTCAGTTCCCTTCTACGCTTGTGGAAACATAATACTCGCATGTTTTCGTTGTTTTTCTTCGATACAGACATCTTGTTTTCAGCTGGGAGCTCGGTATCTGAAAAATCGACAAAAGCCTGCCCAGAGCCATTGGTTCCCATAATCGCAGGTTGTTATAGCACGCCTTGACCTCTTCGAGCTCGGTATTTGGAGAATTGACAAAACCCTGCCTTCAGCCATTCGTTCCCATAATCACAAGATGTTAGAGCACGTCTTGTCCTCTTCCAGCAAATTTTTTGTGCTGGTCCAGATCTGTGGTCACCCCCAATTCGTACACATTGGTGATTTTTTTCTCCCTAATAAAACAGTTTGTAAGTGACCGGGCTCGCTTAATGTTTTTTTTTATTAGCATTGAATTGGGATCAAAGACTGATGCCTGACCGCGGCGCAGGCCACTTCTTTACGCTAATGGAGG
>NC_139347.1:47744615-48034615 GCF_055883805.1 Amblyomma maculatum | reverse complement strand
TCAGAAAACTGCAACAGAGCTACGTTCAGGGGTGGATTATAAAATGCCAAAATACACTTCTGGAGTCTGTGTGACGTGATACCAACCTCATCTTCTTTAGTAGATTCCGTCCTTCACCATTTTTATTAAAACAGCGCTTTGAATATTACCACTTTCGTGTTAAGAAAAGTTCTAGGAAGGAGAAAAACATTTAGGAGTTGGTAGTGAAGAAACCCTGGTAACTATGATTTATTTGCATTGGGGCTCACGTGGCGCCTTACATAGTATATATTAGCATATATCCTAGCAAAACGAAATAAGTACTAGTGGTTAGCTAGCTATAGGGGTAGAGGTCTGCATGTAACCATATCTTCATGCAGCACAAACATCGCCGCTGAGGTATGTTTGCTTGAAAGAAAGCGACATTCACAAAATTTTAATATCTGTTCATGCTACAGAACCTTTTGCGTTGCTGTTCCCCTAGTCACAACAAATGTTTACTTAGATAAGAAATTTCTTTTATTGCACCATACCCGCTCGATGAGCGAAGCGTACGCCAGCTGCTCTTTATGTAACGTGGAAGCAAACATAGACGCATGAGAATCAATATAGTAGACTGAGAGCGATATAGGCCGGTCTGTCGACTTTCTGCTCTCGGCATGCGCGAAACTCCTGGCTTCTTATCACTGGTTTCCAGGCTCGCCTTGGTTGCGCCGTTGACCAATCGAATAACCATTCTCGAGTCTCGGTTGAAGCCCTGAAGACCGGAGGGAACGCTTCCATACCACGAAGAGCCCGATACGGCGACCAGTTCTATCCGAGTAGCGACGGTACGTGACATCGGAAAGCAGCTCGCATCGTCGAACCGACTCGTGCAAGGCTGACTGTGCCAAGGTTTTTGAGGAGATATATATACGCCAGCACCATCGAATTTCGCGAGCGTTGTGCTCAGAGGAGCGTCCATATAGGTATAGAAACATATCGACAGCTTATGCCGTGCCTCGCTGCATTCGAGTAGCGCTTCGAATGCGGGGATGAATTCAGATGATAAAGTCTCGAAGTTCTGAAACAGTCCCGCATGAAGGGAACTGTGGTCGGTCGATTTTTGCGGTCTGGGCTATTGCGATAAACAGGAGTATTGTTTCCGAAAACGCATGGTTCCTAGAGGCGAACACTTAAAAACTCCAGCTTTGATGAGGAGACAATAGCGGAGCCTTTCACAGTTCTGCAATGGCTTTCGCTGGAGGGTGTGCGGATAAACTCGACTCAAACTGACTTATTTTCATGCCTTTGCTGACTGTATTACAAATGTTCCGAAGTTTAGTAAACCACCTGCGGTCTTTTTCTTTTGACATGCAAATGGTAGCAGTCTGAGAAAAAAGAAACTTCAAAGGTTATGGCGGTGAGAGGAAGAATTCTACTTCTGTGAGGACTCGACCGGTTCACAATTCAGGTTCGAACTGGTAAAACCGAGAAAATATTGATGCTGCGCGTTCAAAACAGTAGCAGTATCCATGTAGTGATCTGCGAAAATGTTAGGTCATTATCGTTTTGAAGCATATATAGCAGCAAAAAACGGCATAATTACGCCTGAGCGCAAAAGCGCGGTTACGGGTTCTTGTCAAGTAAAGAATGAACAAATATATGCGGCTTTTGAAGTGGCCTTTTTACTGTATATCGGCCAACATGTGCATTCTAGAAAGCATCAAAAAAGGGATTTCGCGTTAGTTCCAACATTAGCATATGTTGTGCTGTTTTAAAAACTGGCGAAATTCTGAAACTTTTGACACACCTGAAACAGGTTTTGAAGAGGTAGAAAATACAATAAGGGAAGGTTAGGAATTTATGCAGTTGTCAACGCTCACCTGGTCAGGTTGCCGCAGAAGACAAAACTTTATGACGAATGGATCAATGGTATTTTCGCTTATGTTGCTTGAGCAAAGCCCAATTAATAGTAGGTTACAGAAATGATCAGACTACAAAAAAAAAAAAATACTAGAGAAACGATCCACGAAGCGTTCAGCTGCCTGGCTTAAAATATCTAAAATGATTTTCCGGCAACTTGTAAGTTTCCATGCGCTTGTTGAATTTTTAGGCACTGAAAATGTTAAGTGAACACATTTCAGCTTGCGGACAGCTTTATAAATGGATGCGCGACCTATCCCTTTTTGTTCTTATTTCTGTTGCTCCTGTCATCGCATCGCATAGTTCTTTTACTACGCACGAAAACTAAAAAACAGTGGCAGGCATTGCCGTAAACTTTACGATGTCAATTCAGATAATAGATTTTCTTGTGCATTTGAAGATGGGACACAGCCAAACGCTTATGCTAGGTTAGTGCAGCCGCAAACTGCAGAAATAAAGCAATTGAAAACAGTACAAGGTTAAATTAGAAAATTCATGAAACAAAGTAATTTCTATACAAGTGCTTCCGACACGGGCTGCCTCGGGATACCACAACAACTACCGGCACGCTTTTGCACCAGAACTTTCAGCAGGCGCGCACTATTAAGGCGAAAGCCTTTAATGCTCATGCTGTCATGAACAAAATGTGTGCAACTTTTGCGACGGCTTTGATTGGCCGAGGTGGGATGACGTCATAGAGGTTTCGAACAATCACAGAGCCCCACCGCAGTATGCGCGAATGCGTGCCTTATATAGCCACATGGCAATCAATGATTAATTACAATCAATAACTAATTAGACAATTGAATAATTACTAATTATTGACTGACTAAGCAATTCATCAATTAACTAAAATATGAGTAATTCACTAGAAAATTAATCAATTACCTATTTAATGACTAATTAATTATTAGTACTAGTTGCGTAGCAGGATGCGGCACTCAGGCTTTCGCCTTTCACTAGTTTAGTCGCTAAAGTCCCTCGCAATGTTTTCTGCCTACGACCGAAAAGCTACTCAGGGGCACGTAGTCTTTAGTCAAGCACGATGATCCTGATCGCAAGAGAAAAGGTCTTCAGCAGTGACCTCCATGCGGAGATGCGCAGTCGCTGTCGAACATCAATGGAAGCTACTCACATTATCTGCGAATGCAAGAAGTATTTTAAGCCGCACAGAATGAAGCTCACAAACCAACCGATTGCGATCTCTATGGCTACATACAGTGACTGGGTTTCTCCCAGAAGACATGACTGCATGGATGTCGCTCTGCTCGAGGCAAAGCTAACGGAATTTGTGATGAAAGAACAGGTCAGCATGCTCTACGATTTTGGTGGTGAATGAATTATCATCTGTCTCGGCCGCCGTTACAGCGGAGGTATCACCAGCCCTCCCATATGCCTTGAGCAATGTGAAAATCAAGGGCTTTTAACAATAAATGCGCTGCAATCAATCGACCCAAATGTATGCATTAGTAGAGAGAAAAAATTTGGAGGACGCTTAAGCTCCGCCTTCAAGAGTGGAACGCGATAGCGTTATTGCACCTCGTTCGCACCGCCCACTCATTCGCTCGGTATGCTCTTGAGTCACACAAAGACATAGTTTTCATACTCAACACTTCTAAGTGCACTGTACAACTTTTTTGTAATTATTTGTTCAAACAAGTGCTTCTCACAATCTAGATTATCGCACTGTGTTGTGCACACTACAACGTTTCTTGCTCCCGTGTTCCTTTAGCGTTCACACAAGAGCGAGCGCGCAAGGCCCTGCAATACAACACCCGTCGACCTGCCAAGGAGTGTAAGACAATCCGCTACGGCGCAGCAATCACTGATGAGGCGACCCGCGTCGGACTTTGCACTCACGAATCACGCGGTGAGAGCCGAGCAACGCAGCGTCCGGCGCGGCAACGAAACGTGCGTCTGAGCAAGCGGAACGAACCAAAGAACTCGGTGTCTCGGAGGGAGAAAGCCGGGCAGCGACGCGCCATGAAGGCGGACGCGATCATGGGGCTGACGCCTTGATGGGATCGTCCTCTATCTCGCTTGGGAGCACCACGCAGAAGCATGATTCCTCGGAAGCAGCTCGGCACACATCGCAGGGGACGCTTTCCCAGCAGAAGCGCTACGGCGCAGCAATCACGTCAGAGGCGTCTGGCATCAGACGCTGCACCTAGCAATCGCGCTGTGAGCGGAAAGAGGAGCCGCGTCGCCTAAACACCACTGTTCGAGTGACGCACGCTGGATGGTGGAAGGGGAGAGAGCGAGAAAACTTATTAAACGCAAGGGTATTGGGGCATCCTCGCACCAGTACCCGCGCGGCCCGAAGGGGAGAAGCGTGTGAGCGAAGATAGTGATCTAAAGAAAGGAAAGACGCTTGATTCTACAACCCGTGAGGGTGCACGGCGAAACGTCAGGGGCGAGTGGCGCGCCACGTGTCGGGGCAGCGCCGCACATAGCGAGGAGGGGTTCTTCTGTGTTTGCCGCAAGATGGCTCTGCATGTGCGCAGAGCGCAGATGAAATGTAGCGGAAACGTACTTCGCTACTCGTGTAACTGCGACTTCTGTAAGTAACATGCTCATAATTACCGATATACACTGCAGTATAACGTTCTACGGCACGTTTTTAGGGCAACACCGCATTCACTAGAAGCGCTTTTGTACCGCTTTCAAGCATCGAACTCGTGGCTGAGTGTTAGCGTCTCCGTCTCACACTCCGGAGACCCTGGTTCGATTCCCACCCAGCCCATCTTGGAAGTTGCTTTTTATTTATGAAGTGCATGCCGGGATTTATCGTTCACGGCCAACGCCGCCTACGCCGACGACACCGGCTTTTCTGCGACACGAGCTCCTTAACGCTATCGCGTTAAAATACAACACGGCTAAAGGCTTTTCATGGCATCATCAATGAATTCCGTGTCATTGATTGCTTCTCGGATCAATATTTCACGTGTAGGTTACCATCAAGCTCAAATGGCAGCTGCATTAAAGTAATGATAGTCTTCTCAATGTCGCTTACCTGAGGCGAGATGACCAGTTTTGATTTCAAGCATAATATTGCATGAGCATAACTCGCTTTCAGTACTTCTAACTTTCGAGTAAGGGAAGACGGTTACACCGTGTTCACTGAGACCTACTCCTTTGAAACAAAACCTTCGGAGCCTACCGAGGCTCCCGCAAAACGCCAAAGAACTGGAACTCTGGAGATGGTGTCTGTGTCGCCAGAAGTCTTACTGAAAAGGATATAAAATAACCACTACGTTCAGAGAGGAGTCTGATAAAGGATATGGGGTTATAAAATGGCAATTGTAGAGGTCGGCTAGAAGACGACCTTGCCGACCTGCACCAAATTGTTACGTTAGTGCTGGCGAGAAGGAATTATCGCAGCGCGTAGGGGCAAGTAGAAGCTTGCACTCCCGCGCATGTTATAACGCCTGCACGCTTTATCGCAAAGGCCTAAGTATAGCTTTCACAGTCTCGTATTTTATTTTTACTTGTTTCATATTGGCAGCAGGTCAAACGGTCTTGACGCAGTTCCAGATATCCCGCTTTGCGCAAGAACTTTGCCTTGACAGCGCTAATATACTCTACAGCTTGCTTTCTAGCACTCAGCAGGGAAACAGCCACATGTGGCACTAAGCCTGGGATGCTACAACAGCCACTTTAACATCTTTTTTTTTTTTTTTACTCAGACAACTAAGCCTCATGGACAAGCTTTTGTTTGGAGGTAACACACAATGCATTTTTCGGGCGTGTAAGATATCTCCTGCCTATTTCAGAGATGTGTGGTGAAAAAAAAAACAAATTTATTTTAAAAGTAGGTTGTACCAAGCGGCGTACGAACGGCCTCGCAAGCACACGTGTGCAGACACTGCTTCCAGTCAATTGTAAGTAGCGCAGTGTTGAATTTGAAGCAAGAAACGGAGATCATGGAATTATGCAGCATATATGATATTGCTAATCCCTTTGTTGCACCATAGGAGTGCGGGTTTAAAAACTGCAGCATAAATGTAGGCGGTCATTCGGGTCACAAGCCTTCTTGGTCGGTAAGCATCGGCAGCTTCGGTGCTTCTTTTGAGGACTGGTTTCGGGCGTAATTGTTGTCTTGAATAAACCGGTCTATTATATCGATCTGTCTCTTTTTTTGTCACTAACCTGAGGCAGAGTTCTGGTGCCCTAATAGCGACGAGCACGGCATTCTGATTGATTTAGAAAAGAAGCTTAAGTTTAGGGCTTGAAATAAAATATGTCATAGAAAATGAGGCTGACAGAGTTTAGCATCCCCCGCAGTGGCGGCGCAGTGTTTAAGGCGCTAGAATGGTGCGCACAATGATGCGGGATCGAAGCCCGGCCGCTGCGCCGCTTTCCGATGCAGGAGAAAAGCAGGGTACCCGTGTGCTGTGCGTTGTCGGAGAACGTTAAAGAACCCTATAGGTGGGTCGAAATTTTCGAGCTCTCCACTATGGCGTCTTTCATGGCCTGAGTTACTTTGGCACGTTATACTCCATAAACTAAACTTACTGAAGGTTTGCATCCGAAGGGGTCCACTGCTGTTAATGCACCGCAGCAGCATGTCACGACAAAACAGAAAGCATAAAAATTTTCCCAAGCGCCCTTATTCCTGGCATAAATTATTTTATCAATAAGTAAGCCTAAAATGTGGACTTTTAAAGTGTGCTTGGAAAGAAGGAAACAATGAACGCGGCAGAACAAGTCACTGTCGCCATTGCGCAGCGTATATTAGTTATACTTTGCTGAAATGTTGGGCATAATTTCTGACCGAATCTGCAATTTTATCGTCAGCAGTCAGCACACACTAAGAGTTCACAGCCTTCGAAATGAAGGGGTAAATAGTCTCGGTAGATAGCAGTATTTTTGTAGCATTTTGGTCGCTGGTGCAAATACGGCTGACATGATATTTTGCCTTCAATATGTACGTAAAGACGCGACTGGCGTCTAAGCAAGAGCGTAAAACTGAATAAACGAACCTATAAAAGAAAATCAAGATTGAGCACTGGGTGATTTTCAACTATCCACTTTAAAAAAGGAACAGCGCTGAAAGGCACAAAGCGAGAGGTGACATGCAAACAATATCAAGGCAATCCCAGCTTTCCGTGCCATGACTCGTAATGTTGAGGCGTATGGAATGTACGTATTTAAGATGCTGCTATTGACGTGTTGAGAGCCATAGTCGCTTCGATGCGCAGCAAAAATTTCCTCTTAACATTTCTCCTGTTCTGGTGTCGAGTAGTTAAATTCCTAATATGAAAGCAATGGGCTGCATTCTTCAAAAGAGTTCTAAAACAGCTATGGAATATTAGAAATTATATTTAGGAACATAATTGATAGAAATGCTCTAGTCTAGTCTTCTCTTGAGGTGCAGAAATGTACTTCTGAAGCGTCACTTTCGAGCCCAACCAGTGGCCAAAGGTGCATAAAAAAAAAAAATGGTTTGTATTTTCAAAATTAAATAACAAGTAATTGCAAGTTTGAGGAGGGAGAATTCACTGTTATTTGATATGTTTGTTTCTGTGATGGAATTTTAGAATATGTAAATATTTTATAATCAAAACGCTTTCCCAGATTTTACGCAAAACCTTTATGGGTCTGGTTTTAGAAAGAAACATAGTCTTAATTCAACGTAAATCTTGTACCTTCCTTTTCAAGATCCAGTTCCTTTGACACCGTTCTTTTTAGTATAAAGTGAAACTGCCGCACCTTTTACACTGAATACAAACATTCGCTGACCCTTCACATTCATTAGTTATATTTAGGCAAACAAAGGCAAGAGGTGTGCGCTGAGTAACTACGTTGCATCATTGCAGTGATTCTACTAGGCTGATAACGCAGTCACAGAGTTGTTCCTACTTTTGCCACAGTAGTGCCATTTTTGCTCATGCGAAAGCCAGATACATCTCTATGGCGTGGTGAGTCGAGCTTCTCGAAGCTGCAGATACAATGGTTTAGAGCTCAGTATTTGTTTCAAAATTCTAGGCTAGTGCAGCTATCCGCTGACGTAGCGGCTATGCTAAAGAATAACCACTTATGTCATTTGATTCTATCGCTATACTATTCAAGATGTATTTGGCTCTCAGCCACGTTATTCCGATTTGAATCTGTAGCAACGCTACTGTATTCGCATTGAGAAATCACTATTGACGCATCCTTGCGTGCTGGTCTTAGTGAAAAACGTACCTTTTTGAACGAAGCCTTGGTAGTGGCATCGAACCAGATTTGTTCGCGTCTTTCTACTTTTGACCGTTAAAGCACTGCGCTTCGAATACATTCGTTTATTACATCACCCGCGATTTACAGAGTCAAGGAATTTGAGGTCATATTACTGCACGCATCTGGAATTTTAAACGAAAAAAAACAACAAACTTAAACAGAGCGAAATAGAGGAAGGAAAGCTTTGTAAATTGATCTGCCGCTTTCACTTGTTATTTAAGAATGAAGCCAAAGAGTCAAGCTTCAGGCATTGCTTTGCTTGTAATATTTTCTTTCCAAAAACAAAGGACCTTCAGCACAAGGAGGTAACTGAAGGGAGTCATGTATTTTCCAACTGTCCTCGCCCACTCCTCGAGTAATAAGACACTCAGAGCGACGACGAGACATTTTTCACGCGTTCATGCGAAGGATATAAATCTAATGAGACAAGTATGCTTGGTGAAGTTTAAACAGACGCTAATTTAACTATGGAGTATGTTTCAGTGCTATGTGTGAGTTGGCGGGAAAATACATTTGGTTTGGCAACTGCCAGTTTACAATGCGATGCCTGCAACTAGCTTTTTTTCATTCATAGCGAACTCGGTGCCGCCGCAGAGGGCGCACACGCCCATTGCGCAAGTGCGGATCAAGTTGTTGTGCATGCGTTCAGGTCAAGGAGCGGAGCAAAGTAAGGAAGCGTGAATTAAGGTGCATTGGAGGTGGGGGCGAGAGGGGGGGGGGGGCGTGTGGCAGTAGGAGCCCGTATTTTAAGGACACTTCACGGGAAGTCGCACCGAAGAGCTGTTTAAAGGCATGTTTAAAAACTGACTGCAGGACAACAAGCCACTCTAAAAGTACCCTCGCTGAGTCAAGGGGCTTCCTCAGCTATCGCCCTTCATCTCACAGCTAAATCTTTTATTTAACGCATCCAAGTCCTCGCCTGTGCAGTTTTGCCCTCACAAAAGCAGCAAGGAGAGAACCTACTGGGCGAAATAGGACCGCTGTCGCCACTGGTGACAGCTGGGGAAGAGGTGTGAAGCGCAAGACCTAGGCTGCCTGCACGGCTCGGGTTTTTCATTAAAACGTACGACTTCATCTCCTGTCGTGTCGGGTTGCAGCGCGTCTGCCGCTTTGTTATTTGACCTGCGCTGGCTTCCCTTTTCTCCGCACTCCTCTCTCCAGTTCCACTTTAGTCGCCTAGCTCCACTCGTACACTCTGCAGAAAAGCTTTTGCTGTTAATGCCGCTATGCTTGGAAGGAAAGAAATAGCGTAAAAGCTCTCCTTTTCTTCTATTTTATTGCAATCATGTTGTTCGAAACACAGAGCGCCTGATATTGACGGTAGGTGGACAAGAGCAATGCTTATTTTACTGACCGAACGGTTGAAACAGTAAAGCCAGAATAGTAAGAAAATAAAACTGGAAGGCAGTGGTGTCAATATATCCCTGCACAAAAAAAAAAGGGGGGGGGGGGGGGAACAAACCTAGGGACACAAGTTACAAGGAAGTTAAATACCCATAGTTAATAAAAGTTGCCTAGAGTTGCATTTTCTTTTCAGTTTTGAACAAATTTCAAGACGCAACTTTTTTCTTAACTAACAGTGGACACCCCAACCACACCGTGAGGGAAGAGAATAATAGATGGCAGCATAAAAAGAATGAATAATTTCAAGGCTCGACGTTTTTCTTAGCTAACAGTGGACATCTCAACCGCACCGGGAGGGAAGAGAAGAATAGATGGGAGCATAAAAAATAATAAATAAACGGTAGGGGGAGAGAGTCGATGCTAGAACTATAGAACTTTCAAGCAAGAAGAGGGTGTCAGGGATAGTGCCAGTTTTGTCTAGCTCCATGTGTTTCGCACCTCGCGTTCAAACGCAAGAAAATGTAAGGGGTTTATAAGAACCTAAAGGGAGGTAAATTTCTTTAATATACATTCCATACATCTCATGCTTTATGAAGATGAACTTAAATCTAAATCAAAGGGGAAAATTTGTGGTGCCTGTGCAAGAATAGTTTCAAAAGTGACTGACATGTACAATGAACGGAATTACGAAGCCTTTTATATGCTCTAATGGCTAGAAAGAGCTGGCTGGTGGCGCGAGCGAACTAATGAGTCACATTCAAAACTGGACGACAGATGGAGAAGTGAAGTATTGAATATTTAGCACCTATACGAACTTCCAGCTCCGCACATTTACGACACTCTAAGGTCAAGAAATCATTCCGGAGCCTCTCCGATGGCCACTCTTTCTCTCTTATTTTCTCCCATCTTTCATTTTATTTCTTTCCTTAGTGAGAACGCTTTTTGTTGTCGCCATGTCCACCGAGTTTTCGTTTAGTTTGCAGGCTTTCAGTGGAGCCACACATGCATCCCCGACGACATTATGTAGACTGACTTCCGATGGAGGAACAATTTTGTCGATCAGCGAAGATTCCAGCGTGATCCGAAAGTGGATCGGAGTTTGCGTACTTGATTCTCCGACATTCCAGTCTTGTTGCGACTCGCGAAAAATGATGTTTAAAAAAAGCAAAAATTGCCCTTTAGAAACACGACCTTCTCTACTGAGCGTAAAGGATACCTAGCCCAATGACCGACTGAGTGGTCGTAAAGTTGGTGCCAGATTGAGGTCTCTCTGCGTTTTTCGTGATGAAGTCTGGGCTCTTGGTAACGTTTGCGTTGGATATTTAACGTAATAATTAAAGCGTGTATCAAGATTCTGGAACTGGCGTCCTTGTTCGTATTGTTTTCGCTCATTATCCGACCGATCACGTTTCGCCACACTCTTGACGGGAGTCACTGCGAAAAACCTAATTACAGATCTAATATTAGAAGTTCAAGCGTACCTTGAGGCACTTCCCAAGCTCTCCCCGGCAGACAGTGACCGCTTAAACCTTAGCAATAAAAAAAAAAAAAAACTAACCGTCGGTTGCACAGTTTAGAGTGCGTAGGACCGCAGCCTTAATTTAATTTCTTCCGTACGCTGTTAACAACCTTCAGAATTGGGCAACCCCGTGCCTAATTTTGCAATCATTTAGCGGGCGATGCCCTTCCGATGTCTGAAACCTCATGAAAAGGGGAAGAAAGATCAGGACAAAAAATAAACGAGAGAGGTATTTGTACAGGGGGCGGAGCATCTGAATGTCGCCTTTTGAATGCTTGTTTGCCGAGCTGTTTAAAAGATGACTCAAATTGGCTTTTAAAGTGAGCATGTGGTGAAGTCCTGGCTGGTGTGACCTATACAGATAGGAGGCATCAACGTAAGCATCAGCACCGTTATTTCGGAGTCAATTTAAGACCGACTGCATGCGTTCTCAGTTCTCAAACACTGAAAAGAAATTACTCCTTTAGAGGACAGTAAGAGACCGAAATCGTAAATATAATATTGTGGAAGCGGCCGGCTTTACATCAGGAATCTGATAGGAAAACAAAATGAAGTTCTTGCTCTGCCATCGTAGCTAACGATTGGCTTTAGTGTCCAATTTGGCTGAAATATATATGAAAAAGTGTATCAACTAACTTGTTAAAGGAATATTGTTTTAAATACTTCCCGCAGTAACGAATGGCCCTAAGGAACGCACTTCTTTATATGCTTTAATGTGTGTTTATTGTGATGGCCTTCGTATTTTTTATTTGCTTAGCGACTGTGGTATGTTTTTCTGTGCTCCAAGCATTTCAGCGTTTTTTAAAATACTTAGACGACGAAGTGGAAAGTGGCGCGGGCCGGAGCGCACTCGCCAGGCCTGCTGGCCATTACAGCATATCTCGTCATGTCATCACGTCGTTCTGTTTCTATTGTGTCGCCATATTTCGTCGCCTGCCATGCCACCCCATAATAATATCACGCGAACGGGTTTACATCGCTTTGTCCTCAAAATGCAAAATGATTAGAATACCTAGCAATTATTTAGTACCGCATTGTATGTTTTATCTCGAAACTGCTTCTTATCCTGACAATAATTCACAAACACCGGTCTAGAAAGTCATCAAAGAAGAGCACCGCTTCTTTTCACGTGGACCCGGCAGTTTGCGTTCTTCGAAACATGTCCCGAGAGGGGTTGAGATAAACACTGAAGTTCAGTGAAACTGCGAAGTATTTTCGAAGGCGATGTTTGTCTGACTTCTTCACGAAATCGGGCTAGATGACAGGCGTCCTTGAGACGCAAGCTTTAATCGAAGTCCGACCAACCGTCGCACCAAATTTCTACCGAGAGTGATTGCATATGTCTGTCTGGTTCCGCCGACGAGAGCAGAGCTGTTGCTCAACCAGTAAAGGAGGCCTCTCGAGAATAGTACAGGCGTGCCACAAAAACAGCAGTAGCAGTTAGTAAAAAAAAAAAAAAAATCCCCCCTAGAAGAACGCAGACAAATTGAGTCGGTAGTGCAGGACGACGCTGGAGACCGTAGCACACTCGAGGAGTCTGACTGAGGAAGGAAATAGGAAGAATATCTGGAGGGCCCAGACAGGAAATTATTTAGCTCTACCATCAAGTTTTAATAAAAAGAACAATGTTTAAAGATTGATGAGAGACAGGAAGCAAAGGCCTAGCCCGTGTAGGTGTTTGAACAACGCAAAAATACTCCCCTGCGGTGGAAGAGTTCACCCATGATTATAATAACACCGTCACCGTGAAAAGAAGGCCAAGCGAACGTTAGCTGGAATCACATTCGTTATCTGCGCCAGTCAACTAGTAATTTACCCAGTTATGTTGCTACTTTCTGACTATACTTTAAAAAAGTGGGTTGCTTGACAAATGCAGCAGAGATATGTCATCCGTTGATGTCATCGAAACAAAAAAATAAGAAAGGTATACATCCCAGTTATCCCTCCGAAGGAATTAGTGAATTGCGTTTAATACACGTGCCGAGCTAGATTTCTTTTTTCACGTCGAGCGACATTTCTTTCTTAATTCAGAAATACCGCCAGACTCCGCTCCGGTAAAAACTGTCAAGTGCAGGTCATACTGTAAACATTTATACCCGCCAAAATTAGAAGCTTGAAGCGCTGTCGCTGCTCATGGATTCGAAACCCACCGACAGCGAGTTGCTTTTCTTTTACTGTGTATTGAATTATATTTTACCTGTAATATATTGTTCTACTAAATCGTTTCAAAAGCAGAATAAAACAAAAGCCAATCCTTCACGCTTTGCTTTGCCTCGCTGAATGCTGGCTTCAGTGATTTGTGTATTAATCTTATATATGCAGCACAAAAACCAATTTATCAACAATTTTGACTTTGGTGTAAAATAAAATCAATACACTATAATTAACAATATTCCAGAGGCCAAATTAAGGTTAATACCAGCCGTTCTTTTTTAACGCGCATCACGGTAACGTCAAAGCTACTGTTAGTTATAATAACGGAGGAATAAACATTTATTTCCTTGCTGTGGAAACAAGTGAGATACGTTCATTGAAGCTGACGTACGAGCAGGAATCATGGAGATAGCTGCGCAAGTAGCGAACAAGTGAAGCTTAGATTCCAGACAGTATAACCTTTTCAATCAGTAATAGGTGAAGGGAAGCGTCGTAAGCTTTGCTAAAATGAGAATATATGACGTCAGTTTGACCCTCTGTAGGATTGCAACTGAGATATGCGTCAGAAACGTTACTAAATTAGTTATAGAACGACCCCTAATTGGTTTTTGCTGTTTAAGTTAGATAGCTTGTTTGAGGTTGTAGGAAACTTCTTTGGAAAATGTAATACATATCTTTGAGGCTGCGCACAGTGTACTAATAGGATGGTAGCTGGAAACTTCAGATTTGTTGCCTGATTTGAATACAAGGAAAACACATACCATTTTTAACAAGTGAGCAAAGACAGAACATTCGAAACAGTGCTAAACATCGCGGTTAAACATTCGGCAATGACACTAATGAAGGCGCATATTGTGGCAGGAGAAATGTCATCAGGAGCCAGGGGTGATAGATGGTTTCGTATGCTTAATACTATGGCTTATCAACATGCAATCAAAGTGTGTGCAACAAGGTGCACTGGCTCAAAAGTATACCGCCTCGAAGAGTTCAGATTTATGCAAACCGAAAAACCATGGGGGAAAACTAACCTTGATTCTAGAACCGTGAAACTCAAACAAGTTAATTTACCTACTAGGTTTGTTCGAGCGCTTGCGAATGTATTGCCACAACTCGTTAGGAGTGTTCTACGTACTGCTCTCAAAACCACAACAGAGGAGTCCTGACCCCGCCTATACAGACTGTTGTAAAGGGAGGGCAAGTTGTGGAATTGAGCTACCGATTTATCAGGCCCAAAGTCCCTTGCCTCATTGCACCTTCACAATGCTTAACACATTAGCCACCGGTGGTCACGTCACTTCTTCACGCGATGTGGCCCGGAATATTGGTTGAGAGATTGAAAAAGTAGCACAGGCTTATCGCGAGGTCTCCTTTCTTAGGCTTCATAATAAAATATGTCTCACGGCTTTACTTTGTGGCACGGTAGTAGTGCCTGCTATATATATATTATTGACTTGACCTACCAGTGTCTTACGGCGTAGTAAGAGTGTCACTTTAACTTTGTTCTTATCTCCAAAGAACACCAACATAGAAACTTGCAACGAGTAGAAGTCGGCGGGGAAATATACTGGCGCATCCTAAAAAAGAAAGATTGTACGAACTAGCTAAATTATTCATCGATGTCGCTGACGCTGTTTAAATATGAACAGTCAATACGAGAGAGCGAACTGCACCAATAGACAAATATAGCCGCCACACAGGCTAAATATGATTTTTTCTTCATGATTAGAGTTAGTGATAGGCAGAACAGAGATGAGTTGGAAGCCCTCGTTTCTTCCTCATGTTGACGATGAAGAATATTCAAAGTCGTCGGTTCTATTGAGGATACATCTTTTTTATTTTACTGTCACGCTTATATGCTTCATGTAGCTAGTGTTGCAAGCAAAGATTGATCTGAATGCTTCTAAAACAGTTTGTTTCATCTGGGCGTAAACCTCATAGTCGTCTACCTGCTTACTCTGTAAATAGTATTACCTTTTCCCAGGGGTGGAGAAACGTAATCTTGGTGAACTGTTTCGACCCTTACATTAGCTTCTCTCATACCGGAGGTTCTGCACTGCAGGATTTGCTCCCAGGTAGCTACTGCAGGCCTTAGAAGAAGTTCATTATCTTTCTTCCTTTATAAGAGATGACAATGATCACGTAGTTGCCAATTTTGAAGTATCCGTATATAAGTGCGGTATCCTTAAATTCTCATTAGGATAAGAAATATTACGTCCGATTTGCATATTTAATCAAATGCGAAGTAGGTGCGTAGCACTGCTTATCTCTGCTATACCTTTCCATCGCTTGCTGTCGCGCACGCCGTTGTCCTGGAGTTTCTACTGCACATTTGTTCCCCGTCGCTTCGGCACCCGTTTCACGACGCCCATTCAGTGTCTTGAGCAGTTTCCTGATCACGCTCGGCACGTTTCCTCATTCTTTGTGCTTATAGATTCTTGCACCGTTTAGCTAGAATATCAGAATCAGTAAACTCACAATCCCGCTGCCTTCGTAACCGTTGTAATCCAGCACGCCGAGTACGGCGAACCTGCACAGCAGTGCCAGACAGCCGGCTTTACCCATTGCGACGCGAAGCAAAACACGCGGCGCAGCCGCTTCCTCAGCTTTCCTTACATAATCTTCAGAAATGAGCCAAAATAGGCACAATGTACCCCTTTAAAATGCACAGCTCTGCAGCCAAAAGGTCTGGGCTGGGATCATAGGGGGAGAGAGAGAGAGAGAAGAGAAAGGAAAACACGCTTGAAGGCGCGGAGGTGAGTACAAGCTGCTTCACGATGCGGCGAGCAGCTCGGAGCCGAGATTCAGGAAGCAGCGCGCGTGAACGTCTGCTGTCCAGGACGGCTAAGGAGTGATTGATGCGAGGGGAGAAATGCCGAAGTTGAGGATGAGCGAGCCAAAACACGACTGCCCACTCCGGAGTAATGGATGGATGGATGGAATATAGGAGCGTCCTCTTTGAAACGGGGTGGTAGCGGTTGCTATCATGCTCGTTTTTTTCCCTATATCTTAATTATTGTTTTAGACCGGTTAGCTATACCATCATTCCATTTATCGAATTTTTTTTCTACATTACTAACATTATGTTACTTTTTTGCTTTTAAGCCACCAATCTTCCAATCGTTTTTTTCTAGCTTCCAACGCAGGTTCATTCACCCGGCACTGGTATCTCTAGACCCCAGGGCCTCAGGAATGGTGACAGCGCCTGCATCGACTTCCGGATGGATACCATCACATTCGAATATAAGATGGTTAATTGTTTCTGCTGATTTGCCACTTACTGTACATGTGTTATCTTCATGGTTAAATTTCGTTTTGTAGCTTTGTGTTCTAAGGCATCCTGATCTAGCTTCAAAACGTAGGGCACTGCATTTCAAGTTATCAAAGAAAGCGTCCTTCCTGATCTGCCTTTTCTCTTTCTGTATAGTTCCACACTCTGTTTCTTTTCCATAGAATTTATCTGACATTTACCTTTTGTGTTTTTCACTTATTGCCTAACGCTCTTTATATATTCGTCCTTGTGACCAGCATACTTACTGGTTAGTTTCCAAGTTATTTTCCTGCATTGTGAGTTAACACTTTTTATGTATAGGTTATTAAATTAAACACAATTTAAACGCACGCTTGTGCAACGCCACCCAGTGACAGCCGCAAAGTCCTCAACTGACACGCCCCTCTCTCACTGTCTTACTCTATCACTGGGTACATCTATGCGGCCGCTAGATGCCGCATAGATGTACCAGGTGATAGAAAACCAGGTGATAGGAAAATGCTCGGAATATAACCAGCCCTTATACAGAGCATTCATTGGATACGAAAAAGCATTTGACTCAGTTGAAACTTCGGCAGTGATGCAGGCATTGCGAAATCAGGGGTAGACGAGCCATACGTGAAAGTGCTGGAAAATATATATAGTGGCTGCACAGCAACCATAGTTCTGCATAAAAAAAGCAACAAAATTTCCATAAAGAAAGGTGTTAGGCAAGGAGACACGATCTCCCCAGTGCTATTCACAGCTTGCTTAGAGGAAGTATTCAGAGACTTGGAATGGGAGCAGTTAGGGATAAGGGTAGATGGAGAATACATCAGTAATATGCGATTTGCCAATGACATTGCCTTGCTAAGTAACTCGGGGGATGAACTGCAAATAATGATTGATGGCCTAGACAAGAAAAGTGAAAGGTAAGCTTAAACAATCAATATGCAGAAGACTAAGGTAATGTTCAACAGTCTCGGGAAAGAACAGCAGTTTACGTTAGGTAGCGAAGCACTGGAAGTAGTAGGTGAATATGTCTACTCAGGACAGGTAGATCCGCAGATCCGGACCATGAAAAGGAAATAATAAGAAGAATAAGATTCGGATGGAGCGCAATTGGCAAGCACTCGATGATTATGACTAGCAGCTTACCGGTATCGCTCAAGAGGAAAGTATACAACAGTTGCATCTTACCTGTACTCACCTATGGTGCTGAAACTTGGAGGCTAACCAAAAGGGTTCTACTTAAGTTGAGGACACCTCAGAGGGCTATGGAGCGAAAAATGGTAGGGGTAACATTGGAGATAGGAAGCGTGCAGAGTGGGTCAGAGTAATAACGCAAGAGACTGACATTCTAGTGGAAATTAAGAAGAAGAAATGGGCATGAGCAGGACATGTAGTGCAAAGAGAGGATAACCGATGGTCGCTTAGGGTAACAAACTGGATTACAAGGGAATGAAAGCGTAGCAGGGGGCGGCAGAAAGTTAGGTGAGCGGATGAGGTTAAGTTCACAGTGTCAAGTGGATGTAGCTAGCACAGAACCAGATTAATTGGAGATATATGAGAGAGGCCTTCGCCCTGCAGGGGGTCATCATCAGTCAAGCTGATGATGATGATGATGATGATAATCATGCGGCCGCTCCGCCCCCTGAGTGTTAAGTCGCGTGATGGGGGCGTCGCCACTTTTCCTTCCTCCTCTTCAAGGTCACAGAGAAACGGATGGACAGAGAGAAAGAGAGAGAGAGAGAGAGGCTTCTGCTACAGCTGTGCAACCATTCCGCCGCGAGACGCGCGCGTCACCACCTTCTCTTTCTCCACTTCAAGTTCACGAAAAGATAGAGAGTGAGCGGCTTCGGACAGACATTGGCGAAATCCGTGATTGCGGCTAGTAGTGCTACGCACTAAAAATTGTGGAGGCTCATCTTGGTTAAACCTAGTTATACGAGAGGAAGCTCTGTTAACACGATCGGACCGGATCAAGCCGCATTCATAACAAATCCCTGAATGACAAATCGCCGGTGAAGCAGCTGATATACCTCGGCTAGTCTAGTAAAACACAGCGTCAAGCCTGTGAGCAAGCGCAGCTGCGGCACCTCGCTAAAGTTAATCACACGACGCGACTTCATAGAGATACATCTACGCTACGGAGGCTAAAGGTCAAATTTACATTGCCGGATTACCTTGAGAATCGCAGTGCGAAGACGGAGCTCTCGCTTTAAGTTCCCCAATTAGTTGAGGGGTGTCAGAGCAACCCATGATTGATCGAGAGTTAGGTGGCGTCACACGTCATATGATGAGGCCGAGCGCTGACGGTCTGTTGAATGTGGGCCCTAACGAGATCACTTGACCTGTCCGAGCTGGCAAGTGTTCCGACAGGTGGTAGTTGCCGGGTGATATGTGAGAGATCTGATTAGTCGCCGGGATATGTGACGTCTAACGACAGAGTCGCATGACCGTTGTCGCATGCACGCTGGCAGATGGCAGATGCGTAGGTCACATGACATCACTGAGAGCAGTGGTGCTGTCGGCAGCTGAGCCAGAAATGGCGTCATTTGCGTCTACCTTAATAAAAATACAATTTGAAGTCTCTTAGTTGTATCCACAGCAAGCTCGACTGCTGCACCCGAGGACGCCGGTTCGATGCGAACACCTGCAGCCGCTTTTCGATAGAAGCGAAAATTAAGATGCCAATGTAATGCACGATATTAGTGTGTTTATTGCAAAATTGCGCGGTAATCGCGATTTACCGCATCTGACTGATGCACTAAGCTACTGAACTTAGCTATACCTATATTTGTTTAAGGCGTAAGCCTTTATGCGGAGTATGCCTTCAACTGTTGCACTGGTGAAGTCTGTCCATGGCCAGCGATCGAAGCGCGCAGTAAAGAAAGATAAGAGAATGGAGATGAACATGATAGCAGAAAGAAGGAAGAAATAGGAGGAAGATGGAAAGACGCGTTCACACACATAAAGATAGCTCGAAGAGGAAAACAAAAATTGCAGCTAAACTCCCCGGTTGGCCAATTTTTAAGTATGTGTTCTAACACTGCTTTGGCGGTTAAGCTAAATCGGATAGATTCGGTGTAAGCTTGATGACTCTTTCGAGAATCGCTGCTTGGCAGCCTCCGTCACACATATTAGGCCTCATTCTAGGCTCGGATCGGCGCAGCCGTTTCTTCTCCTCTCTTCAAGGTTGCGGAGAGAGGACAATACAAATAAGATTGAGCGAGATGAGGTAGTGAAGGTCGTAAAAAAAAAAAAAAAAAGAGCGGTCGCGTTGTGCCCGGCTGTGAACGCAGGGCTTCCTTTTATGTGTTTTCCGTTCACTCGCCGGAAAAAAAAAGAGCCGGTTTACATAGCCGACGTGGATTTAGCCTCCTTCGCGTATCAGAAAGAAAGAAATGAAGAAAAAAAAAAGAAAGAAAGAAGGAAGGAAAGCAAGAAAGAAATAACGGAAGGAAGGAAGGAAGGAAGGAAGGAAGGAAGGAAGGAAGGAAGGAAGGAAGGAAGGAAGGAAGGAAGGAAGGAAGGAAGGAAGGAAGAAAGAAAGAAAGAAAGAAAGAAAGAAAGAAAGAAAGAAAGAAAGAAAGAAAGAAAGAAAGAAAGAAAGAAAGAAGGAAAGAAAGAAAGAAAGAAGGAAAGAAAGAAAGAAGGAAAGAAAGAAAGAAAGAAAGAAAGAAAGAAAGAAAGAAAGAAAGAAAGAAAGAAAGAAAGAAAGAAAGAAAGAAAGAAAGAAAGAAAGAAAGAAAGAAAGAAAGAAAGAAAGAATGCAAGCAAGCAAGCAGGCAGGCAAGCAAGCAAGATGTGGGCGGCGCATGAATGTCGTTCAGCACTGTTCTTGCGTATACAGCATGGATATTCGGAAGTGAGAAATGTAGTGCTAGCGCACAAAAACCTTGAGCATGGCGGATTTATTCTTATCACTCTTGCGCACCGCTGTCGGTGTATCAGACTTATAGAGCATGTAATTGCCTACGGATTGGCGCGAGAGATTTATTGCTCTCGGGCATTGCTGCCTCGTTCGTATCTTTGTGTCTTGACTTCACAACAACCAGGCTAGTGTTTGCAGTGGAAGAACGCAGTCAGAGTGCGTTCAGCCATGATTCATTTCACGGGCGACCGGAGGAACAAAAATTACCCAATAAGGAACCAGTGCGCGTGGATTTCACGCCAGCTGCCGTCCCGCGCTTCTATTTATAAATCTAAAGAGGAGGACGCCCGTACGAAGCGCTCGGTATGCGCGACGTTGGCATGCATGAGATAAAGTTCCTTTCGTCACCAACCTAGAGGCTGAGTAAATGTGGTGGCGGTGATAACTTCTTTTGCACACAATAGAGTTTGGGACATGCCCGTGCTGCGTTGGACGACGTACTACAATACGGCGACGATAGATCAATGAACTCCAGCATTCACTATAAGGAGTCGTCGGCATTTCTCTTAAGAACGGTTTTTATCTCTGTCGTTCTAAGATCACAGCAGCGCACAAAAATCTAAGAAATAAATATTTTGGGTGACAAAGGATTAACCAAAAGTTCTAAAACAACAAATTGCCCTTCTGAAGGACAAAACCATGCCCAAGCAAACAATCAAAATAGAGCAAGCACGCGATCGAGCTAAAGTATTCTTTAAGAAAGTAAGCAGGGTCATCAAACCTGATTCTGAAAAGCTGTGACAGCAGTAGACCTTAGGTTATTTCTATCATGCTTTCATTCCAAGAAATGGGTTGTCTATAAGCTGGTTATTCTCTCACACAAAAAAGAATTGTTTGGATGGTGAAAATTGGGTCACGTGAGTCGGGAGTGGTGGTTGATGGGTTGCAACGTTTAGCAACTGGAGTGGGGTGGTTATATAGCTGGTGAAAGATGCTCTTGTGGGCGTCTAGCTTTACACTGCCTCTTCAAATCGATTTCAGCGTCTCTTTTTCGTTCCGTTGTGCGTCGGCTTCATTCGGCGGAGACCTTGTAGGGAGTCAAGGTTGGTGGCCAGTAGTGGGTACTAGAAAGGGATGTCGGGATAGGGCATTGCGCGCCATTTCTGGAAGTTGAAGACCTAAAACGCCGGGGCTTAACACTGAAGGCGGCTTTTTCGCCAAGTTCTGTTGGTCTTACAATCGCATTGAAATAATTTTGCATATGTTCATAATCTGCCGGTGAGCAAAAGCCCGGTGAAATTTAGAAACATTCACGGCTGTGGAGTAAATTCGCGATCCATGGTTCATGCACGCTAACCCTGCTTCGAGCAGAAGGTCAGTGACAGGACTGCATGCACCCGAAGCGGGAAAGCAATGCCATGTGCACGTGCTGCTTCTTTTGTCCTAGTTGGGCAATAACCTGCGTGTTTTTCTCAAATGCAGGTCCCCAGCGAATAGCCGCTTTCGACCGCTTCGAACTGCCCAAACCAGCTACGCAGCGGTACCTTCATTCATGCCACTGAGCGAACAACCGCTTTTGAACGAGAAGTAGAGGAAAATGGGAAAAAGGGAAGTGATTGGCGATGTGCTCTTCGAGGATGAATCGAATCGGCGACAAAGGCCGCCTCACCTGCCAAAGTGTTTGCCGTCTGTCGCACACGCCCTCTATAGGTTCGCGACAATAGCGGGCTATATTGACAAACCTGTTCCATGCCGGGATGTTTGAAGCTGCCCCGGGCGTAGGAGATACTGCACACGCACAGCCGATCGCCATAAGAACAATATAGTTATGCATGAAAATAAAGGAAACGTCATACGAGCTAGTTACAGTTCGATATTGAGCGCAGGAAAAACTATAAAGGTATTATGCATACATAAAGCTGAAAACATAGTTCTTAAACGAAAAGCTGTATCATGTGCAGTTGCCAAGAAGGGACAACAGACCTTTCAGTGAGAAAGAATATTTAGCAACGATAAAAATTCTTTGTTCTTTTCAACCGCGTTGTTCCTGACCGATATCGCCGATGATGCTACAGGTGAACGAAACAGAAATTGTAAATATAAACCTTCCTATGTTTAAAAAAAAATGTTAAATTCAAATGCACTGCTTTTTTCTTCACACGACGTGCGAGACGACAGAAATATGCCTAACCCTGGCTTACACACTCAAGGTTTAAGCATTTACGTTTGGAGAGCAATTTACTCAGCTCATGTGCCACACAACAGGTACGTTTTGTTATGTTCTAATGTTATTTTATGTAATGTTATGTTATGTTAATGTAATGTTATGTTCCTGTTCTAATAAAGTTCAAGAGGGAACCGTGACAAGGCCGCTGCGTAACAAGCAAAGTAAAAAGATGGGTTGTTAGGCGAAAGGCCCGCTGCTGTCAGGTGCCGAACTCTCGTCGGCTTCAGTCGCTTTTTTCTTTCATTTAATATCTCCTCTTAATTTTCTTTTTACATATTTCTCTGTGCCCTGAGACAATAATTAGAACGTTATTAAAAAAAAGATGTGTTTCTAGTTTTTGAATTAATGTTCAGAATCGTTTTTCAAGTGTATAAAAATTCAATTAGTGCCAGCAATGTTTTTGAAACGGTAAATATGTGACGAAGAGAACTTTTATATTTCTCACCACAGCCAGCGATATAAGTGACCTGGCTGCCAATTAAAAGTGATGTAATACTCAACGGGAGTTGTGGCAAGCGCGTCAACGAACTCCATTTTTTACAAATTGTGTATGTAGGAGATGAGGGGCGGGGAAGGGGGCTGGTGCTTGTGCGTGCTTGCGTGCGCATTCGGCTCAAATTTGTCCTTGGTGGAAGGCTTCCGCGGCGTTGATACGGACGTGCGTGTTTGTAGAAATGCATCTGCGAGTTTCGGCAAGCTGCCTACTCCACTCGAGAACCAAGCACGCCTCTCATACGTATGCATTGTGTTTTTGTAACGGGTGCACGAAATAGGTCTCCTACCCCTAGACCGAAGTGCGTCTTATCGATCCCGCATGTTGAACTGAGAGGTTCCTGCTACTTCGCAATCGCATTACTCCTGCAGCGCACGAGACAAAATGAATTGCGCACACACGCTGGTGTACTGATGCCGAGGACATTGCTAGAAGTGAATAAGCAGAAAACACGGCAGAGTTTCCACGCATCGCTGCCTCCAAGAGTATAAATAATGCACGCGTCGAGAAAGCCAGGTTGGAAGAGTGAGTGCCACGCGAGCTTTTTGGAGCAGCATGCTTCAAATAGCCGACATAGAGCGCTTGCTTTCAGCTCTACCCCGCTTGTATCAGCGTCAGCTCAGAAGAATACGACAAGCACGACTTGAGCACTTCGGTAAGCGCGACACTATGAAATTATTCCAGAGCAAAACTTACTTATTCACGCACTTTGCTCGTCAATCCGTTCCTTCATTTTTTTGTATACTAAACGATATCTACTCAACATGAAACAAGGAAAAGGTGCACACTGAAAAACGTTTCGCATATCTAACTGTGCTTGTACTATGCAAACGTTACACCGCTGACGAAAGAACTGAATTTGTCGCTAATGCATTGCACTAGCTCGATGTATGTATGCTCCTGGCACTGAATTAATGCCGTTCAGAAGTGGATTTGGTGTAGGCAAGTAATTGTGCAAACATTTGCAATATACCAGTATACCCCGAGTGCCCAGTCAGAGATATCCAAGTTTTGAAATATACGGTGTGTCCTAGCCCAGCGAAGCTAATTAAGAGCTGTTGAGAGCTGGCAGTAATAGCCTAGACTGTTTTTCGTCTGTGAAAATCAATTAATTAGTAAATACTAACTATCTAACTGTTTATTGACTGGCTTAAAATAAAGTGTGAAAGTAAAAGTTGTAGATCATCTAAAAAATAACTACCGAACTTGTTTTTGTCCAGATAAGATTTAAGCAGCGCTAGTTACTGACCTTCAAAGAAAGCGGTGTACGAAAATGTTGTTTGTTTTTAGAACTGGACCTTTAACACGGTCGGCTTAAACCGTTAAAATGATCAAATCGTTCCATTTCAACAAACTACCAGAAGGCCCAACATATAAAGCACAACCTTCGAATGGCACAGAAACTCAGAAAAACGTATATTGTAAAACTCTAGTGAATGCTTGTTCCCCTATTCAGTTTTCGTAAGCTGCACAATATAGGAATTTCTATGGAACTTAGTTCAGACATATAGAATACCCGGGAACGTTGCATAGGGATCGTAGTCTGTCGTAAAAACTGTCGTAAATAAGACAGAGATCCTTGCTTATAGCGTCGGAGAACGAGGATCGTGTAATGGCGCAATCGTTCTGGTTTAATTTATCGCAACCGAAGTGCCCCGGTGCGCTTCTTGGGTGCTAGCGTGATTAGTCGAGGCGCATGTCAAGAATATGGCGCCGGCAAGAGGGGAAACGGAGCAACGATAAAAAGTTACCAAATGGAGTAGGCGGTCCATGTGCCCGAAAGGATTAACAAACCTGTGAGAGATTAACGATCCGCATTAAATCTGAACGGCTTCTCATTATGGTCTGAACGCGAGCGTCTAGGTGCCTTGATTGAGAGGGGTTTCTCGGTACCAAAGGGTGTAGCGAGAACAAGAAGTAAACGTCCACACGCGAATCGATAAACACGGGCCGACGAATACGGAGAAGCACATTTGAATATGGAGAAGCACAGGAGCCACGTCCTGTGGTTGTACCACGCTTACCTTACTTCTTTTTCTTTTACTTTTTATTTTCCCTTTTCTTCTCCTTTTTCTTTCTCTTTACTTTTTTTTAATTTTTCTTTTCCTTTTTCTTCTACTTCTTCTGTTAGACACAGCGCCGGCTCGGGGACCACGCACACAGCACACAGCGACGAGCGGTTAGACCTGGTACTGCTTTCGCAATAAAACATTGAACGATCAGCAAACACAGCATTCGCGTATATAGGGAGATACAAAGGAAATAGAAGTTTTAATACCCGAAGTAAACAACACTAAAAATTTAACGAATGATCGTTCTCGTTTCTTCACGATTTTCGCAATGTATTTCATTACATGTGAAAAATAGCAAGGCTGTTAAGTTTACCGCAGAAAACATTAAGAAAGAAGCAGGGCAGCTGGTATGTCCAGCGCTGTCCAGTGACAGCATCTTTGGCAGGCACTTCATGAAGAAGCCAGGCTTACTTTGCTTACTCAGCCAGCTTTGCCGAATGGCCTCAGGTTCGACACAACTAGCTGTCCTAAATAATGATCCAGCTCCCGCTGTCACGTACTTTCCTGAGTAACGTTAGGCAGGTGGCAGTATTCACACTAAGTTTCTGGCTACTGTCTCATGGAGGTGACTAGGCCGTAGGCGACAATCAGAAGACTGGCATTGCACTAAATGAGCTTTTTACTTGGCTGACTAGCGCCCGGAAAAAGAACTCAATTCGGTGGCGGTAAAAACAAGAGTGTTCGTAGGTCGTTCAGCTATACGAGTACCCGGTGTGCTTGTCAGCGGTCAATACAAAGTCGGTGCGGAAACATCCAATCTAGATAAAACCACAAAAACATGACAAGAGGTACACAGAACAACGCGGAAGCAGACGAGAGCGGCGGCAATCATTCGAGATATATCTCGACGCATCTCGCGTGACAAAGAGAAATATAAATCCACGGATTGCGACACTGCCTGGACAAAGAGCAAAAGATCGTTCCGTGTACTGCAATGACTGTGATAAGGGCGCATTCCGGCGATTTTTACAAAGACTGCAAATAATGATTTCAGTGGCTCGTGGCACTATTGCTGCCCGTACCGCAGGTTTTGGACGTTGTATTGGAACCAAAAGGCTGTGTCGCAGGTGCCGGGTCGCTCACTTCGAGCTGAAACTTGATCGCTGTCTTGAAAACATCACTGCGTCCGACGAGGCCGCACAAGAAAGCAAAGTGATGCAAAGACAGAGCGAACAAGCCGTGGTGCCTCGCATAGCCTACAACGTAGCTTCACTGCGCCTAGGCCTGGTCGGATGCAATAACGCTTCGACAACAGCGATCGCCTTCTTGCTAGAAGTGAACCACCCTGTACATCGCAACCAAGGCCGCAGATAACATGTTTCAAAACTGTGTGCATCGTACAAATATATCACGTTATAATGTCTTCGTCTGGCGCACTACACATATGATGACATTGTTGACAAGAGCAAACAACTAACCGCGCACTAAATCTTCTGGAAGCCTGCCATATAAGGAACGAGGCAATAACTGGTTAAGAAGCGATGCATCAGGTTTCCTCCGCACGTCAAAGAAGACCTTTTTCCGCAAGAAGATATGCTTTCAGATCATTTTTGTTTCCTCATTTGACGTGCATGCAAAAGCGAGAAAACATTCAATTTCTGCATGTCTTGTTAAAGTAAAGCAAGTGGTGAGCGCAATATGTTTTTTTTTTTAATGTAATTTTGATTCTTCCATTGCAGTTAAGTTTCAAGAATATAACCGACTTGAAAAAGAAAGCTCGTTTTTCACTAAGCGGATTTTGTAGGAATCGCAACGTTTTACCCGAATAAAGCTGCAGAAGCGCTGCTGGCGGCTGCCGCTTGATGAAGTCTCAACGCGCATAAAAAAAAAAATTAATTACCTAGAAGTACTCACGTTCACACAGGAGTGCCGCAAAAAAAGCTGGGCTTAGTGTTTAGCGGTATAACATTTCTCAGTAATTAATCACTTCGATTAATTTAATTCTCTCTAGTTCTCTATCTTTCTAGTAAGAGCCTTGCACCTTGTTTGTTTTCTGCATTATGGAAAATCATAAATATGGTACACAGATTACGTTCTTTTAATTAAACATCATGAGCCGATTTTATGATCCCGCTGCACATGTTATTACTCGCCGTCTAGTGTTTAATATAAATGGCTGAGGGTACTACTAATTCCTGTACTGAGCCTTACTCGGCTGAAAAACAAAAGGCCCATCTTTTGTGGAAGTCGATGCAGCATCACTTTGCATACACCTTACGAAATAAGCCTAAAGGTACAGGTACGTGAGAAGGTCGTACAATAGGTTCCCAGGATACCTGATCAGCTCTCAAGCTCGCGCTTTGGTTTTACACTGTGAGCTGCAGCTCTTAAGGTTTGAGGGACTCTCGTAGAGAAACCAGTGAGACCTGGAGTCTTCATGTGCCCTTAGCAAGCCATGTCTTTCTTACCGATTGAAGAGGAAGACGCCCTCTGTGAGAGCTGAGCTTCACGGCATTGACGGAGCATTTCACGTCTTCAAAGCTTCTATGAAAATCCTCGTCCGCATGCTGAAGAAAACTAATCAGCCCGGTTTTCTTGGCATCGGGTGTCTACATCGTTTGGCCATTGTCGCAGGCCATTGGATAACATTTCAGTAAATACCAGCTCCCCGTGGCACACTAGCAAAGGAAAAAGCTAATGAAGCGGCCCTTAAAAGCTACCAACATCGGAGATACATCCGGACTTTCTTCACAAAATCTGATGAGTCAAATCTGGCTAAAAGATCTGTTTCTGAAGAAAAGTATAAACTCTGGAACTTGCTGACCTATATTTGCCAATTTATTTACGATGTTGTCTCACATCTAAGATCACAAATCACTCGCAGACTTCCTCGCCATCTGGAAAGTCTTTATAACCGACTTCGCTTGAATTCTGCATTTACAAACTACTTGCTATGCCTTTTCGGTCAAAGGAATTGTGACAACTGCGGTGTGATTCAAATCTGTAGAACATATCTTGTTCGAGCCCCCTAAATATAGCTTTAATTATACGAGTATAATTAAAGTAGCGATGACGCATGTCCGCAGACCTAGCCGATGTGAATGGTTCGTTCTTCGCGTGCGTTCTGACTCCTGAATGCGAGGAGTAAAGCCCAATCACGTGAGTAGAGGTTGTCCTTGGAACGAGCTCTGTACAACGATGACTACTCCTCTCGCACGCAAGGATCGCACCTCTCCCTTTCCACATGCGCCCGCACTCTTTGTACTGCTGCCGAGGGACCATGGAAGTGGCACGCCGCCGACGGTTTTTTCGATAAACGGGACCGGTAATGATTTAGCTTTAAAAGTCCGCTTTAAATAAGAGACTACTGGAACACCGGAACAACTTAGAAAGTGGCAAGGAAAAAACATTTCTGGTCTCACATTGCCATTCCTGTGAAACAATGAAGAAGAAGAAGAAGAAGTGTACTCCCATGTTTGACCAGGTTATGATTTTGTATCGCCACAAAGAAAAGATGACGAGAGAGATAGTTGAATCATATTTTATTTCGACGAACAATAAGTGTGTCAGCAAGATTTCTCTTGCTCTTTCAAGCAAAGAGATGTCTTTTTGAGTGACGTTTTGTGCAGCAGGTGAACCCAGGGGTTGTTTCACGTAATTGTTTCGTTTTCGTCATATTTGTTTTTATCTGGATTTTGGAGTAAAGGCATATACATAGTTGTGAGTCAGCGCTTGTACTGTGGCTTCCTTTTATCTTGTCCTGTGTCTTCTTGTTCGCGCTGTTTAAATTAATAATGGATGTTTACCAACTCATCCCCTTTAAACGTAGTTATGCGAGTGTAAGCTCTGTTAGCATGGTTAAATGGTCATACTGGCTTTTCATCTCTGAGCGAACTGCTCACTCTTCGTAGTTCAGTGCTTCAAGCCGACCACACTTTCTCTTCGCTGCTGCTTCTCGGCGATGTGTATCGGCTGATTGGTCAGATTCACCCTGACGCCAGTGATTTAGCGTTGACGCACTGGACCAGTTCGCTCCTCATTCATGGCGAGATCGAGCAAGCCGTTGTTAAATGCCGGCATCAGAGCGCAAAACCTCCGTGTTTAGGATCGGCGCAATATCTCGGTAGCCCCGGGTAGTGCTACGGACAAGGAAGGCGAAGAAGCGGGCAGTGACATGACCAAGAGCGCTCGGGCTAGGCCCGCTCCAGCCGCTTAAGGACAAACACGCGATTGAACAAACTGGGAAGTGCAATGGGAAGACTAGAGCTACGCTTTAAAATGCCTTCGTGGGATTATGATAATGCATCTGCGTGATGCCCAAGGTTTCTCGGCTGGATTCCCAGCTCACTCTCATTAATTTTAGTCGCGGCGAAATTCTTTTATTGTTCTATTCCATCGCTTAATTTCAGACGACAATGTTGAGTGCCATTCGATATTTTCTCCCTAATTCAACCCAGAGGACTGACATTGACTGGTTCGCCTTAGCCCATTCGGGACGATGAAAAGTACAGGACATTCTATGAGGTGTTTGTTAAAAAATTATAATAGCCAAGCTGTACAAATGCCCCTGCTGTAAAACAAGTACAAATGTAGCTAGTTGTGTGTTTTTTAATCAAGCGGATGATATAATTATTCTGCTAGAGGAACTCACAATTTACGAAATATTATACAACGCCTCTTTCTTTGTTATTAAATTCTCGCTTGCTTAACATTAAGTGTGGTACTTTTGTATTAATGTTGCCATGTTAATAATTACTTGAAGTATAACGAAGATATAAGCCGTTGCCTTAATGGCAGGTAAGGATACCGCGAGCGCTACGCCTCGTAATACTGCGAGCCTCGTTTTCTGCGGTTTTGAATTAATAATGGGACTGTCTAGGCGATGGTTTAATGACGACAAATGGCAAGCTCAGGGGAGAAAAATTTACGACTTTCAGAGTAGAAAGGTTGGCTTTTGTCACGAATATAAAACATCGTAAGCCTGTAAAGAAGTCTGAAAAGCATGAAAAGTTAATTGGAGATCGAAGTGGAGGGCATAGCCAAGCACGCACTTCCTACTATAACATATTCATAGCAGCAAATGCTGCGAAGTATAGAGTAGTTTTGTTCGTAGACGGCTCTGCGCTGGCAGCTATTAGGGAGCAATTTAGACAAATACCAAAGAGCACACAGCGTCTCAATGAAGGAGATGAACACCGGGCTAAATATTAACCGTGTTATTGACGACAAAATACATAAAAGTTTTTTTTGTATCGTGCGACTCAGCCGAAGTCAAAACGTCACATGCCATGTGCCGCTTTCCTAACAACCTAATCAATGATCAGACAGCATGAACGAAGCAATAAAAAAAAAACATACACACATCGGTGAAGCATATGCTATAAGCAAACACGTGCCACGCGGCTAAACAATCGAGGAAAACGACTAATGATAAGGCTACAGAGAGCTGTATATGGGCTTCTATTTCTAGGATATGAAGCAATAAAGACACGAAGTCAAGGGTCAATACACGTTAAAAGCAACACGAAATAAAACCGAAAAGAAGTACACAAGGCATGGCATTCTAAGTGTTTTCCGTAACCCTACGCTGCCTGTAGGATCCGAAGTTCTTTTTCGCTTAGCATTATCGACGCCGTCCTGACGCACACGTCCTTTTTCTCCTTTATAGCTTTTGCCTCCAAACTCTCTATTGTGACCTTATTGTGGCTTCTACCAATAATGTTTATTTTGCGAAGCCAGGGCATGCATCCTTCGCATTTTCTGCAGTGTAAAGCAATGTTTCTTTCGTAGATGTTTCTTTTTGTGCAAATTTTCGTAGTTCTTGTTGTGTTCCCGCAGCCGTTCATTTAGGCATCTGCCAGTTTGTCCTATGCAACGTTTCTCGCAGCTTAATGCGATCACATAAAGCACACGTGTGCTGCAGGGCACAAATTAAGTCTTGTGTCTTATTCTGCATGAAGGTCGTTGCATACTACGCGTCCGTGATTTTACAAAGCTTCGACAGTTTTCGCGAAGTTGTGAAGACCACTTTCACATTGCTTTTTTGCCTGTCCGTTTACAAATATGTGATATGCTGTGCAGGTATGGTATCGCAACAGGCATTTTGCATCCTCTCCGCTGGGTAAAGCATAGCCTCGTTACTATCTGTTTTTATTTTCCTCTATACTCTTTCAGCCACTGAGATGATAAGGTGTTTTCAGTAGCCAGCTTCTTCCAATCTGTTAGTTTGTTGAATGAAACTTTCTTCCATAGCGTGCGTGTCAGTTCTTTCAATGCATTAAATGGTCACAAGTCAACAGTTAAATTTTTGAGCAGCTTTGCATGACCTGAGCTGAATTGGAGAAGTCACTTTTTGGGCGCTGGATCTTAAGTCCAATAGATATCTCTTTAAAACACAAAACACAGTTAATGTTCTTATCTAACACACAGGTATACGGTTTTCCTTTCGGGGTCCTCATATCTCGAAAAGGTTCATGGGAGAAAGTGTTGTTGCAGCTTCTGGAGGAAAAGATTCTTTCAATTTATGACCCATTCCAAGAAATCAAATCAAATAAAGTCATAGAATTTCTGGAATCCCATGTGAATCAAAGCGTGGAAACCTGCTTCATAGATATAAACGATCTATAATATTCTTTACAGCAGAAATAATTACTTTCCTGTGTTGAAGGTGTAAACTGTTTGGTTCGGCGCATACCAAAATGCTGCTGGGCTAAGTATCGATTCGTTCCTGCAACTACTCATGTTCTGCCTTGGTTCCGCTTTCGTAGGCTGGAAAGGAAAATTACAAAACCAAGGCTGGTACATTGGTTTGGTTTAGTTTATGGGGTTTAACGCCCCAATGCGACTCAGGCTACGATAGACGCCGTAGTTGAGGGCTCCGGAAATTTAGGCCACTAGGGGTTCTTTAACGTGCACTGACACAGTACAGCACACGGGTGCCTTGCTTTTAGCCTGCATAGAGAAGTGGTCGCCGAGGCCGGGATTCCATTCCGCATCTTTAGGCACCGCAGTCGAGTGCCTTAACCAGTCCGCCACCCCGGCGGGGCTTGTACATCAGCTCCTGCCTGTCGCCTATTCTCATTTCCATCTCTTTAGGCCATCTTTGCGTCAAGATAACTGTGTTCAGATACTCAGCTGACTGTTTAATTCTGTTTGACAGTAGCAAGGATTTTTTTCAGCTAGATGTAGCGCAGACTTATTAGGTTTTCATGCACAATTTCAACCACTGCAGTTGACGCATGAAATGCCAATTAACGCGATAATCAGGTTCTTGGATTTGAGCATCGTGTGTCTGAAAAACAAATAGCACTTATGATCCTCACTCAAAAAACGTGCCTTCCCATATCCAGCCGAGCTCACTGAAAGCTCTTCAAACGTTCAATTTTTAACTCGTGCCCATCTAATGCGTGGAAAAAATCCTGCACCCATACCATGGAAAACACTTTCATTCAACAAACTCATAGGTTGAAAGAGGCTGGCTACCTGGAACACCTTACATCTCAGTGGCTGAAGGAATATACAGGAAAAAAAAAATAGGATGTTCTGTTTCACGCAGTGGAAACGACGCAAAAACAAAGCCTGGTTGCAGTACCCACCTGCACAGCATATCACATAATTTGAAACGGACAGGCAAAAAAGCGAATATGAAAGTAGTCTTTACAGCTCCGGAAAGCTATCGAAGCTTTGCAAAATCACCCATACTCGCGGCATGGATCAACCCGCATGCAGCATAAGACACCAGACTTCATTTGTACTATGGAGCACAAGTGTAGGGTTTGAGTTGCCGTTAATGTGCTGGAAATGTTACATAGCACAAACGGGAAGATGCCTTATGAACGGCTACGAGAACATAACCATAACTAGGACAACGAGCGAAAGAGGAACATCTGAGAAGAAAACGTTCCTTTGCACTGAAGCAGATGAAAATGATGCATGTCCTTGCTTCAAAAAAAGAAAAAGAAAACGAAAATTATCGGTAGAAGTAAAAATCAGATCACGAGTGAGATTCTGGTGGCAAAAGCTATCAAGCAGAAAAAGGACGTATGAATCAGCGCAGCGCCGATAATGCTCAGCTTAAAAAAGGACTTGAAATCCTACAGGAAGCATAGAGTTATGGAAAACACTTAATTAGCCATATTTTTTACGCGGTTTTTCGTTTTTATTTCGCGTCATTTTGAAAGTGTATAGATCCATGACTTCATGTCTTTATTTCTTCACATCCTGATAATAAAGCCTATATAAAACTCAGCGCAGCTTCATCATTCGTCGTTTTCATCGATTGTTTAGCAGGGAGGCACTTGTTTGCTTTTGGCAGATGCTTTGCTTTCATGTTTTATCAGTGCTTATATTGGTAAAAAAAGGTACATGACATATGGCGCTTCGACGTCGGCTGTCACATGATACAAAATATATATATAAATGTATTTCTCTTATAGTAAAATTCAGTTGAAAGTCTGCGCTGTGTTCTTCTTCTTCTTTATATTCGCGTCTGTCTTCACTATTGTACCTGTCTAGACGGATTACCAACTAGCCCAACAGAAGACCATTCTGGGGACCGCAAATGGAGACATCCGGGCGGATGTTGAAGCGCTCACAATGGCTTCACTTGCAATGCCTTGAACTGTTAGCGCGGATACACATGTTTTCGTGCGCGTTTGCCCTTTACCTCGCGCGCACTCAGGAGCATGTGAAACAGTTGGGATTCGGTGCATAGGGCCACCTTCGCGACTACTTTGAATGAACATTTGCTGTACGAGAAACCGTTTGGTTGCTCGCTGTTGACATCGATATATGCATTTTGTATCACAGCTTCCTGCGTACAACCAAAGCACTTAGGAGTTGCCATATATTGCCATCTGCTTTATTTATTACTTTATTTACCAAATCCTGCAGCCCCTAAGTCGGCCCTAGCAGGAGCGCAAAAGGATTACAGTATTGCAGGACATTAGGTTTGGTTTGGTTTGTGGGGTTTAACGTCCCAAAGCAACTCAGGCTATGAGAGACGCCGTAGCGGAGGACTACGGAAATTTCGACCACCTGGGGCTCTCGAAATTTCCGGAGTCCTCCACTACGGCGTCTCTCATAGCCTGAGTAGAACATTAGTTGATCACAACAAACGTTCGAAACATAGCTAACAACTATATTACAGTGAAACATATTCAACACTAACAAGAAAATATCTACAAATACGAACAAGACTGCCAGTAAGGCGCCAAATATGTGTCAATAGGATCAATGAATCACATCAGAAGACGACTTGTTCCATTCCTCAATAATACGTGGGGAAATAGAATAATTAAACGCTTTAATTTTGACTTGCTACGGAGGTAAAGATAGTGGATGATGTTCTGAGCAAAATCAATCAATCAATCAATCAATCAATCTTTATTTAATGTGCGCAGGAACAACCATGTGGTCTTTGTGCTGCAGCACAAAAAAAAAAAAATGAAAAAGCACAAACATGTTTACACACACAGAGAGAACACAAAAAAAAGAAATAAATAATACATGAAATGAAACTGAGACGAAAAGTATCACAATAATAATAATAATAATAATAATAATAATAATAATAATAATAATAATAATAATAATAATAATAATAATAATAATAATAATAATAATAATAATAATAATAATAATAATAATAATAATAATAACAGAATAATTTACGCTTTCATTTTGACTTGCTACGGAGGTAAAGATAGCGGATGATGTTTTGAGCAAAAGAGGCCAGTATGTCGGTTTAGGGGCACGCTTGCACTCCAAGTAATCGAATGTAACGTAACGTAATGTAGTCTAACCTACGGAAAGTCTCGAATACTTTCGTCGGCGCAAAACTGTCGTGACCTGAGGTAAGGACAGCGGGACAGGGATAAAATGAAATTCTTTCGCTGAAGCATGCTAGGTTTCCCATCAACACACCTGTGAAAAAGTTTCGAATTTCCAGTTTCCTTTCCCCTTACCGATGCCGTGGTAACGGCGAAATGAAAGACATATAGAAGAGGCAAGCCAGACGTCTGAATAAGAAAGGCAGGATCTCATTACTCCAAGTCTTAATGCGTGCGCTTGAGGGCCTCCCCGCAGGTTGGCAAAATTAAGATTCCCAGTGATTTGAGCCGCTTCTCGGATTTCTTGTGGTTTCTGTGTGGGGTGTTCCTAATATTAGAAAACGTTTCGAGGCCTTGAAACGTGCCTTGAACGAACTAAATAACGTTCGGACGGCTTTGTTAAAGAGGGGATATATACATACATACGGGCGGTCTTTCATTCTATATGGCCGCTTATGGTTGCTTAATAATGAGTATGTATGAAGTTAAAAAAGACAACAAGAAATTAAATGATCAGTATTTAGGTGAGCAGCAAAGGGTTGGTATGCGAACGGCCAGCGAGGGCAGCCAGTAAATGGCAGTCATTAATGCTTTCACGCCACACCTTTCAAGGCAGCGAATAAGTGCCGTAAGAATATTATTTATTGAAGCACCTTTCCAGCAGACAGCAGAACCTCAGCGCTGTTTTAATTCCGGCCGCAATCTATGCAATTCAGAAAATATTTTCTCCCTCTCTACCATCAGGATTGCTCACAATTATCTTTTTCAGAAGAGATTTCTGACGTTCGCTGCAATCCTGCGTTAACCTTTGTTATGCGCACACTTGCTGCGACCAACTCTCGGGGTGCATACTTCTGGCAGTCTGCACATGATTCCACAATGGTTAAGACGCGCATGCGTTCGTACTTGATCTCTTACCAGGAGAACGATAAATAAATAAGGCAGCTTTACAATTTCGAACTGCTTGTGTCGATGGAACCACGTCCCGCGAACTTCAATTTCCAACAGTGCACTGAAAGCCTGAAGAGATTCAAAGGTGTACAGCAAGGAACGTCCAGTAAATCAGGCCGTAAGACGTGGCATTAGTATTTACACGATTGTCATGTATTCACGTATGCTGGCATACACTTCATTTATAAGAAAATGAAAATTCCCTCCTTCATGATTTCTTTCAGAAAAGTTACTATACGATGCAATTCCTTCATTCGAGACACAATTCTCAGTTTTCTTTCGCAGCCAACAGATCGTTGATGCTGCATTAAGTATGGCTATAGTGCGGGTAAAAAAACACATTTATTGTTATTCATGATACTGACGGCTATCGAACCAAGTAGCTGCTTTTTGCACGCGTTGTGAGCCTCGCGTGTTTGCTTAGAAAGGGGCAACGCGTAATGTCCTCTTGCGGACTTCACAAGAAGAGCGGTAGGCGGGTTCTCGTTGCGAAACAGTAGCTCCAGATCAACAATGCAGCTTTTTGAAGAGAATTCTACGCATTTTTTATTTATGAAGGTGCATCCTAAACGAAGGTAATTCCGCACGGCACCCCAACCTTGAAATGGTCGATCGCGACGCGGGAGAAGCAAGGCATAGACGATGGTGCAGCGTCTGTTCCTACACTAGAAGAACGTGGCCACACGCGCCATCGGGAGAAAATTGCTTGGAAGCGCATTCGGACCATTTCGGGCCTCACGAGCAATGGCCGAATCCGCAGCAGTATTTCGCCTGTCTCTCGAAAGAAGCAGAATCGGAAAGGTTTCATTTCCATCCAATCTTTCTTGCTTTCTTTCTTTTCGGTCGGGCAAGAGCTGTGAAATGAGGTTGTTAAAAGACACCCCCGCGCGATATTTTCGAGCGTTATGCGAGCGTTATTTTCCTACACCATAGAGGGTATCGCGTGACATAATCTTGTCTTTGAAGCCCGTTTCATGAAATGCGCGCCGTTAATATTGCATTTTCTCGCACTTCAATATTATTTTTGCGACAAGAACGAAGTATCTGTGCTTGATGGCTTGCTCTTTTCGCTCTTACCGGTCTTCTGGTGGTGGCTCATGCCGTTCTTGCATCATTGCTGGCATTGGGTAGGCTAACCAAAGTACTTTTGTTTTTCCATGTGAAGGCTGGCTTAAACAAATTGTAATGTATTTAAGTGCGCTGAAATGCGAAAAAAAAAACGAAATAACTGCTAGCTCTTCCACGCTTTCAGAAAAAGCTCTGATTTCCAAATATAAGCAATTGGTTGCAAAACGCCATCAATTGTTGAGCAACCGCGGTGTTTCAACACTTGATTGGGATAAAAACAAGAAAGCGAGGATGTTTGTTTAGCTTGCGATAAAGCGAAGAAAGAAAATAAAGAAAACAAAATAGCGAGAACAAGTCACACTACAAGCCTTTACGACCTGATCGTACCATCTACTGATGTGATTTTTACTACACAATGCGTGACATGCTTGAAAGGCTCCTCTTTCTCAAGAGCTATCACGGCTCTCGACTCTTATTTGGAGCTGTTATCGAGGCGGGAATTCCCCGAGAAACTTTGGCGCAGTTCTTAATGTCTTGCTACCAGAACAAAACGAACGAGTGAGGAATAGATATGCTATGAAAAGAAAATCAAACACAGTAGCTCGGTAAGACCACTGATATTTTCAGCTGGAGCGAGCGATCTTCGTTAAGCCGGAAGCAATGGTGCCATGACTGTCACCTTTACGACATCGCTCAGGGTCTACGTATTATTACAGCGTGTTTACGAGCCGGAACGCCGGGATTCCTGTGATCCCAGTCAGGTTTGGAAGAAGAGAAAGGAGCCACTGGCAGGACGTATTCTGCGGTGGTGCCTGTTTCCAGGGGCAATAGACTCAACAGTGTGATGTGGCAGAAGCACCATTACTTTTCTTCCCGCTTTGCCGTTTTGAAATCGCGGATCTCTGAAGCAACAGGGACACTGTCTTCTTGCCGTTTCTTCGTAGACGTTGCGCAACGGGTAGAAATGTCATATCCGAGAGCATCAATATTGATCGGGTTCCTTGCTCTGTTGCAAAAACCTTTACAACATGAAAAGTAACGTAAAAGCCATTGGCGTGCGTAGAAAGAATCAAAGCTGGAAAAGCCCCGCCGGAGCGGCGCAGTGGTTACGGCGCTCGACTACTGTTCCCAATGACGCGGGATTGAATCCCGACCTCGGCGGCAGCTTTTCGATGGAGGCGAAAAGCACGGCGCCCGTGTGCTGTGCGATGCCAGTGTACATTACAGAACCCCAGGTGGTCGAAATCTCTGGAGTCCTCCAATCTCCAATACGACGTCTCTCACAGGCTTAGTTGCTTTGGGACGTTAAACCCCACAAAGCAAACCAAACCAAAGCTGGGAACATGGAAGGAAAGCTAAATAGGCTTTGAAATCCACTAGATGAAAGGGGATGGCTGTTGAAACATTCAGATAAAGAATGCAGAGATTTTTGTTCTACCATTTGAGTGGCTGGCGTAATCACCGAGTGAAGTGCAGTAGGCGTTCAGATTTCTCCGAAGTGTGACGTACCGGGCCGGAAAGATGACGTCGTGTATAGCGGCTCAGCGTTTCAAAGGAAGAAACGGTCGACTGAAGAAAGATAACGAGCACCGCCGAATGCAAGTTCTTAGATATCTCTTTCGCGGCATCGGAGAACAAACGACAGCATGTGGGAAAAGACAGCTGAAATCTGAAACTTCGAAAGCGTTGACGTCGTCAGAAGTTTCTCTGCTTGCAATGGAGAGAAGCCTGAACTACTCCACGGTTATAGTCGGTGATTATGTTATCGTTTTCGTTGCTAGGGTTAAAGTACTTCGCACGCTGTCTGTACTTTAGAATCACTAAATCTCGCCCAAATGCCAAAAAACCATTTCGGCTTCCTTTAAGATTTCCATTAAGCAAAGGTCCGGCTTCGCCGTTCGCTATTTTCAGAGAAAAATAACCAGCGTGCCTTTGGCAAGCGCATGCATGCCAGCTGGAAATGTAATATAGCCGAACACTTATTTGTGGCTAGTTTGTGTGAAGGGAAGAGAACCTGACGTGACCGAATTAGCATGATGTCCAACTCGAATAGCTGCAGTGAGATGGGTGGGTGAGATGAGAATCTAACCCAGGGCCCTTGGATCTCATGACAGACATGCTCTTTCACATGTTCAGCTTGGCTGACGCAGGGCTTTCTTTCGAGCGGCCTTGCACAGAACGTGCAAGGTGGCGATTGCATTCTATTGAGTATGCATTAAATAATAAATACATAGTTGCAGTTATTAACCGAGTGTATGTACATGAAATAAAATCCGCAAAGAGGGTCCTCCAGCTGTCGCGTCCATGGGTGTCCAAGCTACAACCTCCTGCGGAAGTAAATCGATCATCGCCTTAACTTCCACTCTGGAGAGAGCCGTGCAGCGAGGACAGCTCTCTCCGGAACAGCGTTCAATGTGTGATTCGTTCCCACGCCTCCGGCTCCCGTGCTGCGAAAGCTCTTGCGCTCAGAGCTTCCTGTGACACGTGAGAAATTCCAGACAGCCCCACGCGCGCACCCTCTTACCTTCTCTTATTCCACTCCCGTAGTCCCTCTTGCGGCACACCAGACGGCCCGAGTACCCATTATGCGGAGCCACTCCTATCCTGACCCACAAAGTTTGGCAATGTATAGACAGCCGCCACTTACTTTTCCTCTCACACAAACTAGTTAGCCAAACCTGGACAGACTATCTCACCCCCCAAACTGCTCTAGCTGAAAAAAAAAAAAAAAAAAAAAACGCTGAGGCGGAGTCTGATGCCGTGCAGCCCTGCACTCATAGTTCCACCCTTGCTTCGGTTGTCCTGCTTAACTGTACTTTTTTTTTGTAATAAAGTCTCTCATACCACGGATTAAACCACACATAAGTCTCGTATTTGCTCAGGATATTTGAACAGAATGTCCCCTGCAAACTAGCGCGGTGCCTTGTTTAGGAATTTTGTATACAGTGAGTTTTGTTAACATGTTGCAGTAAGCTCTGCTGTACGCCGTTAACAACGTAGATTAGTGAAGCGTGCGGTTTATATCAAATGTCATGGTGCACCCTATTATAGATTCATGAGCAGGTATCATTTCTGTCATAGGATCACGCACATCTAAGCCTTTAATGTTGTGTTGCTGAACTGAAATGTTCTTGAGTGATCATTTGAACCAGTTGCTTGCTTGAACATTTTGTAATGACTAACTGCTTACCCAGTTTTGTTTATTTCATCTCCCGGAAATTCCTTTCCTTACTCATTGCATAATCCCATGATTACAGGTGCATAGCCGTGCGTCCAAGGAAAGTGTGCGTCTTCTATAAGCTCCGAACGGAAGCGTCAGGACGGTACCGGTGGACAGCGAAGTGGAGGGTTGTTTGCAACATTCTTAAGTTATTTATGTGCATTAGGAAACTAGGTTGTCGTGCTCTGCACTTGTAAATTTTAAAACCTATGCTATGGGTCAGTTAACAACTTCTTTGTACCATCGCTACCTCGGGTGTTAACTGTGTTTTATGGATTACAAAAGAAAATAACTTTCGTTAACAATTGGCACTATTCCTGCTTTTTATGCAAGCTGAACAATAAGGTAAGAAAACTATGCAATCAGCAGCAATTCTTAAAATTTCACTGTTTGTTTATATGGCGTTTATATTGTAAATCGCTCAGACTTGGCAGCCTCACCCCAGGCTTCTTCGTTCACCAGATGCCTGATAACGGTTAGAGCAATGCTCCGGGAAGTATGTTTTCCGCGAAAAAACACATCCATTTGCTTTTCCTCATGGCTGACGCTGGTTCCTGATCTTCGCGCTGCCAGACAGTTCTTAACTGGCGAACTGAAGCAACAAAAAAGTATGTCTAGAACTTCAGAGCATAAAGGCAAGCTAGCGTTTTCTTGTTCCCAAACCCTTAAGATAAATCTCCTAGATACAAGTTGGAAGTTCCTCAAGTGATAAATTAATTACAGCGCCCCGACAATCTCTTGTACACATTAGCACCAAAGCAAGCTGTCTAAAGCAAGTTTGAAGCTGTCGATGAGCATGTAAAAAGCTCAAAAAACACCTCGCTGTCTCACCGCAGAGCCTGGGGTCTGCTGGAAGCGGTAAACTTAATTAGCTCAAATTAAATTATTCTGCGCCGTTTCCCCTACTCTCGGTTCGCTCTCGCCGGCCGGCTTCATGGCTGTTCTCCTATACTTGTTGCAAGGAATGTTGCATTGTTTCTGTTGTTTGGTTCTGTCTACACTGTGTGAACTACCCAGCTCATATAGCTAGGCCAGAGTCTGTCAATACAGTAAGATGGGGTACAGTTCGTGGAAATGAGTACGAGAGCCAGCAATGCTTTGACAATTGTCAGAATAACAACTTGAGCGCGGAACTAATACAAGATTGTCACACAGCGAATGGCAGGATTTTTCAGCAATAAATGCTATTACGGTCTAAGCACTCTAGACGGAATGATGGCGCTGGGATACTCGGCTCTGTCCTCTCGTCATCATGGACAGCTTTGTTGAGTTCATAGCAGAGGCTTCACTGATTTCTTAGTTCCATGGCCGTTCCTGAGTCACATGCTCCTTTTCTTCCATCTGTTATGTTTTTCGTCACGCCCAACCTACTCCGCTGTCCTAACGAATCATTATCTATACTTCCAGGTTTCCGCATTACATGCTGCCCTTCACATGCCTCTCCATTGTGTATTTGCTCCTGTTGATTTCCAAGTAGATGCTGGATTAATTAGTTGTGTTTGTTTCGTACACAATACAGCTCTCTTTATTCTATCTCGGCATGTTACCGATGTCATATTTCATGTTTCTGGCCGCTGGTTTGCACTCAGTGTCCTTAAAGGAGACTTTATTCGTTAGTATTTCACATCAAGCACGTCTCTCAAGACGCGCGTTGTTTGCCACGGTAATACCGCTGGCTTGGCTTATTCCTGTGCCATGGATGAGTTGAGCTTCTTGCTGCTTCTGGCATTTACCCCCCACCTAGGTTTCTGATTTCGCCTTGTTTGCCGGAGTTCGCAGAGGCGCGCCTCGTTAACATCCCCAATGTATTATTTACGTTTGCTAAAATCGAAGGAAAGAGCAGCGCTTGCGACGGCTCCTACTGCTTTTTAACCGAAGTTTAGATTTCCCCTGAGCTTGAGGGCCCGTCTCGATGGATCCAAAATTAGCGCGTTCGAGCTTCAAACTAGCAGGCACGCGCTGAATTGAAGCCATGGTGGTCGCGTTTTGATGGAAGCAGAACCTAATTCTCCTTGTATTATGCGATGGAACACCTGGCTGCAGAAACGCAGTTGTCGGGATTATTCCCAAGCCCTCCATCTCTGTAGCGAATCTCATATGAAGCCAGCGTGTCGCTTTGGGACGTTAAATCTAACTTAACTTACCAGTCGTATAAGTTCGGCACAAAAGAGATAAATGCTTTTTCTAATTCTCTAACACTGGAACCCCTATTAGCCAATTTCGCAGATGTCCATTTATCTATTCGCCTGTGTGGAGCATTTAGCAGGAGCGCAAACCTGGCCAGAACTTTTGAAGAGGCATTCGAATCTATCGGGAATCTTGGATCACGAGTCAGAGACGCCACTCCTATGTCCCGCACAGGCACGTTAGTACGTCTTGATTAAAGGGAAGTGGTATATATCTGTCGTATGGGGCAGAATATATTCTACGTAAAACCGAAAAGAAGAACGAAGTGCAGCTTCCTTGCATTTAGCTAACCTGAATTATCAGTTATATTAAACACAACCGAGTTTAAGACCCTTTTCTCCTGGAAAACCAGCACCGTCCTCTACATCAGCGTTGCTAGCGAAGGATCAGGAGCATGTTTTGGCAACTGCTAGTTAGCAAATTACAGGACTCGGCGTTGATTAGTTTCTGTTTTTCGTTACGTTCCCAGACCATATTACGTAGCCGAATGAGAGACGCTGCCTTAAGACTGCCGGCAAGGCTGCCGGTGATTGGAAATTAGGTAGGCACAAAAGGCTGCCGAAAATTGGGCGCCGTCAAAGCTTTCGCGTCATACCTATAGGTACGTTGCTTAAATATCTGCATTTTGTTATTAATGTGGAAGCATTACTTCGCTATGCTCACAGATTTCTCTCCGCAGACTGTGTCCGCAGAACGTGTCCACAAAATGATGTCCTGAGCAGTTGTAACTGAGAAGAAGTAGGGGTTAATGAGTGGTGTCAATCGATAGAAGGTGACGTAATTCTGTGTTCGAAGGAATATTTAGGCCAATAGGTTAATTAGGTAATTATTTAGAAGCAAAAAAAGTAAAATTAAAGGCGAAAATGGTCTCATTACCCAATGGCTTGGTGCCACATTTGAATGTATCAAATACTGTGTTATTTAGGTTATTCAATTGGAGTGACGTCAAGGTGTATTAATAATAAATAGTTATTTAAATCGGCCAATTAGGATGACGCCAAGGATGTGACGTCACGCAACCTGAAGGCGAGCCAAAAAGGGCATAAGAAGGGATTTGCGCGCAATTTAAAAGTACGAGACTATAATAATTAGTTAATCAAGTCAGTCAATTAAGGTGATGTCAAGAAGGTGACATCACGCAACCGGAAGTGAAGCCGAAAAAGGGCATAGGAAGGTATTGGCACGCAATTTGAAAGCACCAATCGCTAAAATGAGTAAACAAGAAGGGAATTAATCTGATGTCAAGGATGTGACGTCACGCAACTAGAAGTAGAGCGGAAAAAGAGCATAGGAAGGGATTGACGCGCAATTTGAAAATACCAAAGACTAAAATGGGTAAAAAAGAAGTTAATTAATGTGACGTAGAGGATGTGACGTCACGCAACCGGAAGTAGAGAAAAAAAGGGCATAGGAAGGAATTGGTGCGCAATTTGACAGTACCAAAGACTAAAATGGGCAAACAAGAAGTGAATTAATGGAACGTCCCGCAACCGGAAGTTAAGACAAAAAGGGCATAGGAAGTGATTGGTTTGGAACGAAATAGTTAAATAAAGAACAATCCAAATTAAAAAACTGCAAAAAGGAAAAAAAAACTTGCAAAAAAAGCATTCGGGCTTTCGCATTACTCCAATGCAGATTCTGCAGTGCTCTTTAATATTTCATGAAGTAGTGCTTAAATTCCCGAATGCTGAAACCGCATCAACCTCCCAGGATCTCACGACGTGCCTTAGATAAGCATGGGATTGCAAAAGATCGGGTATTATCCTTCCTTTTAAATTGGGTATCAATAGTCATTTAGCAGCTCCTTTGACTCACAAGCTTTTAGTTTCATGTGAGCCTTTGGCGCTAGCATGGAATAATTTTGAAGCTTAAATGCTTACATTTTATGCATTCTATAAACATCAGTTAAATTGTCGGTACAAATTGCAGTGAGGTTTAGTGTTGAAGGAAGGAAATTAGTTGCTCAAAGGACAAGAACTGCTGTTTCTAGCCGGCGTTTATTTCGTGAAGGTCTACTCAACTTCGAAAAAGGCATACAAAAAGGAATAGGTAGTTGGCGCTTAATAAACCTGCTCAAGGGAGACAACTCTGCTGCAACCAGAAACGAATGCTATTAGTAATGGCCTTCCTTAACGAGCATGAAGTTTTAGTGGAAACTAATAATCAGGAAATGAGCAGTTGTCTCGGCATAGTTTATGATTCCCGAAAGTTCTCATTTTGTGGCATTACAATTAAGAAAGTACAGTACCGAAGGGAGCTGGGGACGTTCAACAAACGTTTATCGTTACTTCACGACTCGGGTACTCAAGCGAGTCGCTCATTTTTTTTTTTTTTCGCGTGAACTTCTCTCGGCGATTTCGTTTATTCGAGCGAGGATGGAGCCGAACGTTGCTGATAAATCCAATGTATTGGCGCGGGTAACAGCAACACTTAATTGTCTTCGCCTAATGAATGTGTCAGGCAGTAATGAAAGTTTATATATATATCTTTACTTTTGCTGGCCCGTCGTTTATACGACCAAATGGCAAATGTCCACGCCTGGAAGAACAAAAATAATAGGATGACAATGAGTGGAGAGTGTTCCGAGGTGTCTAATAAAACGTATGCCCTGTCAGGTTCGGGATGGTTGCTTTTCTCATCTGGAGGCAGACTGCGTGGGCGAGATCACCGAGAAAATGTTTTGCTTGTTCACTGGGAAAAAGAATTCGGCACTATCTCCGGTAATCTACTGGTCTCTCTTCGGATGGCCATGCTTCGGAACGACAGTTAAAGCACCTTTGTGGCGGCGTTGGGCACCTCTGTGACAGGTTGTTGCTCGACTGTAATCCTTGGAGTTCATTAACGCATAGTCGCAGGGATCTAGTCAGGATCTAGCCATAGAGGGCGCTTTCGAAAGCGGGCTCCTGAGACAACTTTGCAAGAGAGCCGTCATGTTGGTTGCAGTCTCTCAATCTATTGAACACATATATCCCTTCCTCAGTCGCTATATGCAAACTCCCATCTGAAAATGTGTTTCACAAATCGATTTAAAGGTTTTCCCAGTCTCTTTCTATAGGAGTGGTCATATCATTTTTATCGTGAACATTGAGGTGGCTCCAGGTGTTATGATTACATTAATTAGGAGAATCTAAACAGGAGCATTGCTGAGTAGCATTTAAATATATTCACTATATTTGTTTTTGCAGCGAGAAGCAGGATTGACCGGCCAAAAGAAACTAGTCTGATTAGCAAGTGAGAAAAAAATGGGAGGGGGAGGGGTAGGACGCTGAAACTCTGTCTTTAAGGTATGATGCGACAGCGATAATAACGAGTTTTAAAAATAGGGCGACCTTATCAGGACTTCGGCTAGAGAAAGAGTGGAGCACAAATCCGCATACACAGAATGCTACTTTCAAAGGATGAAGGGTGCGGCTATGCGTCGTTATCCCCTACACCAAGCCGCACTTTATAATAAAGCTGTCTATTACCTTCCATTGGCCGGCTTCCATCCGGGATAACCTTTTCACATATTACTTGCTTAACCACTACAGTTTAACTTGTGCCTTTATTATCCTACATATACTCATTAGCATGCAGTCATATCTTATCACATTTTCTAAAAGACCCCACGATATGAATATAAGCCTCGCAATACGTAAGCAGTATCAGCTTGTCTGCATGACCTACGGACAGTTTGTCTAACTGGGGATCCAGTGCTGCATTCTGATCTAATCCTCCCATCTCAAAGGTGAAGATCAGCATGGCAGCTACTGCCAACAGGCCATATATCAAGCGGTCTTGCGACATCACAGAAGCCGACTACAGCTTGGTCTACGGCCATATGACCGGCCAACTATACTCCAAATATCAGCCCTAGAGTGTGTAGGGAGGAAATATATGGCATGTTAAAGCGACTAACTGATACTGACGACGATAACCCTCCGCTACATTTTCTTACTTAGCAGCGGCTTGCAGCGTATGCTGCTCAGGAACCTCCTGTGTTATCTGTACAAACGGCGAGACCACATTAGTGCCTCCGTGGGTACATGCCGCTTATCAGAGGGTACAGAGAGAGATAGAGAAATAGAGAGTTCAACAGGGATTTAGAGAGTTCGGGACTCAGAGACCCCGGTCTCAGAGTTTGAGGTAGTAGTAGGTAACCTTGGAGCGAACATGGATGGAGTTGGCGTACCGTTGCCTTCGAGTTCTGAACGCTGCCAAGCACGCTCATTGAGCGACTGGCTCAAGTGGTGAGATGCGGGTATGCGATACCTGTTACACGCGACTCATGCATGACACGCGACTCATGCATGATGCGGTATGCTGTTGAAAACAGTGGTCGGGGCATTAAAGAACGCTGAAAAAGGAAGCTGTTCAGATGCGAGGCGATAACAGACTACGCTCGGTGCACGTCCAGAGGGAACTTACTTCTTCCCCTCTGGCCAGATGTAGGTATAGTAAGGCGCTATGCCGTAAGCATATAGTATGACATGTTACTAGGGCTTAAAGCTCTCAAGCGATGCCGGCTACGAAGGACGAGGCTGAGGATTAATTTCGACCTCCTTGAGATTTTCTCTTGCCTTGGAGTGATATCGCACGTTACATGGGCGCTTTACATTTCAACTTTGTTGAAACGCAGCCGCTATGGCCAGGCTAGTAGCACTAAGGCTCACGAGGCTCCACTATAGAGCATTAGGCAAGGACGTGAACGTCGACAAGTAACGGGAAATTCAAAGCAAGCGCGAACTTACTTCGTTTTTAATTCGGAAGGAAAGGGATATTGTTACGGAGACAAGGTGCCGCCAGGCACTTGGTAAGCCAAGGAAAGGAAACATTACCAGCCTCCCGTGAGGCCCCTATAGAAATGTCCCGTATCGCACCCAACAGATGTTTATTGCAACACACGGATCGGAAATCAATCTCATGCCGCTGTAGTCAGACTTGTAGAAACTATAAAGACATGTTTACACTAGTACGTTGAAGCCCTCAGACCTTACTGATCGTGCCCTATTCTTAGCTATAAAAAGGCGCCGACAAGCATGAAAAGTGATACAGTGTACATAAGAGAATTTTTATATATGTGGGTAACAGGCATATTTCTACAAATGCCGAAGGGTATGAGGCCAATAAAATGTATGCCAGCTTCCACCTAAGCTCATCACATTGCTTGCTACTCGTTCTTCTCCATAAGCATATGCCATAATTACAAGCCACATTCGTTGTCACACTTCCGATATTGTTGCACACCTTTATATCTGTGATTGAGGAACAGCTTGCAACGCGAAATTACAAGGAAGAACGTAGCGTCTTACCAGCAACATAGAAAACACGCTCGAGGATAACTGAACCACATCGATGACCACCACCTGATAGTGCCATATGTAGCTGTAAAGAATACACTTTCTTTTTATAACGGGAACGAGGAAAGAAGACTGCAAAAAAAAAAAAAAAATAGCAGCAAGGACGTTACTTTCTTTTCCCGTTGCAGTTCCTAATTAAACGCAACCGAGCTGTGGTTCATTCAATGATTCATACAATGAAAGTAGATCATTGGCGGCGCTGCTCTGCTGTCAGCATGTGAACCTCAAAGATGTAACACAACAGGCATCACTGCAACAGAGACCTCTTTTATGTAGCAAGAAAAACAGCGTTATAAGACAAGGACATCAGAGCCACCACTCGTCAATAAAAAAATTCTGTAAAATGCAGTCTTTGCCAAAAGTTTAAATCCCGGGCGGTTTGCTTTTACGCCACATCATGTGATTTATAATGCATTACCAGAGTTCCAAATCTTCTGAAACTAAAAAAAATTTTCTCCTGCCCTCTCTAACCAGCAGGACTTCCATGAATGCTAAATGAGCCCGACTACAAGGCTTAAATGCTCTTGCAAGAAACCGAAGCGTAACAGGAGTTCGGGACGTTGATAACACCTCCTCAGAGCGAGGAAAATTTTAGTAGGATTAGGCTGCAACCGGTTCAACTAGAAACCCAATGTCTGCACTTTAAAATAAGACACGAAGTACGAAATCGGAGTTACTCTAGGAAGGAGAAATGTATGCTTAACTACCAGTTGGCAGCTTGGATTATCACACTATATAAACGTTCTGAAGGGCACATTCTTTAATATTCTTCAATATTCTTTCTTTTCGTTTTTGTGAAACAAAAATTCATATACTGACGTAGTTGGTATTTGATGGCGGATCTGCAGAGGGTGGCGTAGCCATGGCTCCGGAGGAAATGTTCCTAAACAAGTCAGGAAAATGTTAGTAAAGCCTCCTGTACATGATTTTTCTCTAAATTTCAATGAACAGCCTATAACCAGCTCTTATACATAACATTCATTGATTACGAAAAAGCATTTCACTCAGTTGAAACCTCGACGGTGATGCAAGCATTGCGAAATCAGGGGGTAGACGAGCCGTACGTGAAAGTGCTGGAAGATATATATAGTGGCTGCACAGCAACCATAGTTCTGCATAAAGAAAGTAACAAAATTCCCATAAAGAAAGGTGTTAGGCAAGGAGACACAATCTCCCCAGTACTATTCGCAGCTTGTTTAGAGGAAGTATTCAGAGACTTGGAATGGGAGCAGTTAGGGATAAGGGTAGATGGAGAATACCTCAGTAATCTGCGATTTTCTGATGACATTGCGTTGCTAAGCAACTCGGGGGATGAACTGCAAATAATGATTGATGACCTAGACAGAAAACGTAGAAAGGTAGGCTTGAAAATCAATATGCAGAAGACTAAGGTAATGTTCAACAGCCTCGGGAAGGAACAACAGTTTACATTAGGTAGCGAAATACTGGAAGTAGTAGGCGAATATGGCTACTTAGGACAGGTAGTAACCGAAGATCCGGACCATGAAAAGGAAATAACAAGAACAACAACATTGGGATGGAGCACATTTGGCAAGCACTCGCAGAGTATGACTAGCAGCTTACCGGTATCGCTCAAGAGGAAAGTATATAACAGTTGCATCTTGCCTGTACTCACCTATGGGGCTGAAACGTGGAGGCTAACCAAGAGAGTTCTACTTAAGTTGAGGACAATTCAGAGGGCTATGGAACGAAAAATGGTAGGGGTAACATTAAGAGATAGAAAGCGTGCAGAGTGGGTCAGAGAAATAACTCAAGTTACCGACATTCTAGTGGAAATTACGAAGAAGAAATGGACATGGGCAGGACATGTAGTGCGAAGAGAGGATAACCGACGGTCGCTGAGGGTAGCAAACTGGATTCCAAGGGAAGGAAAGCGTAGCAGGGGGTGGCAGAAAGTTAGGTGGGCGGATGAGATTAAGTTCGCAGGGGTCAAGTGGATGCAGCTAGCACAGAACCGGGTTAAGTGGAGAAATATGGGAGAGGCCTTCGCCCTGCAGTGGGTATAATCAGGCCAATGATGATGATGATGATGATGATGATGATGATGATGATGATGATGATGAACAACTTATCAGTAAAAACATAGTACCATGAGAAAGATGCTGTAGTTCTTAATCAGCCATTTGCATTCTTTGCAACAATCCTGATATAACATACTTTGATAGAATGTTGGAAATCTTTTTTTGCCTATAGATGTCCTTCAAATTACTTGAAAAAAATTTACTAGTCATGCCTCAGAGTATTCGCTATCTACCGATCAGAAATGCTAATGGGGCACCATAAGATGTAATAATGGCGGGTTATCATAGCCTCCATAGCCTTTGGAGGACAAGAATGTAGGTCACTCACACCAATGAAATGTTTGCTCTGCGTGTGACAAGTTTTTGTCAGTGTTTCGCATATGCAGGATGTTTTCTTAGTCCAGGCAGAGCTGCATAAATGGCGGCGACTGAAAATTTAAATGCATTGAAGAACTTATAATGTGATCTGTCAACGCATGTTTGATGCGTCCCTTTGTTGTTTTCTTGTGTACTGTATTTTTATTAAAGCAGGAAGTAAAAAAAAAAAAAAAGGTAGCATGGACTTGTGGTTAGCAGTTTTCGGCGGGGAAAAGAAGAATGGTAGTTCGAAGCATGAAAAGGACAAATATTTTCCGTAGCCACTATATTTTACAGCTGAGAACTATTCCGAACACTATTGTTTTTTTTTTTTTTTTTCAGAAGCTAGGGCCGACGATTAATATCGGTCGGTAAGGTATGCCAGCTCTTACAGGTTTTATACAAGTTGCATACTGGCTTCATGCCGGCTCACACTGCATAATAAAGCAGGATACCAAATTTTTGTAAAACGTGGTAACCGGATTTTCCCGTATGGGACATCTATGGCAACAATTAAACGTTAATTGAATTTTTTTCTAGCACATGATATTAGGCTACAATATTGTTACCGGCAAATGCATTCTCAAATAACGAGGTAGAGCCAGGAGCACATTGTCTACTGCAAGGTCTCCGGGGACCCATACCGAGAACGACACAAGATCTTCCCCCTCTGTGATAAGTACAATCATTGTCAAAATTTAAGAGGCCAGTGAGTTTGCTTTGAGCCACACTCTGGGGCTCATATAATATATTGCGAGCGTTCTAGATCTTCTCAAGACGAGAATATTTCTAATCCGTCCTTCTCTAATAAGTTGGACACCCAGGAAATTTAAAAGAGCCCAACAGTATGGTTTAGAATATAATCCCCTGGGCTCTAACGTTTTGAAAAAAAAGTGTACATTGCGCTTCAATGCATTTGCAGTCGTTACAATATTACTGGAGCCTTAAAGTCTTTGTACACCCAACTCTTCCTTACGCGAAACCTGTCACACCACTTATCGCGCTACGTATAACGCGATTATGTATGCAAAATTAAGAAGATGAAAATATTCGACAGAGTTCGGCTCTATTGTTAGCGAAATCGCTACTACCTCAGATAGGAACTAAAGAGAGGTAGCTAGGCCCAAAAAGGTAAATAATTCTGCGTTTAAATAAAGGCTCATGACCGCATCTTCAACGCTGGCTTGCCGTGATAGTTATAGACTTTAGAGGTTCGAGAATGTATCTCGTAATGCTAAATTGATGAGCTAGCTAGTCGGAGACAATCTGAATCGAAGCGGGCCGATGGTTCAACATAGTCTACCCTTTAAACCTTAGCTGAGGGCTTTACGGGCACTTTTGGACCATCTCCACAATTCACGGTGCGATGGTACCGAACGTTAAGAGGTGGAGTATTCTAGTTCCGCTCCTAAAACGTAACTGATCAGCACTTGACGTTACTTCACAGCGAGCAACAGCTCATGCTAGTTAGCAAAGCCATGAAAAAAGAAAAGACGTGCTTAGACACATTTTGTACTGGACGTTAGAGCAGAAATTTTGACTAAGACCTAGAAGATAAGCATGCTACGAAAAACAGTTGCTATTACCAACTGTTTATTTGGATGTCAGGAATATAGAGGCAGCTATGAGCACGCAGAAAGACGCCGGACAGTGCAAGAGAAAACATCACGCAACGGCGATACGATTGGGATGAAGCCGAGTTAAGAAAATTACATTCAGCGTCATAAACCTGCAAATAAGTGTCACTCGCTGTAACACTGTAACACTCGCATTTAAACGTGACCATATTGCCACTTGTTCAACAACAACAACACAAGACACCCGAAGCTCTTGGCACAACGTTCTTCCCGTATACACCAAAGGCGCATTAGAATACAAAAAGAGACCGGCGAATTTTAACGCCATGAATGCTGTTGATTCGGTGATCACATATTCTTGATGCGAAGGTTTTCCTCTATTATGCACACTGGAAACGGACTAACGTATTCTTGTTTCGGTTCCCTTGAATTTAATGAAATGTCGAGTCAACGTTGAGCTCAAAGTTATTCAGTTTTGAAATTGTCGGACTTGCCGATTTGCTATCATAATCGTCCCAAATGTCTGCCTATACGCATGACATGTGTGTCTGGGCCCACAGGTTGAGCAAATTTCATGACGCTTCTTTTATAGGGATATCACATTTATAAATAACAAAAATTCGACCAAGATTCTCAAGGCGATAAGTATTTATAGTCCCTATTTCCAAACGGCCAGGCCTGCACATCTGTACACTAAGGGGCTCCATTGTTGCCATTGCACACCACAAAATGGCAGGTTTAGTTAGAGGGGTTTAATGTCCCAAGACATCCCTGACTATAAGACACGCCGTAGTGGAGGGCTCCAAAATTTCGACCACTTGAGGCTACTTATAGTCGCTAACGTGGCACCAGCACGTAGGCGCATTTCTTTTCGCCTTCGCCTAAAAGCGGCGGCCGCGGCCGGTACTAGGCCCCGCATCCTTGGGCACAGAAGTCGAGCGCCCTAAGCACTGCGCCACCACGGCGTGGTGCTGCAAGATGTAGATGTCATGATATTAAGTGGTAAGTTAAGAAAGGAGCCACCGCTACTCTCGGCAAAATATACAGTGGAACCCGATGTTCTTTTTTTTTTCATGAAGCAGACAAACAGCAACATTATATTTATCCTTTTTCAAAAGAAAATTGTGAGGTGCGTCATGAAAGTGACTGATTGTGGCTTGAAATCCATAACGAAGCGATCTCTTTGTTAGCGTCTTACTATATTCCGAAACTTTCAAGTTGCACAAAGTAATCAAGTCTAAACTCTCCGAGTGTTCTTTTACGGATGCAACCGTATATATATGACAAGGACATCACAACTAACCTGCAGTCAATACGCTGAGATCAAGTATTCAACACCTTGCTCCGATTGCCTGTCATTATTTTGCCGTTATTCCTGTTGCCAGGCCACGCACATCGTTTGGAAGAATTATTGATTGCAAACGCGTCATTCCGGCCTACCCGTTTGCACCTGCCCCATGAGCATCCTCTCCATTACGAATCCTCCATTAGCCTTGTATGTTCTTTTGATACTAGGTTCAGGAAGAAGACTGGTTTGTTGCCGTCACTGCCAAAGCATGTTACCCTTTAATATATGCCACGAACACTGGTTGCAAGCCTACAGGGACGGACCAGGGAGCCCCACAAGGGCTTCATCTCCCCTTAACAAAACATCCAGCATTGCATTCATACAAGCTTTGGTTACCGGCGTCTTTTGGTATGCGGCGGCTTTTGTCAGCCGCCGCCCGGCGTCAGCCATAAAATCGGATGATTGGTCGACGGGAAGTGTGTGGTGCCATGATATGTCGTGACATAGCAGTGTCATAGCAGTCCTGCTAGTCACGTGACACAACATAGCATGGTGGTGGGCTTAGAAACAATTGCCAGCAGTGCTTGGTTAATGCAGACGTGCCCAGACAGCTCTTTGTACTAAGTTGCTATGGAGTCTTAATGAACACCTCCATGTGTCCAGCAGAAGCTCGTGGCTCAACATGGAGCATCAACGACTGCACAGGCAGAGCGTCCTTGTCTATCGTGAGAATGGTATTAGCGGGATTTCTTCGAGGGACAGATACTGCACATTTCCTTTCCTTTAAATCAATTATAGAATGCCGGTTCACATTGATGCGTTCAACGGAACTCTGATAGTGTTCGACAAGGGGCGCGCGATGTACCGTCACGACTGGACATTACGTCAACAGGCGAGCTGACCCCATTGGTCGTCCGATCCAGGCTTTCATGCGCCGTCTTTAATTTGGTGCTTTCTCGAACACCGCACCACGCACCACACAGCAAACGGAAACAGACCCAGCACATCAGACATCAGCGAAGTATCAGATTGATTTGCAGGAAACAAAAGGCGCGGTATCTATCACAGTTCGCGGACACCTGAACTGCACCGCCGTAAATGAAGGGAGAAAGGTGGGAGTGAAAGAAGACAGGGAAATAGACGTGCCATAGTCGAGGGCTACGATCCACCGCACTTAGTGGTCCAAAGGGCCCTCTACAGCTTTTTGTGTAACGGGACCTTTCGTCGGGGTAGTTTTCCTTTTGAAAATTAATTGCATAAAGGGCTAACTGGCTAGGGTCTACATCAATCGCTTCAGGAACAACGACCCAATGCATGGAGTATAGATGGTCTTGAAAAAAAGGCTGACTGATCCGTTTCCGCAAAGGTACCCCTTACTTAAACTTCTTTAACCTTAGTAGTTCTTGTATGACCGCTACCTTGTACAAGTGCAGTCGTTTCCAGCTCCGAATAGCACCGGCCAACTTATTATCTACACAGCTAGCCTGTCTTTACGAGGTCAGCGCTGAGCCGGAACTAGATAAACATATGTCTGCTTGATGTCCGGCTATTTGTGGGTCTCTAGCTGAACTGGGTCTAAACCGCATGTTCGGAAAAATTAGTTCTTATTCTATACAGAGGGTTGAGTGAGATCTCAGCAGAAACCTCTCCCCCATCACTGATGTGTCGCAAGTTCTATATGTGAACAGACTCCATTGACGAGTGCAGGACTTGTAATTCGTGTCACCACTGAGTATAAGACAAGAAAGCCACTAACCCTAGTCCGTTTTCACTGAATCTAAAGTGCACTCTTCCATAGCTTAGGAGCTAATCTTCACCATGCATTCCATGAGTCACGATCATCAAAATATGAGTGCTACAGTAATCAGGCATCCGAAAAGGTCACGTCATGGTCCACCATTGATCACCAAGACAAAGTTTCACCGCAGGCTACCACCGCGTGGACAGACTGAGTGAATTCAAATTTACAGGCACAGCAGGCAAACCGTTGTGCCTACCCTAGTATGGCAGATAATGTTTGCCTCGTATTATTCTAGCCAGTTCTCGATCCCATGACTGCGATCTCTGGACCCTATAGCTGACCTGCAGTTCCGACTTCCACCGTGCTTGCCCTGACGTGAAGGCATTTTTCGCTAGAACATTCCACGTTCTTTGTCCATTCCTCACGTACAAGCCCGAAAGTAGTCCCCGTCCCACGAAATGAATCGCCTTGATCTTCGCTCTGTGACGGAGATGACTCGTAGCGATCGCCGACGGTGATGACCGTCCAAGCATTGATCCGTACATTGAGGACGCCAGCCGGGACAATAAGCTTTGACGTTGCCGCACGGTAATTGCTTGCGTACTGGATTTCATTTATATCGTTGTTGCCTTTTTTTTTCTTACTTATACGTCCCGTCTTCCTATCAGTGATAGCACAGCAGCAAATCGACTATTTGTAGCGACTGACCTCTCATACTTTTGCTCTCTTCTCTAATAGTTAACGTCAGATTCTGCTCTATAACCCTCTGCATTCGATCTTGATTTCAACTTGAACTTGCAAGAGTGTGTATACACATATGTAGAAAAACGTCGTTTAGTTGTATCTCACGGTGCCAGAGAAATTGTCGGATTTGAGCGTGTGGACAGGTGCCGAGACGATCGGGGGGAAGGGGGGGGGGAGAGGAGATGACTAAAATGAACCATAAAATGCGTGTCCCATCCACTTGCCTTTATTTACTTATTTACTAAAACTGTTAACAATACAGAATTGTTAAAAACACATAAACATTGACTGCTTTATGCAAGAAATTTGTGTGCTAACGCCGCTCTTTCGGAGTTTCGCCGAATTGTGAATTGCGCGCTGAAGCCTGCTTGTACAGGTCGCTTAGCTGCCCTAATATCGAAGAATAAGAACTACTCTCGTTATCAGTCTCTTTGTCAACCGCAGCGCCACGCAATGTCCTTCCCGTGATACGTGACTTGTGCTAATATATTTTACTCGCGATTGTAGCTTCGTGGAAACATATAAGTCAGCGGTGTTTCCAGATGATATATATCTTCTGTTCTGGGCCTTTGTTCCTGCGGTGAATAATTTAAAAGCTGCCTAGTTAGTCTTACGTTATTAGCAGTTTGAAACAAAAAATACACTGAAGACCCGCTCATGCAACTCGGGAACCCGGTAAGTGTCTACATAAAAGTACACGATGTTCTATTAGATATGAACACAAATTTAACCGCTTTTCTGATCCGAAATACAGTGAATATTTTTTTGAATTGGTCGTATCAGCTCGTATTCTGTTCGTTCCGCCTACTTGAATAAATAGTCGACAGTAGGTAACCTGCACTGCCTACGGGGCACTGCAATTGTTCCACAGCGTGGAACAATTGGCCGCTTGGTAGCTGGCCGCTTGGTTCGCCACAAGCGATCGAGCACAGTCCGCAGCATTATAAATACGCGTGTGACAGTATTTGCTCTTCTCGCTAGGATATGTGTTACGGCGCGTCGATCGACACAGCAAATTTTATTGCTGGCTGCCTATAATGAACTTATTAAACACGGCTTTAAACACATTAAAGTGAAGTAGGACAGTTGTCGGGCAAGACGTAAATGGTCTAACGGGGGTTTTTGCAACAAATTAGCCTTAGCGCAGTTTCTTTATTGGGCAGAATTAATGAACTTGAAGTTAAAATAAATGCAATGCGGCACCCAAACGCACAGCGATTGCTGCCCTCTCAGGCGCAATTTGGTAAACGCGGCCGGATTCATGCTTTCTGCGTTGTTGACTATATAGCTTTGCTTAGCTGATATTTGCGAGATAAGCGCCAACGGTTGCCGATAGCGTGCTTTTCAGGCGCGCCGGCTGCCGTTGCTGCCGCTTATCTCCGAGCCAGCAGGAACGCGAGGCTCTGTTGCGCGTATTGCAGAAGGCACGAATCTGGCAACGCTCTACCAAAAAGAGCACTGCATAAAAGCACACAGAGTTGGTGCATAGATGCTACAAAGTTGCAAGAACAGCATGTCCTATATGTTTTCCTCGTGTTTGTATGCTATCCTTGTTGCGCACATATCATAGCAGCGAGTGATGTAATCTCGGCAAATTTGGAAAAATTGGGGCGCGTCACGCGACATTGCGTTTTCTTCAATATAACTTCTTGGGCTTCGATTTATGCCGAACAATATGACGACGCTGAAATTACCTCGTTCGAAGCAATTATGTCGAGCCAGTATGTAGCGTCATTCACACATGAGCGGGTATAGAGCAACATTTAAAGAAAACAAAACTTTAACATCAACTGATCATTCAAACCGGCGGAGCGGAAAAAATACAAACCGGTGCAACAATCATTCGATTTCAGTTCGGAAGGAAGCTTATGTTTTTAAATATCTCGGTGCGTATTACCTGGTCTGTTTTCCTTCATTACTTTGTCCACCCCGCCGGGGTGGCGCAGTGGTTACGACGCTCGACTACTGTTCCCAAGGACGCGGGATCGAATCCCGGCCTCGGCGGCAGCTTTTCGATGGAGGTGAAAAGCAAGGCGTCCGTGTGCTGTACGGTGTCAGTGCACGTTAAAGAACCCCAGGTGGTCGAAATTTCCGGAGTCCTCCACTACGGCGTCTCTCATAGCCTGAGTTGCTTTGGGACGTTAAACCCCACAAACCAACCAAACCAACCAATCATTACTTTGTCCATACTACACGGGTATATGACATTCTCTGAAGAAACAGAAAAGGGCTATGGGCCACGCAAAATATTAGTGATATCGGAAAAGATTTCCGAAATATACAGCGTATATCCGCAACAGACTACGACTGCGAAGTTATTTCCTCTCACGGTCAATTTCATTTCGCAGGAAAGTCTTGCTTCGGGCGAAACTCAATTTCACATCCTAAGTTCTGCTGCCTTTTTATTATCTGCACTGTCCTCTGATTCATTCTATCCAAAAAATCGCCCCTCGCAAGAACAACTACGATTCGTTCCTTTTTATGCGTTTGTATATGTACTTACGATGCCGTAGACACCTCCTACCTCTCTACGTTTTCTTCCATTGCAGTAGTGAGCCGACAGTTAAGTACGACAGAAACAGAAAAGTCAAAGGGCAGTTATGCTTTTGGGGATATTTTCCCTTTTCCGGCTACTTTGAAACAGCCTACGCTCGCGCCCCACTAAAGCGCTGGAACTGCAGCGATCCCACGGAGCTTTTAAATCTTCTTTGATGTTGGTTGGAAAGACGACCGTTTAACGGAAAGAATACGGAGAAATTGTCCCGAAGGGCTGACTGCCTGTTCTCGGGCTTCTTTTAACCTTTATAAAGCTTCCGCGAAGCGTTGTAATATGCGTCAACGCTCGTAAAATTAGGCGGTAGCAGGGCGAGTTCCCTAGTTTCTCTTTTGTCTTTTTTGCAAAAATACCTTTCGCCAGCGAAAATAGGCTTTGATGAGATTCTTACACTAGTTGTATATTGTGTATTGTTACGCGCGGTGCCTGCAAGCCGTGCGAAGCGAAATAGAACGTTGAACAAAAGCAACTGCGGTGCAGTTACGTCTTTGAACCTCTTATCGCGAATGAGAAATGAATTTTGCTTCCAAGGCGCCTAGTGTATTTGCACTTTATCTTGAGAATTCTCAAAGGATCATTCTTCGGCAATATCTGAAAAATGGGAAATAAGTTAGTGGGAAGCACAACTTTGGGAGTGTTCGCCTACGATGCTGTGACCGTTGCAGTCAGTATCTAGTGCTAAATAAAGGGATTAATTTCACTGACGTCTTTCTGCTTCGTTATAAAAAGAAGCACGTGGAGGATATAATTTCATCTTTATTCAAATTCATTATGATGATAGGATCTGTTCGATTGTTTACGTGAGGCTTTCCACAATTTATGAAGTGATAAGAAAGCAACGCCAAACGAACCGAATATCAAAAGGGCAAGACGTGATAAAGATTTCTGTAAAAATCTAGTAAAACTCCTGCTTTACCACGATAGCGGTAAATTCCGCGTTACCCGGAAAATCTTGCTTAGCCGTTGTGAGTAGGGGCATGGCAGGTTGCAGCTGCCTAGTCACGAGACTGGGCAATTAGGGGTGTTCTGTTGTGGCGACATCACGAGACCACATGGGATGGTTGCATTAGCCCATGCAGCATAGACAATGGCGTAATATTGTAAGTATTTTGGTAACGATTGGTCCTACATAGCGCCAGTAATTGCCAACACACACACACAGACACTGCAGTATTGGGCCGACAGTTCGTGTTATCTGGAAGCAGGCCCTGCCACCTCAGACATCTCATTTGAGACGGGTGGATGAGATGGAAGTCGAACATCGGAACTTCGACCACCCTTGGGCGATAATTAAGACACGAAATTCTAAGGTTATACAAGCACATTCATATAACTTGTTTCAAGCGGAGCTTCACGCATATTTATGTCGGGTGATCCTTCACATATAGGTTACGACTATATGCTCTTGAATATCCGCGAGATAACAGAGATACAAATACGAGATTAGTGAAAAAGCGAGTACGAAAGTGGGCTACACGAACGACGATCTCCGAGAGGAACCTCAGATGTGGGTCATTAACGATATCCGCAGCATTCCGTTAAAGGCGAAGATTAAGTGCCCTAAAAAGTTTTACCTGATTCCGATCTCGCGATGATAAACTTGTGAATTAAATACTAGTTCAAAACAGAAATTAATGTTCATGAATGTTCTGAAAGTATTTCGAAGTATAAAAGCCACACTAGAGATTCAATCCTATCACTCTCAAAGTAGGTAGTATATGGCTGTAAAGCCTACCGCAGTAACAAATCCTTTCCAATGCTTTTCTCCGAAAGTTATTTGAGAGCCTAAAGCTTCTAAACGAGACACCAGTGCGTTTTTCAGAAAAAACTCTCCCAGTGAAACCCTAAGTGGAAGCGTTCGTGCACAAAATAACTTTCTCCAACGGCGACTTTCAAAATGCGCGAAGCGACTGAGAAAGATCTCTTATAAAAGAGGCGAACGAAGTCACGGGGCAAAATAAGAAGTAAGGAAGTAGCGAGAGACTCGGAAATAAGGTTATTCACAGATGAAACTAGGCTGAGGCGAATTCGATCCATCGATTCTGTAGGAGGAAGAAACTTCAGCGAGTAAGAAGTGAAAGCCCATAAAGAAGCTTGTAAAAACGAAACAAAATTTGAAAAGCTGAAAAGAATTTCAGCGAATGGCTGCACCGGAAGAGCGCAACTTTAGATGCGAGTACGCTTTAATGCCACGCCTTCATCCTTGTGTGTCCGCACTCGGACCTTCAGTAGACCTGCAGAATCCTATCGACTATATCGGTGCGCTTTACAGCACAGGCTCCGCTTCACTCGCTGACCTTTTCTGCATTAAGTTGTTTTAGGTCGGGTCGCGCCGGAGATAAAAACATTTAGGTGTGGGAAAATCGCACGTCCTACGGCTGTGCTTTGATCGCGGAAAGAATAAGTTTACTCAAAAGAAAGAAAAAAAAAACGCTCTTGCAGCCATGATGCTAGAAACGTATTTTGACATTATTCAGCCTATAAAAGAGAAAAAATTGCTTTTGCCGCTGGTACCTTTATAGAAACAATTATACAAATGGTATGATATGACATGAATGATATCTTTATTAACTCTCACACGGTTGCATGAGTAACAAAGGAGAGAGGACGCAAGGCAAAAAGCTGCATTGTTGCAGCTTGAGAGCCACCCTGCGCCCTCTGCCGGTGTAATATAGTCCAGCAGCTGATCACAACAGCAGTGGAAGAGCGCACTCACAAGCACAAAAGAAATACATTCACAGAATATATACATTGACATTAACATTAACATCAACAGCCTAGGTGATGCTGCATTCCATTTCATATGTGCGCTGCCTGCACCCCCTTTAACCAAGCCATGGCGTAAAAAGCTGACAGCCGTATGCATAGAATAGGCCCATTTACGCGGATACCAAAGTTGTCTCGCTTCAGATGTCTGTTTCTGTGATTTTATCAGCGTCTAATGCAGTACTATAGCTGTCATTTCGTTTGCTTTGTTTTACGGTGTTTAACATGTCAAAGCGACTAAGACTATGAGAGACGCTCCAGTGGATGGCTCCGGAAATTTCGACCGACTGGTGTTCTTTAACGTGCTCAGGTATTGCACAGCACACGGCGCCTCCTTCAAAAGCGGTCACCGCGGCCGAGATTCAATCCCGAATCATTGGGCACAGAGGTCGAGCGACCTAACCACTCCACCACCGCAGCGGTTTGCAGTAGTCATGCTTCAACATGTTCAATGCCCAGCTAATTCTCACCGCCGCGATTTCGCAGTGGTTAAGGGGTTCGGCTGTTGATCCCGAGGAGACTAGTAGGGTTCAAGCCGCTGTAAGTCACGTTTTGGCGAAGGCGAAACGCAAGGCGTCCATGCACAGAGTGATATCAGTGCATGTTGAACCATTGCAAGCAGTAGAAAACCGGCGACCTTCACGACGGCGTCCCTCATAGCCATTGCCACTGTGGGAGCTTATACTCTATACATTATGCGGATCCCCTTTCAATGTTGGACATTATATAGAAACTTTTGCAATAAAATCGCTCATATTTGGTCCTTTACTTATCTGTGGCCGGTTTAGAATCGCTTGAGGCTGATATTAGTTTTTTCTTTGATTTATGCGTGGAGCATGATCACTAGGTACTTTATGAAGAAATTTATCATATATGGTATAGCCTGCGTAAACGGCTCAAGTTTATTGATTGGCAAGGTCCTGACGTGAGCGTGGAGCGGTTTCTGTGTCCCTTCTGAGATATAAATATAAGGTAGAATCTAATAGCCGGGTTTCAGACTCCCGGATGTTCGAGAAAATCCTGATACTGTCTGAGAATTAATTTTCAAAACTTTCTCGTCTTTTATGCTGCCCTCCATTGCCGCTGCGGCCATCCTGTTATCGCAGCTGCTTTTACTCGTTCATCAGCTATGTTTTGCCATTTCAGAATTCTTTGTTTCCATCAGGAGACGCATTGTACCAATCTTCAGCATTATTTTTGCTTAACCTGGTTCCTTCGTTGCCTGCAAACTTATAAAACAAAGACAAAACGAAAAGATTCCCTATTCATGACAAATGGTGCTCTTCAGCCTCCTTGAATAAAGCGAATGCAATCCAGTGCAATTCAGGAAGTCGCAGCAGCGAGAGGGTAACAAGCGGAGCGGCACCGGGCCAGCATTGAGGGCTCGGTCGATCGGGGCCGGCACAGGACGAAAACATAGAATGCGAACGAAAGACATTCCCGCTCTCTGAGGATACCGGAGAGGTTGTGTTTTTTTTTTTTTGTATCTTATTTTAGCTTTGTGTCACCACCGCAGCGCATAACCGAAGGGCAACTATCGTTCTCCTCTTTGCGACATCGATTGGGGTTGTGGCCAGACAACGCTACAGGGGTTTTGCTTAGGAAGCTACGGGCTGCACCTTGAGGAGGAGGTCCAACAAAACCGTTTCCGAATCGGAGGAGAATAGGGCATTCAACGTCTGCCGATAAGTTGGGGAAACTTTTGTCGTCAAACAAAAGGTGCAGGGGCTTGCGGCCTTCTACGGCGATCTGGGTTCTTTTGATTCGCCAATGCTATTGCAGGCGCCCGAAAACAGGCTGTTTTTGTGTCACCGTTTTTTGAGGGTATACGCATTCGAGTGATATTAAGGTCACCGCATTTCATGCGTGTCCGTTTGAAAGCCATCGCTGCTTCATATGCAACGAACGAGAGAGTAGAAAATTTGAAATTTGGGAGTACTCCTACAATATAGTTGTAGGAACACCGCAAACAAAACAGTATTTAACCATGACCTCGTTTCATAGGGATCCAGGATTGTACATTACAGCCTATCTAGGACGCAAACGACCCGCGGGAAGCCGTACGAGCCCTAAGCTTGACGTTGAGTACGTTTGCCGATGGTACACGCATCGCTGGTCAAAATCGTAAACATCAAACTCCGCGCTTTGAAATGACAAATGCACTGAATGGTCTCAAATATCTTACGGGTGTCGAGGTAGTTTCCCTACATGTCGTGGGAAATAAAGCCACGGTGCTGAAACTCTTCAGTACCTTGTACGCCACGGTGATTTCACTATCTATGCAAACGGTGGAAAATTTGGGAAGTCACAAGATAGTACGGTGGTCTTTTCATATATTATCTATCATTGTGGCCGAAGCGTACGGAAGCGGACGCTGAGCCTCTCTTACCTTGGAGGTAGGGGATGAACTTGCACATTAGCTCGCCGAACACGAAGTTCCTCAGCAGACTTCCGACCAACGTGAACGGCATGCAGAAGACGCCCAGAAGGAGATCGCTGACCGCCAGGTTGACGAGGAAGACGTTGGTAACGGTTCGCATGCGTTTGTTCTGCACAAGTGTCACCAGCACTAGCACGTTTCCCACCACGGCGAACACAAATATGACCGCGTAGAGGCCGATCCGCACAACCAAGTCTGCCGCGTCTGGCAAGCCATCCGTTCCAGTGGATGAGTCTGGCGCTGATGTTGCGTTCACGAATTCTTCGGTAAAGTCCGCGAAAGGCACGTAGTCAGGAGGCAAGATCGTCGTTAGCGACGAGTCGGCGAGTGGCGGTCGCGTTTTGTTGTAATATGGACGCCGAAGATTCAACAAGGGAAGGCTGCTGATGAATCTTTTCATCATGCTGATCCTCTGTCTCAGCACCGTGACTCCTGAAGCCGCATAAGCGATGAAGATAATGGCAGTGCCGTTCAGCCGGCCAGAAAATTACGCAATTTCATATCAAGTAAATGGTTCCCCATTTTTACGTATATTTTCCTGCCTATATCGAAAAACAAATGCTGAGGGTGCAGTTTAGATTGTGCGTCTCTTTTCACGTAAATGGGTTGAAGAAAAACAGTTGAAATGTTCTGAATACTTTCAAACTTTCCAGCCACTGATAAGTAACTAGAATGAGCTAGCGCCTATCTTGAACTACGAAGCGGCCATCTTGACGCACCAGGAGACTTGATATCCTTGGTATTCAGCATGACTCACATAGGAAACTCCTGCAAAGAGAAAACACGATCGGCAATATATTAAGGGTTTTGCATGTTTTTCTCTAAGAGGAAGAAAATTTCTCTCTTAAGCTATCTCACACATCAGTCTAGGCTGCGGTCCCAAACGAAACAACCGATAAAAACTATGAAGTTTGATATCAGTATAGCCATATACATTGTATATCAGCTGCTATTTTTATATGTTTGGGGCTGATATTTCTATAAGTTTACCTCATTGTCAAAGAACAAATTCAAGAGTCAGTTTTATTACACGCACAATTCATCATAAACCTCGTAGCTTTCCTATCCGAACAGAATGGCAAGTCGAGAGCATAGGCAAGGTGAAGCAGTTGAAATGACAGAATGAACTAAAACATAAATCCGCTCTGCCTTAGTTGACTGACTAAAGGCCAAGAGGAAAGCAAAAATTAAAGGAAAAAAAAAAGAAAGGGTAAATAAATTTTGGTTCTTGCTACGCATAGTGAGATTGAAGGACTATCTTGCTACTTATTCTGAGAATAAATGATTAGTCACGGTCTGAGAACTTTCTTTCTGGGTCAGTATGTTTTCTTTAGTTTTGTTCATTGCACGGTTTTCTTCGACTTTCACTCTGGAAGCGACTACCTGTGAGGTGGTAAGATGCGAACCAGGTATCTTTAACGTGAGCTAACATCGCACAGCACACGGACGCCTCTTCGTTTCGCCTCCATCGAAACGCAGCCGCCGAGGTCGGGTTCGAACCCGGGTACTCCTACTGTGCCGAAGTACCCGGGTTCGAACCCGACCTCGGCGGCTGCGTTTCGATGGAGGCAAAACGAAGAGGCGTCCGTGTGCTGTGCGTTGTCAGCGCACGTTTAAAATCCCCACGTGGTCGACATTACTCCGCAGCCCTCCACTACGGCTGCTCTTTCTCTCTTTCCACTTTCACTCCCACCTTCCTCCCTTCCCTTAAAGAAGGGTTGAGGTGTCCACAAAAAACAAGTGAGACAGTTACCGCGCCTTTCCCTACCTATAAATCAATGAATCGAAACTAGCCCAAAAATCTTCCCCACCACTGTGCGGAGTTTCCAGGTTCGAACCCGACCACGGCGGCTGCGTTTCGATGGCGGCGAAACGAAGTGGCGTCCGTGTGCTGTGCGATATCAGCCCACGTTAAAGACCCCCAGGTGGTCGAAATTACTCCTCCACTACGTCTCCCTTTTTCTCTCTTTCTGCTTGCACTCCCACCTCCCTTCCTTCTCTTACGGCGCGGGCCAGGTGTCCACAGAGCAAGTGTGACAGATACTGCGCCTTTTCCTTCCTGTAACGCAGTTATTATTATTATTATTATTATTATTAGTATTATTATTATTATTATTATTATTATTATTATTATTATTATTATTATTATTATTATTATTATTATTATTATTATTATTATTATTATTATTATTATTATTATTATTATTATTATTATTAATCTTCCCTGTTTATCTTCGCGTACTTCTGGGGCAATACACACATGAACGTTTGCCTGCTCATGTTAATTTCGACAGCGGCTCCGTCAAGGTTTCGCGCATTTGCGTACTTGCAATTAAACGTCTGACTGTTTTTCCCTACCGCTAATCTCATTACGACCCTGACTTCTTTGGCTGCTGTAGAGGTCTGTATAGAACTCCTCGGCTATTTTGACTATCTTGTCCATATTGGTGATGACGTTGCCCGCCTTGTCCCTTAACGCATACATCTGGTTTTCCTTATGCCCAATTTCTTCTTTACCGCTTTAAGGCTTCCCCCGTTCTTTACAGCACGTTCAATTTTCTCCATGTTATACTTCCTTACACCGGCCCACTTGCGCTTATTGATTAGCTTTGATATCTCGGCCAAATCGATCTGGTCTGTTGGATTGGAAGCTTTCATACTATGACGTTTCTTAATCAAATCTTTCGTCTCCTTAGACAGCTTACCGGTATCCTCTCTAACTATCCTACCGCCTAGTTCAGCCGCGCACTTAGTAATTATATCTCTGAAAATATTGTTCATTGCTTCTAGAGTAATGTCGCCATCCTCGGTTAGAGCTGAATATGTATTCTGTAGCGAGATCCTGAACTCTTCTGCCCCCCCCCCCCCCCCCCTCTACGCTAATTCTTTGATGGGTTTCTTTCTTACTAATCTGTTGCGTTCCTTTTTCAGATTTAGGCTAATTCAGACCAGTGACAAAGGACGAGGTCAAGAAAGCATTAGAAACTATGAAAAGGGGGAAATCAGCTGGAGAGGATCAGATAACTACCGATTTGCTGAAGGACGGAGGGGGGGGGGGGGGATATCGTGCTATAAAAGCTGGCCACCCTGTATACGCAGTGCCTGGTGTCATCGACGGTACTGGAACCATGGAAGAATGCAAACATTATCCTCATTCATAAGAAAGGGGACCCTAAAGACCTTAAAAATTACAGACCAATCAGCTTACAGTCTTTTACTAAGGTAATCGCTAATAGAATCTGGACAACCTTCAATCAAGCAGGTTTTTGGAAACGGTACTCTACTATCGATCATATCGATACCATCAATCAGGCGATAGAAAAATGCTCGGAATATAGCCAGCCCTTATACATAGCATTTATTGATTACGAAAAAGCATTTGACTCAGTTGAAACTTCGGCAGCGATGCAGGCATTGCGAAATCAGGGGGTAGACGAGCCAGACGTGAAAGTGCTGGAAGCTATATATAGTGGCTGCACAGCGGCCATAAATCTGCATAAAGAAAGTAACAAAATTCCTATAAAGATACGTGTTCGGAAAGGAGACGCGATCTCTCCAGTACTATTCACACTTTGCTTAGAGGAAGTATTAAGACTTAGAATGGGAGCAGTTAGGGATAAGGGTAGATGGAGAATACGTCAGTAATCTGCGATTTGCTGATGACACTGCCTTGCTAAGCAACTCGGGGGATGAACTGCAAATAATGATTGATGACTAGACAAGAAAGGTAGAAAGGTAGGCTTGAAAATCAATATGCAAAAGACTAAGGTAATGTTCAGCAGCCTCGGAAAGGAACAGCAGTTTACATCAGGTAGCGAAGTACTGGAAGTAGTAGGCGAATATGTCTACTTAGGTCAGGTGGTAACGGAAGATCCAGACCATGAAAAGGAAATAACAAGAACAACAACATTGGGATGGAGCGCATTTGGCAAGCACTCGCAGATTATGACTAGTAGCTTACCGGTATCGCTAAGAGGAAAGTATGCAACAGTTGCATCTTACCTGTACTCACCTATGGGGCTGAAACGTGAGGCTAACCAAGAGAGTTCTACTTAAGTTGAGGACAACCCGGAGGGCTATGGACCAAAAAATGGTAGGGGTAACATTGAGAGATAGGAAGCGTGCAGAGTGGGTCAGAGAAATAACTCAAGTTACTGACATTCTAGCGGAAATCAAGAAGAAGAAATGGGCATGGACAGGACATGTAGTGCAAAGGGAGGATAACCGATGGTGGCTTAAGGTAACAAACTGGATTCCAAGGGAAGGAAAGCGTAGCAGGGGGCGGCAGAAAATTAGGAGGGCGGTTGAGGTCAAGAAGTTCGCAGGGGTCAAGTGGATGCAGGTAGCACAGAACCGGGTTAAGTGGAGAAATATGGGAGAGGCCTTCGCCCTGCAGTGGGTATAGTAAGGCTGATGATGATGATGAAATCCTAGGACCACTAGACGTGGCAAAATACAAAATTCACAATTCTCACTATCGAGTGCAAAATGCACTCTTCATCCCTTAGTTGTTTTCTTACAACTATAGCAGCTTCGGCGTGCGTTTTGTACATATAAATCAAATGCGCACTCGGGCACCTGTTATAACTGAAATCACTGAAGCGGAGATAAAGGTGCACATGAAATGGTTTTGGTGACAAGAGACACATTTGTAAGCAGCACATATACGCGGCTGCGGTCGCATTCTGCAAGTTTTGTGTTCTTCGCGCTTATGTTTCCCCACTTAAGATGAACTGCAAATGCTGTCATAACTTTAAGTTCGATCATTACATATCCAAAGATGCACGGCTTTTAAAGTGATCGATGCTTTTCGTGTTCTCCGCATCTAGTGGATGGAACAAATTCAACTCCGCCGTCATACATGCGCATATGACTCTACGCACAAAATAGTCTTGATGACTGCCGGCGCTTTTGACTTCTACGAGAGCATAGAAGCGTAGAAGTTTTCAGGCTGCGAGCTCAGAGCGACAGAAACAATTTTTTTTCCTCCTCGTAACATGTCTCTCCCCGTGATTGGTGTGCGTTTACTTTGCCGGTCCGGGATCCCTCTTTCGTTCTTTTGCATTTTTTTTTGTCGTATTCTGAGAGGATTAATAAAAGGTAAAAAAAAAAAAAGGGAAAAAGGTGTGCGCTTACTTGGTGAACGCGTATCCACCTGAGACCAGCGACATAGGCCAGTGCTCTTCCTAAGCATGATGCATTACCCCGCTTATAGGTGCTACCTCCGGCATGGCCTGTTTTAGAAATAAATTTCTTTTGGCTTGCATCGCGTGCATGCGGCATTCAGTAAACATATGTGATGATGGATCACCGTCACGTTCCTCCATCGTTTTGCAGGCTGTTCTTGAGAAATGTTTACACCGGCGCAAGGCATGTTTGTCAAGCAGCATCAACCCACAGACTTTTTTAGATGCAAGCTAGTAATTATTCCGGCTTTTCTCCGGGTACACAACGCGAACACATTCTCAGAGCAAGAAGAAAAATCAGTGATGGTATAATTGGTCTTGCTGTGTTTGAAGCAAGGGCTGAAAGTATATATTCCGATGTTCAAGCTACGCTGTTAGGCTGAAATTCGTATGCGTGAAAACTGCACAATGTTATTCTGCTTAAACGCCCATAATTTGTATAGCCATCTATACTGACTATAGTCTTGTTTCATATTACAAATTAGTCAAAATTAACTTTTTTCACTCTGTAGAAACATGCGAAGCGTTACAAAATTGTTGGAGTGTTGCAAAATTGGAGTGTTGCTATCAATTAGGGAATGGCAGTTTGGAGCGTATGACATAGGGAATTTGTGATCATGTTAGGACACATAATTTTGTCAACGATGATCGATGAGCCAAGCTGCGCTTCTCTACACCATCCGCTCTCCAATAACCAATGATTTTCAGGGCCTTGTTAGCCTTTCATCAGTTTACCGCGGGGAATTCAAAAAATGTACACCACAAAAGACAAAGGTGACGAACTCTTTGATACTAGACTATGGGTTTCGACGCAATGCAAATATTTGCGCAATTGGTGATTGTGCTTTAAAAAGCGTATAAGAGGCGCAATATCTCAAGTTTCAAATATTGCCACTCTGAAAAGTGGCACTAAAGAAAGCGCTATTGGTACAGATAATTGTTTGTGGACTAAATGTCATTTTCAGATGTCAATTTTTTGTTATTACTCCTGACAAATATTGATGGATCAATATGGTCATGTGTTAAATTGTAAGATAAGCAACTGAATGGCATCAGCTCTGAAAGTATGTGCAAATAAAAATAAATCTGTACTGTTCACGAAGGCAGAATTTTCGGCAAAGCGTAATGAGAAACGTTTTTGAAAACTATGGCACTTGGCAATTACACCCATGTTGAAAGTGCCAGCCAGGCAAAATTGGGGGTTAAGCGTAGCTGAGAAAGCGAAAGCAAATAACTACCCTTGCTCTCACATCGTTGGTCCAGCGAAAGTGGATATTTTCAGTTTTTTTGCGATTCGCTTTATTTCATCTGCGGTGCACATGTCCGATGTTCAGTAGCTTTCATAACTGGGCAATTATACTTTTATTTATGCTGGTTTTTGGATATTTGTTTACGCTAGAACTGGGGAAAGGAGACTGCAGTATCTGTTCCACTTTTCGGTGGCCCTTGCACGTAATTGTTAAATTCCTTCATTGGAAAGCAATTATATTTTTATTTAGGTTCGTTTTTGGATTTTTATTTAAGCTAGAACTGGGGAAAGGAGGCTACAGTATCTGTTCCACTTTTTGATGGCCCATGCGCGTAATTGTTAAATTTCTTCATTGGAAAGCAATTATATTTTTATTTAGGTTGTTTTTTGGATTTTTATTTAAGCTAGAACTGGGGAAAGGAGACTGCAGTATCTCTTCCACTTTTTGGTGGCCCTTGCACGTAATTGTTAAATTCCTTCATTGGAAAGCAATTATATTTTTATTTAGGTTGGTTTTTGGATTTTTATTTAAGCTAGAACTGGGGAAAGGAGACTGTAGTATCTCTTCCACTTTTTGGTGGCCCTTGCTCGTAATTGTTAAATTTCTTCATTGGAAAGCAATTATATTTTTATTTAGGTTGTTTTTTGGATTTTTATTTAAGCTAGAACTGGGGAAAGGAGACTGCAGTATCTGTTCCACTTTTTGGTGGCCCTTGCACGTAATTGTTAAATTCCTTCATTGGAAAGCAATTATATTTTTATTTAGGTTGGTTTTTGGATTTTTATTTAAGCTAGAACTGGGGAAAGGAGACTGTAGTATCTCTTCCACTTTTTGGTGGCCCTTGCACGTAATTTTTAAATTCGTTTATAGAAAAGCAAAGGTGCAATATCTGTCACGGTTCTCGGTGCACACCTGACTCACGCCATAAGGGAAGGCACAACGCTTCAGCTACAGTGCCCCTTTATTTCAGCCGCGTTCAGAATACATCAGGCAAAACTCAAGCCGCAACTTGGGTACGGTGAAAGCTTTTCGACCGAAATATTTGCTCACTGAATTTTACTCACTGACGTTGCTCACTGAAAGTCACTGAATGAGAAGATGTGTTAAAGCCACTATCGCGTCTAATTTCAGGCGAAGCTTCATCATCCTTCCAATTTTTATTGTGGTGAAAACTTTTTAGTGTTCAGGAAGAGAGTTTGGGAATCCTAAAACCTTGCAACATGGTCGGCATCCATAGTCCGGGACACCGAATGACGAGGCCTCGTCTCGCGTCGGATAGAGCCCTTCACACTCCACACTAGAACCTTTTGGGATTCTAGTGTGGAGCTGTTGAGGTGAACAGTATCATATGCCTCTCGGTTAGAGGTAGGGGAAGAGGAAAGGTGAGAATTTTGAGCCCGTGCCAGCACCATGTGATAGATATCGCAGATCTCTCCGCAGTGCCGGAAATTCCCATCCATGTCGGAATCAAAGCGTTTGAGTACGGCAGGATAGAGAATGGTTGCTGGACTCAGGCACCACAGAGTCTGCCCTTCTGCGTTATTCTGCCTTATTTGCTTTATTAAGGTGAAAGCCTTTAATGACTCATGCTGCCGTGGACAAAGCGTGCTCGCGTTTGCAGCGTTCTGATTGGCCGAGCCGGGATGCGTCCCTGCAATCTACAACGCCACACTTTAACGGGCGCAAAAGAACGCTACGCGACAGGAGCGATAGTGTACCATCCAAATACACTTGCCGGAGAAAGTGTGACAGATACTGCGCCTTTTCTTTTCTCTAAACCAATTAAAAGAAATATATGTAGCACTGCAATAAATGCCGACAAGATGATAAGCATGCGAGGCAAATTTATTTATTTATTTATTTATTTGTTTATTTATTTATTTATTTATTTATTTATTTATTTATTTATTTATTTATTTATTTATTTATTTATTTATTTATTTATTTATTTATTTATTTATTTATTCATATACCCTCAGGGCCCGAAGGCATTAAAGAGGGGAGTGGGAAAGATACATTGGTACAGGGTACAGTGCTGCATAAAACAACATAGGAGAAACAATAACACGGCGAAAAGTGATAAAAAAAAAAGAGGATTGGCGCAAAAAAAGAAAGAAGCGGAAAAGCAGTTGAGGCAAAAAAAAAAACATTTCCGACAGTCAATAATGCCACCGAAAACGAACAAAAACAATTGACTACCATCTATAAATATAGATTACATACGGCAGTCTTAAAAGAATTTGGGTCCGTAATATCAGCAATCTGCCTAGGAAGGTGGTTCCAACTGACAGAAGTGTTTGGAACAAAAGTATAAGAGGCGTGTTTAGTACGACATGACGGAACACCTACTTTGTGAAGATGATCAATGCGACCTGAAACATATGTGGGGGTAGTTAGTAGCCGGCTCTTAAGGACAGGATTGTGGTAATAGATTTTGTGAAATAGGCATAAGCGAGAAATCTTTCTGCGTAGTGAAAGCGGTGGCAATGATAATGTTGTTTTCATAACGGTAACACTGGAGTTACGGTGATAGTTGGAAAGTATAAAACGTGACGCGCGGTTTTGAACAGATTCGATTAAAGATTCTAGAGATGCAAGGCCAGGGTCCCAGACAGAGGCTGCATATTCCAGTTTAGGACTAACAAGGGTTTTATAAAGAAGCAATTTTATTGAACTAGAAGAAAGGTTAAAGTTTCGGCGCAGGTACCCCAACATGCGGTTAGCATTGTTAGTAATAGATTCCACATGCAGATTCCAAGAAAGATTAGAAGTTATGTGCACACCAAGGTATTTATACGAAGACACAGTTTCAAGAGGAGTATTATTGAGGTTGTAATTAGCTACTTCATTGTTACGACGAGAAATACGCATATGTTTGCACTTGTTAATGTTCAGCTCCATTTGCCATAATTTACACCACTCTGAAACTGGGTAATATCAGACTGAAGAACAGAAATGCCAGAGTCACTGTTAATTTCACGGTAAATAACACAATCGTCAGCAAAGAGACACACAGAAGAAGCAATGGTGCTAGGCAAATCATTAATATAAATTAGAAAAAGTAGGGGCCATGGTACGGAGACCTGGGGAACGCCTGAGCCCACTAGAGAGGAACGAGAGTTCGATTTATTTGCTGTCACGTATTGAGAACGGTTAGTGAGAAAAGACTGAAGCCACGAAACGATGTTAGGGTCGAGTTTGAGGTTACTTAATTTGAAAAGTAGTAATTGGTGAGAGACTTTATCGAAAGCTTTGGAGAAATCGAGGAATATACAGTCTGCTATGGAACCCCGGTCAAGAATGAAATGAAGGTCTTGTCAAAAGCATAAAAGCTGAGTCTCGCATGAGAATGTTTTACGAAACCCGTGTTGGGAATGACTGAAGAAAGAATTTGATTCAAGAAAATTGGCGAGATGAGAGCAGATGACATGTTCCATGATCTTACATGGGATGCTAGTAAGTGAAATGGGTCGGTAGCTATTAGGAGAATGTTTGTCCCCACACTTGTGCAGGGGAACCACCTTGCCCACCTTCCAGTCGCTAGGAACACAGCTACACTCAATAGATTGTTTAAACAGTTCAGCAAAAATAACGGCACTATATACTTTACTATTTTTCAAAAATTTTGAGTTAATGTTGTCCACTCCGCATAATGATGACATCTTCAGTTGTTCAATTATTTTTTCTACGCCCACAGGATCCATCATAACGGGGTCCATAACAAGGAAGTCACGCGGTGGGTAATGAGGAATTTCGGTAATTAAATTGTTAGTAAAAGAAGCAGTAAACACATCATTAAGAACATCAGCACTCATTTCACTAGGAATTAATTGTTCATCTGCAGTTTTCAGATTGATTGTAGATGGGTCAGTTTTCTTAACCACGTTCCAAAATTGTTTTGGGTTATTTATCAGCATCGATGGAAGAGTATGACTAAAAAATGACTCCTTAGCTTGTTTTAGTGCCGATTTATATATGCAGACGCAGCAGAATAGTAAGCGTCCCACCGGGGCATAGAATTAGACACTTTGGCGGAGCGAAACAGACGTTTCTTTTTGTTTGATAGCCGTTTTAGTGAAGAATTATACCAGGGCGAACAGTTGTTAGTTAATATTTTTCGCAGCGGAACGTAAGAATTAGTCAGGGAGGATATTTTATCCTTATAAAGGGTCCAGTTAATTTCAATTGGGCGGTCATGAAAAGAGGGCGAGTATTCATCGATAAAAGCAGCGAGTTCACGATTAATTGCATCAAAGTTTGCCTTTTGGTAGTCACGGATATATTTAGAAGTGTTATATCGGTGTGGTATCGCGACATTTACTGAAAAATGGAGCATGCACTGATCACTTAAACCTGGCAAACAAGATATTGGAGCAGAAGAGTAAGGGTAGGCTTTCGCTGTTTTCCTCTTAATAGGCATCTAAGAGACCCTCTAATTTTCATTTTGCGATTCAAGAGGCGATATATCTCCCGCCAGATAATGCTCATAGGCACGGCAAAACTCTGTGACAATTGTCCTCAATTTTAGATCCTCTGCAGCGAGAGCTTTCGCAACTTCCTCCACTCGCTTTGAATTTGGAGTCCGAAAGGATAGCATAGCGATATTAATTCATCTGGGGGATATACAACTGTCGTGCAGAATTCCGTGGGTGAAGGCACTGTGATGTCTACGTGCCCTGTTAGATCCAGCGTAAGCCCACGCTTGTCGTCTGCGTTCGTGTGAAGTTGTGTCCATGCTAAGAGGGAGCGAAGCGACCCAGAGCATATAGCGTAACAAAGCTCTGAGATGTTATCTCTACCCCCTGGTGTACGTGCGTGGTGGACGGGTAAGCGGTGTACAACCCGGCGTCAAAAAGCCGTCTGCAAGAGCCACACGAGTTTAGCCTGCGGGATCATCACACGTAACAATACAGAACTTATCGGCAGCACGTGCTATGCATAGCGCTAGGACTTTCGCTTCAACGCCATCGCCGCTTCTGCATCGACCAGCTTGGCGGTCCAATTGCGAGAAATGAGGCCGCGGTTGCTCAGTAGAACCCCAGTTCGTCTAAATTATTCCAATATCGGCGAGTACAGCGCTCGTGTGTTTCTATATATTTACCCATTCCTTCTTTCATCCCATCGCTAACGGCACGTTTGATGAGCACAAGAGAAGTGGGACAGCTGATTGGTCTTTCCTTGCCTGAAACCCAATTTCGCTCTTCGCGGTTTTCGCAAACATACGCCCCACAAGAAGGTACGGATGAGAGACGATGATGACAGACATATCCGAAGCACAGAGAGTGCCAGCTGAACTGACGGTCAGAGAAGCTGCGTTGATAGGCGGGTTTCCTAAGGCAACCAGAAAGCTCGGTGACCTGTTTGCTTTGAGGGCAGTTCGAATCGAGTTTTCCTTCTCTCTCTCCTCTATCTCATTCGGACGGAAACGCTCGGAGTTCTTCGGATAAATACGTTTCGTGTTCTTCTCCAGCATCCGGTTCATGCTCCTTGTTTTTTTTGTTTTAGGCTCGTGGTTTCCCTAGCTTCGTGCAATGTTCGCCCGAGTTTATTGCGAAGGGGAGCTAAAAGCTTTTTGATACCGAGTAAAGGTAATAATAATAATAATTGGTTCACAGGAAGGGAAAGGCGAAGTATCTGTCACACTTGTTCTGTGGACACCTGAACCGCACCGTAAGGGAAGGGAGGAAGGTGGGAATGAAAGTGGAAAGATAGAGTAACCGCAAAATATGTAGTTCGTTACCAATGATATTTTCGTGTGGGGGATGACACGAGCTCTGTAGCTGTATTAGACAAAGAGCTACTGATATTAAATCGTAATGTGCCTAGAAATTTGGAATGTGTGTTTTTGTAATAATATTTTATAGCAATAGAAAAAAAAAACTGATGTGCGCTACGAACTGATTTATATATTCAATCCAGACATCAATCGAACGGTGGATTCACGGGTGTGGAATAATTTCTAGTGCTTGTTGAAATAAAGGTCTGTAAGCTGGGTGAAATTTCGTCCTTTGTGCCAATATTGAGAAATTTTCGAAAAACGTCTACACTACCAAAAAAAAAAAAAGCGAAAATTAACCGAATACAAACAAAAACTTGCATATTGTCACGTAGCCGTTTAGGCCCGTACCCAGAAGGTTGGTTTTTAATAGGGGGTTAACCTAGCAGGCACAGAAGAGCAGGTCCAGAGCACCGAGTGACAGCAGCCGACTTCAGCTTCTTCTCGAACGCCACAGGGCCACTTCTTCGAGTCCGCGCACGACACTCTTGATGAGCAGCCGCCTAGCGGCTGCTGTTGCACACGCTACATTACCCCCCTCTCTAAAAAAATAAATATCAACTTGATGAATTCGAAAGCAGAGAGAAAAATAATTAAGCAAGAAATATGCGGTAGGCGGTGCGCTAATTTTCTCGCGAAAAGTACGCCTTCATGCGCAAGACATGGACAACCTCGGATTTCTGCTGGCGACGAGTAGAAGAAAAGCCGTCCGGAAGCACTTCGTACGTGACGTCGCTCAGCTGACGGAGCACTTTGTATGGGCCAAAGTACTGCTTCAGAAGTTTTTCGGATAGTCCCCGACGTCGGATCGGAGTCCAGAGCCACACTCTGTCGCCCGGTTCGAGTCACTACACGGTGGCGGTGGTCGTAACGCTGGGCGTCTCGACCTTGCTGGTTCCGGATGCGGGCCCTCGCCAGCTGTCGCGCTTCTTCTGCGCGTTGAGTGAACTCCTCGGCGCCAACTGCGAGGTCACAGCCGTCGTGGGGCAACATGGCTTCGAGCATTGTCGAAACTTCGCGGCCATACAGTAAGGAGAACGGCGTCATTTGCGTTGTTTCCTGCTGCGCCGTGTTGTACGCAAACGTGGCGTACGGCAGGACGTTATCCCAAGACCGATGTTCAACATCCACGTACATGGACATCATGTCGGCGAGAGTTTTATTCAGACGTTCTGTCAAGACATTAGTTTGTGGATGGTAGGCAGTCGACCTGCGATGGGTAGTACCGCTTAGCAGCATGAAGATTCCAGTAGCTTGGCAGTGAAAACAGTGCCTCGGTCCGTTATTATAACTGTCGGGGCGCCGTGCCTGAGGACGATGCGTTTTCGATGAAAAATTTCGCTGCCTCGATTGCTATACTGCGCTGGAGAGCCTTCGTTTCAGAGTAACGCGTGAAGTAATCTGTAGCGACAATTATCCACCTGTTGCCCGAATCAGAAATTGGAAAAGGACCCAACAGATCCATGCCGACTTGTTCGAATAGGTATCTTGGCACTTGAACAGGATGCAGTAAACCGGCCGGTTTCACAGGCGGTGTTTTCCATCGCTAGCAATCATGGCATGTTCTCACGTAATGTCGCACAGCGGCCGCATGGTTTGGCCAGTAATAACTCTCCTTAATTCGGACCAGAGCTCGAGCATACCCCAGGTGACCCGCGGTGGGCTCGTCATGACATCCCTGTAAGATTTCTTCGCGAAGAGACTCTGGTACGTCGAGGAGGTAATCTCTTCCCGTCAGAGCGAAGTTGATCTTGTATAAAACATTGTTTCGCATGCAAAACGATGAATTCGTTCTGGCAAAGAGACGGGGAACTTCTGTAGTGAGCGCTTCCAGAAATTCGATAAGTGGTGAGAGCCGGGTAGTCACGTTGCTGTTGCGAAACAGTGAGCGCGTCGACGGCTGCGATAAGGGGTAAGTCTGGTTCTTCGTCTTCCCGCGTAGCCTGAGCACGTGAACAGGACAAGCGCACAAGCAGTCGGCGTCGTTGTGCTTACGTCCAGAGTTATACACGATGGTCATGTCGAACTCCTGTAGCCTTAAACTCCATCGCGCAAGGCGTCCAGAGGGGTCTCGCAAGTTCGTTAACCAGCACAGAGAATGGTGGTCACTCACAACCCGAAAGTGCCGGCCATAAAGATAGGGTCGGAATTTCATCACTTCCCAGCCCATACAACAGCCAGACATTCTTTTTTGGTGGTGGAATAGTTCGATTCGGCACGTGACAAAGTCCGGCTGGCGTATGCGATAACTCGCTCGGCACCGTCTTGCCACTGGACGAGTACAGCGCCTAGACCCACGTTGCTGGCATCTGTGTGGACCAGAGTCTCGGCATTCGCATCGAAATGGGCAAGCACAGGTGTTGTCTGCAAGCGGTGCCGTAACTCGTCGAATGCCTTTTGCTGTTCGTCCGTCCAGGGGAAGGTGACATCATCCCGGGTGAGACGTGTCAACGGAGCGGAAATGCGTGAAAAGTTTTCAATAAACCTGCGGTAATAGGCGCAGAGGCCCAAGAAACGGCGAACTGTCTTCTTGTTACATGGAGTAGGGAATTTGGTGACGGCTGTTGTTTTAGCGGGATCGGGACGAGCTCCTCGATGGCTGACGACGTGGCCCAAGAACAAGAGCTCTTCATAGCCAAAGTGACACTTTTGTAGTTTTAACGTGAGGCCAGCAGATCTGATAGCCCGTAGCACAGCGGAGAGACGTTGGAGGTGTTCCTCGAACGTTGGTGAAAACACAACAACGTCGTCCAGGTAGACTAGACACATCTGCCATTTAAGACCAGATAGAACAGCGTCTATCATTCGTTGAAATGTCGCTGGAGCGGAGCACAATCCGAAAAGTAGGACTTTGAATTCATTAGGTCCATCGGGCGTGACAAACGCTGTCTTCTCGCGATCACGTTCATCGACTTCGATCTACCAGTAACCGCTCTTAAGATCAAGCGATGAAAAGAAGCGCGCGTGGCGGAGCCGGTCTAATGCGTCATCAATGCGTGGCAGCGGGTACACGTCTTTTTTTGTGACCTGATTGAGCTTACGGTAATCCACACATAACCTTAAACATCCGTCTTTCTTCTTAACGAGGACAACAGGCGAAGCCCAGGGACTCCTCGATGGCTGTACGACACCGTCATTTAACATCTCGTCTACCTGTTGAGCAATGATTTCACGTTCCCGGGGTGACACTCGGTAGGGGTTCTGTCGGACGGGTCGGGTGCGGTCGTCGGTTATTATGCGGTGCTTGGTCAAGGGCGTCTGTTTAACCGCGGAGGCAGATGAGGAGTCTTTAAACTGAAAGACTAGCCCGACGAGTCTGTCCTTCTCTACCGGTGATAGAGCGGGATTCACATCAGGGTCGAAGTTGGGCGTTTGGCTGGCAGACGTATTGGTCTCAAGAACAAAGCAGTCGTGGGCTGCTTCTGCGTAACCTTCAAAGTAGGCTACCGTGATGCCTTTAGCGATGCGTTGCCGTTCTTTCCCGAAGTTCGTAATCAGCACGTGCGCTAGACCATTAGTAAGATGAACTATACCGCGGTCAACATAGACTCCATGATGTAACAGAAGCTCTGTGTTCTGTTCGGCAACGCCGGCAGCAAAGGATTGGTCGTCGCACCTGACTGTGACGAGACCAGACGAACGTGGCGGCATGGATACATCCGCGTCAACGATGCGTAAAGGTGCGTGGCGTCGTTCGGAGTCAGCGGTCATCTCTGCAGGCGTCGAAAACGTAACAGTACAGCCATGCTCACGTAAAAAGTCCATGCCGAGTATGAGGTCCTTGCAGCAGTGCGGCAGGATAACAAAAACGGCTACAAAGGCTGAATCGGCGATGGTTACTTGGGCAGTGCATCGTCCGATCGGCGTCATAAAGTGACGGCCAGCAGTACGAATTCGCGGCCCCAGCCATTACTTTTCACTTTAGAGAGGCGATGTGCGAAATTCTTGCTTATTATTGAGAAGTCTGCTCCGGTGTCTACCAAAGCGGTTACTGGGTGTCCGTCGACGAGAACGGAAAGGTTGGCGCTAACAACGTGATCGGCTGGGTGATTGATTGGGAGTTTCGGGTTGATGCGGCGGCGGAGGCATTGTAGTCACAGCATCGGGCTTAGTCGTCACGGGAGGGTCTTCGGGACATCGATTCCGTTCGTCAGCAACCTGCCCCCCTGAGGTCGCCGTCTTCAGTTTCCTCGGTGTGGGCTTGGCGACCGGCGCCTCGTCACATCATTAAACTCACGGCGGCTGGGTGACGGGTAGCGCACGGGAGAAGACTGTGTACTGTCGCTCGAAGAGGTTGCATGGGTTGCTAGATATTCTTTGATTTCTGGAGGGCGTTCGCCGACCCGGGGACGCGGGGAATCACGAGCAAAACCCCGAAGACCGATTTCACGGTATGGACGACGACGGTACGAGTGGCCGGGTTCTCCGCAGTGGTACAACAGCGGTCACTGGCGAGGAGTGCGCCAGACGTCTGCCTTCCGAACCGGTTGCCTCATGACGGGGCTCTGCTGGGATGGCGGCTGGTAGGGAGGCTGGTAGAATAGTGGCTGAGGAGCAGACGGCTGCATGACGAGGTGCTGCTGAGATGGCGGCTGGTAGAACTGTTGGTAGAACGGTAGCTGCAGAGTGGACGGCGGCTGTGCTTCGAAACGAAGCTGTTGCGCAGGAGGCACTGCAGGCCGTCGAAGAGCCGCTGCGTAGTTCATAGAACGTACGTGGCTCCGACAGTGACTCAGGCGGTGAAAATGTCTGACGGATTTCTTCACGCGCGGCTTCGGTGACAGCCGCAGCAGTCGGGTTAGGCGATCCAAGATTGAACTTGAGGAGCTCCTCGCGAACTACCTCGCGGATCAGCTCACGCAGAGAGTGATCTTCAGTGGACTCGTTCAATGTGGCCACACTGCTGAAGGGCTGACCACAGGCAGACTCCGTGCGCCGGTATCGTTGCTGCAGTGCTCACTCAATGAGGGTAGCTTCATTGATGAAGTCCGCGACGGTTTGAGGTGTGCTGCGAACCAGACCAGAGAAGAGGGGTTCTTTTACGTCCTGCATCAGGTGGCGCATCTTCGCTGATTCCGTCATTTCGGGATCCGCCCGTCGGCAAAGACGGGTCACGTCCTCGGCGAACATGGCCACGCTTTCGTTAGGTAGTTGCACACGAGCTTCTAGGAGGCGGCGTGCGCGATCACGGCGGTCGTGGATGGCAAAGGTTTCCCGCAGATGCTGGCGAAAGGAATCCCAGTTTTGAAAACTGGCCTCCCTATTCTCATACCACGTTTTAGCACAGTCCTGAAGCGCGAAATATACATTGTGCAGCTTCTGAGCCGGGCTCCACTGATTAAATTGCGTCACTCGCTCAAACTGGTCGATCCAGTCGTCGACATCTTCCCTAGTTACCGCCATGGAAACTGGGGGGCGTACGAGGCTGCTTAAGCAGCAACCGATGCTGACTTGCCTGGGCCATTGCAGAAGTCTCGAACTCCTGGTCAGCTGGCGTCGGTTTAGGTAGAGGAGCGAATTCCGGCGCCAGACCCCGGAGGCGACGGCTGCAGCGATGAACGGGTGTCGATACGAGCGGAAGCCGGTTGGGACTCGATGAGCAGCTGCGAGAGGCCCGAGACATGTAGTTCAAGGCCTCACCTCCACCAGTGTCACGTAGCCGTTTAGGCCCGTAACCAGAAGGTTGATTTTTAATAGAGGGTTGACCTAGCAGGCACAGAAGAGCAGGTTCAGAGCACCGAGTGACAGCAGCCGACTTAGCTTCTTCTCGAACGCCACGGGGCCACTTCTTCGAGTCCGCGCACGAGTCTCTCGATGAGCAGCCGCCTAGCGGCTGCTGTTGCACACGCTACAGTATATTTAGTGAGACAATCGTCAGCTACCTAGCTTAAACATATGTTGTATAATTCATAACCAAAATTGGCCAAAACAGCAAAGATAAGCGCGGCCGACAACTCTTCGTCATTATTAATTCCCTGTGGCTCGAAAAAAAAATTTTCGCATCAAAATAACTGCAGGTATCTTCTTTTCAGTTCGTTCTTGCATCCTTTGTTCGATCTTGAGCGGAAAACCCAGTCTATATGGATTGCTCAATTTCTGAGCTGTACAGTGTGGTCCTGATGCAGGCTCTAGGGGACATAATTTTTGACAAAGACTTTATATAGTCAACTGATGGGAATTTTTATAAATGCAACAGAGACAGGGAAAATATGCTGTGATGTAAATGTAAAGTCTGCGGAATAAGTTGCAGGGGCATTTTGTTTTAGTCAGCCAAAACAATGAATGACATTGAAATAAATTTTGCAGGCTACTACACCGTGCTATGTGTACATTTGCTGTCTCCTGCATTAAATCATTTTTACTCCCAATTGATATCAGTGAATCCCTGAAAGATGAAATTAAATGATCTCTTTAGTCCTTAGCTTTTCTTGAGCAGACATTCGATATTTTCCTTAAGGCATGCATACCCTGGGCAGATCATGTAATATTAATGGCAAGTGGCACCTGAGGCGAATAAGGTTCAGCCGATATATTTCTGTTACAGTTCCATATCATTTCACTGGGCGGTGTGCTGAAATTATCATTGTTAGGCATGGCTGCTGTAGCTGCATATGGCGTATTGGTGATAATATTGTTGCCAAAGATTAGGAACGCACTGAAATATTAGAACTGTCGACACTTCTAACATCTAACTTTTGTAAATGCATGGCATTATCTAATAAGCATTCTGGTACACTAATTTAGACTCTGTTTTCTTTTTCCTTGGGGCAGTTTCTGCAAAGAACCCTGAAAGAAGCACGGAAATACAACAAATGCACAGACATGTTCTTTGTCTCCAAAAGTGTGTGACAGTCTCGGAAAATGCCCTGCAAAATACAAATTCAGAATTTTTAATAAAATTCAAAACTTGGAAGCTGACACAGTTGCTTTCAAATCTCTGTGTTAACATGAAATTACCTGTAGGTAATTTCCCTCTTCGTGTTCCCTCCCAAGCTTAGTCTACTGTCGACTTGGTGCTGTTTCACAGAAATATAGTTTGCGATAAACTTAATGTACTATTAATGAGTTCCGTTCCCGCCTAAAACCAGTGCTGGGTTTAGAAGGTAATGAAACCTATTAGAAGGCTAGAGCAAAATATTTCTGCAAAGTTGCAGCAAACGAATGAGTGAAATCTAATTACAATTACACAATACATAGTAAAAAATGTGTGTGAAATTACAGGTATTTTTAAAGGAAAGTTTTGTCCCTGTAAAAAGAATATGTGTTGTACTTCACTGACCCAAATACGTTCACGAAAAAAACAACAACAAATTTTCCGTTCTTCAGCCGAAACATTGATTGGAAGGAAAAAAATTCGATATTATATGTCATCTGTTGTATTTCCTACCGCAAAATGATTTTTACTTGAACCGTAGGTAAATGCTGGATAGAAAGCGAAATTGTATGACAACCCCGAAGGCCCTGTCCGACGATCGGCTGCGTAATAATTTCGATTCGAAAGAAGATAACTAGGGCCGTCCCATTGAAGTTCGTTGTTGGTGACTTTATGAGCATGTATTAGGCCGAACCAGACGGGAGGTTGGCTCCCTGCTACACTGGTGTCTGTTATGCATTTTTCCACTTGCCTTTTCGGTAGCTAGACAACGGCTGTAGCGCGGCAAACTTTATGGGTGCCATCATGTGTTGCAAGCGCCGACAGATATTCGTGAGATGAAGCTAGCGAGGTTAAAAATGCTGTTCCTTGAAGAATTGGCGCTTAACGCAATTTTATTGTCATTACAGGCAGAAAAACATGTGGAATGAAAGGCGAGTAAAAAAAAAGATATATTTGCGTCATTCGTTTAACTGTGACAGAAAAAAAAAAAAAAGAACAGAAAACACCGGGTAACAAAACTTTTTGTCAATTTAATATTTTTCTGGTATATGCAGAAAAAGAAACACTGTAAAATCACACAATATATAAAAACAAAACAGCAGAATGGGAAATTTCTGTATTTTTGAACAAAAACTTTTTACAGCGAGCTGGTTATTTTACAAGATGCCAGGCACAGAACCTATCTGTAGACCTCCAAAAAGTATCGACAGCAAGCTTATGTGAAATTGTAAGCTAGCCTGCTTTTAACAAAATACTAAAACATAAAATCTTTGCTCAATTACAGAAAAAAAGGTTGACAGCCAATTCTGCGAAATCGTAACTGTTTTTTTTAAACAAAATACTAAAACATAAAATCTTTGCTCAATTACAGAAAAAAGATTGACAGCAAATTTTGTGAAATCGTAACTGCTTTTTTTTTTTTACAAAAAACAACAACAACTAGGAAACTGGAAATTCTGTTGAATTACACAAAAAGTGCGAACAGAAAATATTGGCAAATTTACAGGGAAATTGAAGACTGAAAACAAATGAGAAAAGAACAGTTGTCATTAAATTTGCCATGAATTTCTGTTTTTTTTTATCACAAACCTTTTTTTTTTTTTTTACGGTGCACAGCATGATTCATTTTTCTTCGAATCGCACGCGCCATCAAGGCGTCCTGTCTTTCAGATTAATATTTTTACATATATGCCCTCGTAGTAGGCGGAAGATGGCGATCAACAATACAAACAGAAGACGAAGGGATAGCAACGGTTGGTGCTGAGAAGGTTGGCGCTGCTGTGTGTTTATGTGCTTTGTAATTCGTTGCTGTGCTTCATGGACTAACCTTGCCACATATCATCTTGGTGGAGGTGACTAAAGATCCCCGTGTGCACAGGTAAGTCCATTTAGGCGCCACCTACCTGGAATCACAACGTCAACAACGGCCATTATGACCTCTGAGGCAACCCCTACCATCGAAGCAACATCGGCTCAGCCAGTCGTGCTCACGAAAATCCGCCACCCTTCCCATCTTCAATGGCGAAGACAAGCCAAGCGTTTACGATTGGCTGGATGAGTACGAGCGCTGCAGCAGGAGCAACCACTTGGACGCGACCATCATGCTGGCTGACCTAATTTTCTATTTGGCTGGAACAGCTCGCACGTGCTTCCAAAAACCCGAACAAGAGCTAATGACCTGGGAAATCTGCAAGCACAAGCTTCAGGACTTCATAGGGAAGCCCATTGGGCTGGATCTCCCAGCAAAAACAGAACTTTCGTCTCGCGCCCAGTCCCCCTTACCTACATTCAAGACGTGCTCGCGTTGTGTCGCAAGGTTAACAGGTCCATGCCGGAAAGTGAAAAAGTAGGAAATATTCTCAAGGGTATCGCGGATTACGCGTTCAACATCCTCTTCTGTACCGATCGCTTTAAAATTAACTCGGTGCTTTAAGTTTGGCGAAAATTCGAGCAGGCTAAACAACGACGCCTCGTACGTCGCTTTAAGCGCCTTCCGAACACGGTGGCTACATCAGCTTACGACGACCTGGCCCCTCTGCAATAGCCTTCTCATTCCACGACCATCACTCGGATCGTTAAGGTAGAACTCGAGGCATTAGCTCCTGCACCACTGAGATATCACTGCCCGACCCCGTGGCCATGTACAGTCTGTGGTCTGCCAAGAAGTTGCTAACGCCGGCCTCTCCTCCAGCCACGTGCTCCCCTCATCACCATCGCATTATGTTCCTCTGGTGGCTGCTGAAACCACCAACTAAGCCCCCCCCCCCCCCCCCCCCCCCCCCGTCGATACTTTAGCCGCTATCCTAAAGAGTGGCGCACCGCAGACGACAGGAAAATTTGTTTCTCGTGCTGTCGAGCCGGCCACACATTGCGTTATTGCGGTAACCGTACCTTCCCCACCCCTCGTTCCTATTACAACGCTGACAATGCTAAAGCACAATGGCCATAATGAACTCCGAAGCAACCCCTACCATCGAAGCAACATCGGCTCAGCCAGTCTTGCTCAAGAAAATCCGCCACCCTCCCATCTTTAATGGCGAAGACAGAAATCCTTACCGAGTCGACATTTCCGAATGTCGCGTCATACAAGATGAACTAGAAAGGATGTTGGCAAGAGGCATTACAGAGCCTTCGAGAAGCCCCTCGGTGTCACTTGTTGTGCTTGTTAAAAAGAAGGACAATGCCTGGAGGTTCTGCGTTGATTACCGATAATTAATAACGATACAAAGAAGGATGTTTACCCCCTGGCCAGGATAGATGATGCCCTCGACTGCTGGCACGGTGCCAGCTACTTATGTTTGATTGATCTTCGTTCCGGTTATTTGCAGATCACAGTCGACGAACGGAACCAAGAGAAGACCGCCTTCGTCATTTCTGATGGCCTCTACCAATTCAAGATGATGCCTTTTTTTCCTGTGTAATCCGCTCGCAACATTCGAGCGCATGATGGACTCTCTTTTACGCAGGTTCAAATGGACGACATGCTTATGTTATTGTGATGACGTCATTGTGTTTTTTTTCGACCTTTAAGCTTGATGCCATTCTTGGAGTCTTTCAAAGAGCTGGCTTTCAGCTGAAATCGAAGAAGTGTACCTTCGGCCGACGTGAAGTCAAGGTGCTCGGACACTTAGTCGACGCCCGTGGCATTCAACGCGACCTCGACTAAATTCGTGCTATGAGTGCATTTCCTATACCCCGCTGTACCAGGGACTTGCGTGGTTTTCTTGGCCCCTATTTCTATTTTCGGCGGTTTGTCTCCATATTTGCGGAAATGGCTTGTCCGCTCACTATTCTTCTGAAGAATGGCGTTCCATTTTACAGGGGCCAAGATTAATTTCAAGCCTTTTCTGCGCTCATTTCAGTTCTCACCAACCCGGCCGTGCTGCCATACTTCAACCCCTCAGCCCCGACGGAGGTACGCACTGACGCCAGTGGTCACGGTATTGGTACAATTCTCGCCCAACAGCAGACTGGTCGCACTCACGTCATTGCTTATGGCAGTCGCCTCCTTTCTACGGCTGAGCGGAATTATTCGATCACAAAACGTGAGTATTTAGCCTTCGTGTGGGCCATTAAAAAGTTTCGCCTTTACTTGTTTGGCCGCCCATTCTCCGTCATCACTTATCACCACGCCTTATGTTAGCTTTCTACGCCGAAGAACCCTGCTGGTCGCCTGAGGCGCTGGGCCTTGCGTCTTCTGGAAAACACTTTTTCTGTCGCCCACAAGTCCGACCGACTGCACACTGATGCCAATCGCATGTCCCGCGACCCGGTAGATCCACCGCCTTAAAGCGAGTGTGACGATGAAACCTGTGTGCTGTCCATCTCTGGTCTTTTAAACATTCCCCATGAGCAGCACTTAGATCCCAAGCTTTGCACCATTATCAACCGCCTCAGCAATGATCACCTTGAAGCTCCCCTTGCTTTGTTTGTGCTCTACATGGCACTTTATATCAGCGGAATATGCGACCAGATGGCACCGAGCTTCTGCTCGTAGTTCCCGAGCACCTGCGTGCCACCGCTCTTCAGTAGCTGCGCGAAGCGCCCACTGCGGGTCGGTGTTTCCCGTACGTACGACAGCGTCTGCCGGCGCTTCTTTTGGCCAGGGCCCTACCGCTCTGTTTGGCCTTCTGTGGCTTCTTGTGGCCGGTGTCAGCAATCAAAAAAGCCTTCGGTAACAATATGCTGAAATCGCAAACACCTTCATTAAGCGCATGTCTTTTTTTTTTTTTTTTTTTTGCTTCTATGAGTGTTTCAGTTCGGAAAATCTAAACGAATGCGCTGATGTGTTTCGCTTATGTGTTTCAAGGCTCTTCAGCTTGATGAAGAATTCAGTTCAAGCGCGCTGCTTGAATGTTATCTAGTAATAAATTCCGAAGTTAGGAACTCGTTTCACTCATTGTTCTAGACGGCAAACCACACAGGACAAATCAGGCTGAGCGCTGGTGGCAGACCGGCAACGATCAATAGCGATATTGCCTAACGGTGCCCTACGTGGTATCAAAGATCATTGTATGCATTCAGCTTTCTCCAAACCTCCTGCAGGCTTTATTGTTGTATCAGAAAGAACTAACTGACCGAGTTCAGAGTGCGCCCGCGAGTTATCCGGGCTTTTGTTGGCTGCACACGATGCCCAGATTCCCAATGGCTTGCGCCACTGGCAATAGCACGCCAGAGGTCATTCGGAGGCCGCAATTACTGACCGTAAATGAAGTACGTTTCATTTTGTTTCTTCTTCATAGCCCCACAGCAGTAATGGGTGGTATCCGGACTCCGTTTTCCTGGCACTGCTCTGATGTCCAGTGACACGGGGGACCTAACGAGGGCTCGTAAGCCCTTTGTTCTGTGCGCTTCCTGTCCGCCGCCGGCTTCTGAATCGCGGATCCTTGCCGTTACAATAACGTATGCAATCTGTTTGGAGTCAGACTTTGGGGCACGAACCCGTTATTATCCTGTATTTGGCCTTTCTGCGCTCGTTGGCTTTCGCGTGATGTCCTCACGGCATGAATTATTGGCACCGCTATTGTTCTCTTTCGCCCCGTTCCTCTTGTAGAAATCAAGTATAGGCCGGATATTAAGCACGTTGTTAGATAGGAGGGTCTTGTAAAGAACGCTGTTTCTGCTCGGATATTGAAGCATGCCGTGTTACGACCAGATACTTTCCAAGCGTAGTTAAAATGCTCGTTTCCAAAGAAGAAATTATATAAATATGCATGCAGTACCCTAAAACCTTACGTTAAGCCATGCAGCCATAGTGTTCGCGTAAATCTTGGATAGTATTTCACGGTTTCACTCAAAGCGTTGAACATGCTGCAATGTCGGGTAGTGATGTTTTTATATTCTTTCGAGCGCGCTAAAATTCACCTTTCGCCCACCGCAGGTACAAATAGATGAAGCAGTTTGGCTGTGGCATTGACGAAAACGAGACAGTCCAACTAGAAAACGTGCGTGAACGTTATGTAAAACAAGCATATAGTCCTCGTGTCACGCAGCCCCTAGCACGCGTCAAGTGCTCATGTATAGTAAAAAATTCTAGAGGGCACTTTGAACCACTAGATTGCGACGGGGCGAAAACCATTATAGCACGGTGGATCGTAGCCCTTTATTACGGCACCTATATCTCCCTTTGTTCTTTCACTTCCACCTTCCTTCCTTCCTTTACGGCGTGGTACATGTGTCAGCATCCTATAAATCAATTTCAAATGCCGCTGATGCCTGCTGTACTAACGCCTCCTAGACATCTGAGTCTGCTTCTGTCTACTGTGGGGAGTAGCATTCGAGGAAGCAGCAAATGAAAGGCGCTGCACGGATTCCCGGATCGGACGCCCGGCGGGGTCAGCTTCGTATATGCATCTTAATGATGATGGTGATAATTTGTTTTTGCCATCGAGTTAGGAGGCTCCCTACTCCCCGCTTCTGGAACGCGGGCCTGAAGAACGGTGGCTGCAACCTCCGCAATTAAGGACTGGCGAATATACATTGGTCGGACGGCTCTTTCCTGCGGCAGCGGCGACTTCGCTTCGCAGTAGGGTCTCCCAGTAGGGTCACTAGCCGAATCGCGCTATTATCCTTACGGTAGAGAAAGGGGAATTATGAAGAGCGTTTCACGATCCGGGACGTGGCGCAGTTTTTTTTTCTTTATTCCGAGGTATACATGAACAACAAATTGTCACACTTAATAAAACACTTCAGCTGCCCTTGAGCTGACGCGTGTGAGGTTAAAATTTGGTGAAGCGGTGGGCTGGAGATACAGAGGATAGAAGTTCGATTCCCGGTGGCGACGAAGTTTAATAATTTACTTTTAAGTCTCGTTCTCCTACATGGATGTAGTTTAACGTGCATCCATAGAAAGGCCCAATTTCAATCGACCAGCAAAATATAGTCGGTAAACATGTTTTCACAAAGCGCATAACATACAAGTATCGCTATCTCTGCATATATATACTATGGTGGCGATATTATAGCGCTGCAGGCAACTAACACTCAAGGTGCCTCGTTTGCTCTGCATCGTCTGTTTGCACTAGTGTCGTCAATGCTAGTCTTTATAGTGCTGCATTTTCTGGCGTTCTGAGGTAAACAGGAACCGTTCTCGAGGCAGTCAACCGCTGTGCGAGTTGTGCCCCGAGTCAGCTGAAGTGAGGATGCGTCTGTACATAATGGCTGTGCCGACGGTGTTGAGACATTTCAGCGTCTGTAAATAGTATTGCACTTTATATTCAGCGGAGCATACTAAGCACTCTTTTGTATTGTACCAAAAAAAAAAGCTTAGTACAAAACGAAGACGTGCGAACGCACTATTTGCCATGTTTTGGCATGATTTTGTTCGGCGGTATAGCTTTAGAGAGTGGAACCGATTTTGACGAAGAGCCTAACTTACTTAGTCTAACTGCTCAATTGATGCTTACGCAAAACATTAATGGCGTGCAATTACAAGTACATATGTCGTCGGTTGAAATCCCTATCGCAAAACTAGCCTCGAGTGTGGTAATCCAATTTATGCGGGACGCGCCATTATTACCGTCTTTTCATTGCGTGAATACTTTTATAGTTCTTTGTTTAGCTTGGGTTTTGGGCAAAGGAAGGTGCATTATCTCACTTATCAGTGGACATCATAATTGTAGCAGGTGCATATATTGTTGGTTCGAATCCCGTTCGCAAATTAGCCTCCAACGTGACCAGAAGTTGGATGCTAAATGTAAAGAGAAATGTTATGACACCACCTTGAACGCTGCATAAAGTTCGGTTGTCAAAACAATTTTGATACGTAATCACATAATCATTTTATCTAACATCGATTTTATTTTTTATTTTTTTTTTTTTATTTTTTTTGCTTTCTGCCTGGGTTATAGCGACAGCAAAGACTCGGCGGAACGTACGTTACGCGGCACGCGCAAAAATGTAGCTTTTCGTGGTTTCTGCGCTCTAGAGGGTTATTCGGCTCTCTACCTACATACTTTATTCATACCATCGGCAACGGACACTTCAGACAATCTGGTACTTACATTCAAAGACATCACCGATTACTACAAGGAGGAGCACAGGCGCTACCTGGCCCCTTGTAAGGGACTGGATCGCGCTGACGAGCGTCTCCTCATCAAAATTTTTACCAATACAGTACTGTGCCCGGCGGTGCTTAAACATTTCAACCCGTCCTTTGATGGTGCGTGCCAGTACTGTGGGAAGGTGTCTGACACCTTCCACATAGTCTGGGCGTGCCAGTCAAACCCATCCATTCCCCCCATCCCCAATCTAACTAGAGAGGACTGGGAGGCGGCCCTGCTCGGCTGTCAAGACCTCAAGGCTCAAAAGGCCTTGGTTCAACGGACGCGGGCGGCGTTGCTTGCCAATGGGGCCCCGGAATAGGGGCTCCACCTAGTATTGTGAGGGGAGGAGACCGATACGACTCTAACCCAAACACCTCTGTAACCATTTAATTGTTATTTATAAATGTTTTAACCACCACCACACTTCAGCGCATAAATGTATTTAAAGGCTGTATGTTTCCTTTTCTTCGTACATAGATGTTACTTTGTCAACAACACGAGAAAAAAAGACGATATCTAAAAAGGATCAATTGAAAGATCGTTGAAAGAAAATATTAAAAGGAATAAGCATGTCACAGCAACCATTTTCTATTAACGGTGGCTGCAAGAATAGGTGTTTGCCAGTACTTCTTTTTCATGTGGTATCTGTTCTGACTGCCTCACGCACGTAGGAAGGATGTGATAGAAATAGATGCCCCTTCGTCGATCCCTTCCCAATTAAAAAGTAAAAGCGCCTACTGCAACCGTGCGAACGATTGCAGCAGCAACAATTGCCGGGGATTAACTCTTCGCAAACTGATTTAGACATGCGAAACGACTTTTTGGTTGGTTTTGCTTAGTAGCTGCTTTAGCATTGAGATTCAGAGATGCAGTTTGGAAAAAGTGTTCAACACCTTTAGTTCGGTTTTGTGTAAAAGAAAGGCGCGGTATCTGTCTCGCTTCTGGTTCAGTTTGGCTTGTGGAGATTAATGTGCCAAGGGGACTTAGGCTATGAGATGCGCCGTATTGGAGGGCTCCAGAAATTTTTTCCAAGGGGGTTCTTTAACGTGAGAGCGCACTGCATACAGGCGCCTTGCCTTTCGTCGCCATCGAAAAGCAACCGCCGCGGCCGGACTTCGATCGAGGAGGGTGTGTGTGTGTGTGTGGGGGGGGGGGGGGGGGGGGGGGGGGGGGAGGGGGATATCTTAGTTCCCGCTGAACTTCTACACCTACAAATTTCGGCAAAGGAACGTAAGTCATCGATCCGAATCTCCATCTCAAAATATGGTCGTGGCGCCAGTAATTGGACGTGCTTCCATCAGGAAACCTCTTGAGCTTTTCATTTGCGTCGCTTTTTTCAGCGGGCGAGCCGAAACTTTTGTAAAGAAGCCACTGCGGTATTGCATCAAGTTCGACTCTCATCTCATTTTCCCATCCCAAACGGGCTATCGGAGTTGGCAGCTCCCACCAACACCACCTTAAAAGACTCGGTCTACGGGGTGTTGCTCCTACAAACTAGGCTAATGAGTTCCAGGTCATGCCATCTGTCCACTACCGCATGCCAGACTTCAGAATCACTGAGTGACCCATACTGTGCTAACAAAATGCTTGCACTGAGATTTCGCTCAGCTGCCATGTACATGCCTAGTGGCGTAGCAAAAATCAGGTCATAAATGTTTGTTTAATGCAGTCTTTCTTGTGTTTGTCCTTGTATATGCAGTGTATTAAAACTGGAATAGCATGAACGCTTTTCTTCCGATGGAAAATCTGGAAGTAACGCGTAGCTTGGAGTGGGCAGCTAATATATAGGTGGGGCACCCTCGCTTGGCATGCAGTTCGCGTTTCGTGCTCTCGAGCGAATGTAATATTAAGATTGCATTTCTGTTTTAAGTTCCTGAAGGCTCTTCGCTATCTTGGGAAGCTATACTCAAACTCGCTATTCCTTATCATCAGCTGCACTCCCCCCCATGCCCCAACTTCGTTTGCCCACCGAACCTATGCCAGGCGGCTGCTTTGGAGCTCCCATAATTTTTCGTACAAATTTGTTGAAAGGAAGAAAACGCTAGACAAGACTTCTAGAGAATGAACAGAGAATATAATAATAATAATTGGTTCACGGGAAGGGAAAGGCGCTGTATATGTAACACTTGCATGAATAGCGAAGAAAAAACAACATTCGCGAAAGAGAAAGAAATCACGCAGAAATTCTCTGGCTTTAAAAGGAGTTTCTTTTTTTTTTTTGCTGCGAAGTCACTATGCCTACGGTAAAAAACCCATCTTACGTCAGCGGTGGAGGGAAGAAGCCGTTTTTAGAGAAAATATCTTTACCGAAAGTGCGAAGTCTGAGAAAAAGTGAATCACCACATAAGAACCAATTTGAGCATTCCTCTCTTCTCATTATTCTTCCTTCATGCCGTGCGAAGGCTTGGCTTTATGCTTCTCCCGTGGCCTCAGCTTATTTATTTTTTTTAAAGAAAACAAAACATAGGCACGCATACTAGGACGTATGGTCAGCGCGTCAGCTTCGCGGCGCCTCTTGCCTGAGGCGAAAAAAAGCCTTCCAAGTAGGACAAGGATGACGACGCAACACTGCAGAGGCTCAGAGCCACGACACGTGGTCAACAAAAAATAAAATACAGATAAATGAGGCCAACAAAGAAGGGCTGTTTGTTACGACAAGCATAGAACATATTCACTGATTTTGTTGTGTTTGTATTTGCTCAACTGATTCTGCTGCCGGACTGCAAGATTGAAAAGAGCAGTAGTTAGTGATGTTATCATCATATTAGTTTTCTGCTCATGTTTTTAATAATAGATTGACACAGTTACGTTCCAGGTTCACGGTTCAATATTTCTTTTCATGACTACATAACAACTATTTTCTTTTTGTCCCATTGAGAGGGATGTTCACCATGTTGAATGCAAGCGAATTGGAAAACGCACGTGGGCTAAAAGATTGCTCAAGGACATCGGAAAAACAAAAAACCCTTTACAATGCACTGTCGCCTCTTATCTAGTTGTGGAGAGACGCTATCTGGAAGTGTTTTGCTTATAACGTAGTTTGTAGTGACAAGTAAAGCGTCTCAGGGACGAACTTTGCCCCCTTTGTAGGAATGGAAGTTTGGAACAGGTAGAAACTTATTTTTTTCTCTCTCTCTTTCACACACATGCACACACGCACATACATACACACGCACGCACACACACAAACACACACAACACGCCCGTGAAACGCTCTTCATAATTCCGCTTGTCAACCGTGAGGATGATAGCGGGATTCCGCTAGGGAGAGATACCGCGCCTTTTCTTCCCTATAAACGAACTATAGAACAGCGGTGAACTTCGATGCGTTCAATGGAATGCTTATTGTGTTCTACAAGGGGGCGCCATGTACCGTCACGAATGGTCATGACGTTACCAGGCGATTCATCCATAGACGAAGCTGACCCTGCCGGGCGTCCGATCCAGGCGTCTGTGCGGCGCTTCCGCGAACGCCGCAGCACACAGCAAACAGAAGCAGACCCAGATGTCTAGGAGGCGTTAGTACAGCGTTTCAATTTTATTTAAAGGATAGAAAAAATTGAGAGCACTGTGGAATCTGCACTGCAGAAATGCGAAAGCTGGAGTTTTGGTGCTGCATGCGGTGCATTACGTTTGCTCTCATCATTATTATCAAGGCTGTCATTGCACCCGCCACTACTTCGGCTTCGGTGGTGGACGGCGGCTGTTTTTGCGGCGCGCGTCTTTCTCTCCCCTCTTCTTTTTCGTCTTCTCTATATTCTCTTCTGTCACTTCCCTCTCTCTCTTCTGTCCGCACTAGGCAGAGCAGGTGGCTAAGCTACAGAGCTAGTAGCAGGCCCATGCATTTTCTTTTCCTTGTAATTAAATAAATCAGTGGCTAAGCTACAGAGCTAGTAGCAGGCCCATGCATTTTCTTTTCCTTCTTCCTGCCGCAATAACAACAACAACGCTTACATCGCACAGCACACAGATGCCTCTTCGTTTCGCCTCCACCGAAACGCAGCCACCGAGGTCAGGATCGAACCCGGGTACTCCGGCAGTAGTCGGGCGTCTTACTACTGCACCACCTCGGCGGAGCTGAGGAAGATGGGAGTGAAAGAATAAAGGGAGATAGAGGTGCCTTAGTGGAGGGCGGCGATCCAGCGCGCTGTAATGGCTTTCACCTAATCGCACTTTAGTGGCCCAATGTGCCCTATAAAATTTGTTTTGCCATGCATGAGCCAGCCCACCATTTCTTCTTATCAAAAATATCAACCGGTGGTTTGCCGGAGATTGCTAATGGCACTGCTAGAGTATTTCTAAACGCACAATAGCTGGGAAAGATGGCAAGCTGAAAAAACTACACACACACTGCGCTTTGAAGGTACCTTAGATGTTCACCAAAGCGAAATGTCCTTTGTTTATGTCTGTGTCAAACCGCGTCCACGGTAGCAAATGTTCAAGAAGTGAACGTATGCTCAGCATTTAAATATAGCGGCCACTGAGCACCGTTTGTGTAAAAAGAGGTCGGGAAATGTATGTTGTAGTGAAAAGCGAAAGCACCGTGTTAGCGAAGTAAGCCGCTGCGCTCCTTTTTAACAAGCTCATGCGATCAGAGTACTGTGCACGACATGTTAGATTATGTTCGTGGCGATCATTGGAGCTGCCCTTGGTGTCACTCGAAGGCGGATTCCCCTTAGAATTTCTTGATTGAAGCTATAAAGATATGAATCAGAAATGAGCGATACTTTTTCTTTGTTTTTTACTGTTCTTGCTGCTGTGAATTTATATGCCGTGCAATATTGAAAATGGGGCAAAGTAACTGCAGCGTGGCTAAAAGACGTGAAAGCCCCCTCTTCGGATGTTTCCCCAGTTTCCTAAAAGAGATTTCATGCTTCAAAGGAATAGGCAGGCGGCCGCTTCCACGTTTGAGAAGAATAAATTGCCTCAATATTTTCCTTACTTGAATGAAGATTAAACTTTGTCTACAAGGTAGAGCCTGTTGTCAGGTAAAAAAAAATAAGAGACTAAAGAAACGCTCAGCGCAGTGACGTTAGGTCCACCGAGAACCATAAGTAATTGTATGTATTACATTCGCGCGCGTCAGCAATTCCCGAAGAAATGTAACGCCTGGGATCATAGTCAATGGTAGATTCGGTCAAGGGTGCCCAGGGGTACCGTAACCAGGCCAGCCAATGGAAATAAAAATGCATACAGGTTGCGGTCAAGGAGAAGAAGGCAACCGCTATGCTCTATCACGGCCGTTCGATGGAAGCGCACTAGGTGCGGCCTGCTACGTCGCCCGAAACCGGCGGGAGGCGCCTACTTCCAGTCGCTACCGCCGCGGCGCCACCTTTCGGGGACAGCCGCGCGCGGAGAGCTGCGCCTGGATGCGCTTTGAGGGAGGCGTAGGTGCGGTAGAAGCCTTTTATTTTAAGGATTTAAGAGCTCCGCTTCACAAAATTTGGCAACAAGAATTAGTATATTCTGCCATGTCTAGTGTGACCATGTCAGCACTTAGCGCTTGCTCGGCAAGGATGTATACTGGAGTGTAGCCCGAAAAACTTATAGTGACGGTGGTTCAAGGCCACTCGATTGGAGAGCTCGCATTACCGTGATGTTGCATTCGAATCCAGTTGTTCGTCACATTAAAATGTGACCCGGCTGTGAACAAGTCGAAGCTGTTCAGCTGCCATGGTAGCCTAATGCATAACCACTTAATTAACTATGTCGTGAATTCCGTGTGTCATTTTCATACAATTTACTCATTCCTGCCTACAGCTTTTATACACAAATTGATGTCAACCTGTTCTAAGCTGCCAGCCCTATCCAATAAAAAAAATGTCCTACTATGAGCAACATCTGTGAAAATGCGGCATGTAACCAACTTTGCTATCTCATTGTGACAAATTTTACGGTGGAAATATGAAGATGTTTATTAGGTTAAATCTAGATGATAACCTGGGATCTTCGACTCAGTTGGAGACCTTAAACTTTGTACGCCAGAACGCTATCCGTCATGGCTTCCCGCATTTTGCATGACCGGACAAAGTAAGCGCGCTTGATAGAGCCGGTCTGCCTCAAGGGGCTACGTATATGCGCCGAACGTTTTTATTGCTATTTTTATTGGCTGCTCGCAAACCCATACATTTTTGCTGGTTCGTAATTTTCAATGAAAGAACGCGCATCGAGTGTTGCTGTTGTAAAACTCTTAGCTGTGGTCACAAGAATGTTCACGCGGCTGAGCGCAATTGCAGCCGAGATTCAGCGAGCAGCCGAGTATGCTTATTTAATGGCTACACAAAAAAAGGAAGAAAATTACCAATCGCAGACGGAAAACCTTTCTTGAGAGAGGTTTGTGCCATAGCCATAAACATTGCTCCACTGTTGAGTTGACATTTCCAGCTTAGCTCTCTATCATTGGAGGCAGCAACTTAACGACATCATAGCGCCTTAGCATGGGCACGATCATTGTTTTTATAGATTAGCTGCAGGTACTGTGTACAGTGAGAAAAAAATGATGAAACCAAAAGTTTACACAGCTTGCTACTTCGCCGGACCTCTTCAGACTTCATCCTGGTAATGAAGGTGCTCGTAAGCTGACAAAGCTTGATTACTTCCTTTGCGGGGTGCATCAAGCCTCCATTGTCCTTGGTTTTCATTAACCTGTAACTTGTCCGGTTGACTCATATTTCCTGCAACAGGCTCTTGCTCGACTGACATGTCGCCTCAAAACCATTACCAAATATCGCATAAATTAAGCAACAATCTGGTAGTGATAAACAAAACTTGGGGGTTTTAAGTCTCCTTGAGGAGCCTCGTTAGAGTGCCCGCACTTTGCTACCTGCTTATTCACCGTATCCCGTAATTGCTTCCTCTGTCGCATATCATTAGAATCCAGCCTTAAGCCACAGCATTATATGAAATAACACCCTACACATAGCTATATAAAGCCCCTTTTTACCGAAGCCGTACGAACGTGCCCTATAGGAGTATAGTGTGCCTGACTTGGTATCTAAGGGTCCCGCTTTCAATAATTCCCATTTCACCCTTACATCTTATTGACTCTCTCTGGTTTAGCAGCTGCTGCCACATTGAACATGACATGTGTTCTCATTGAGCCAAAGGTGTCTGGCCATATCACCAACTAAAGTGCCTCTTACAAGATAGGTTTTCTTCCGACTTTCAGCCGACAGAGCGAGAGCCAGGTTTTCTTTGGAACGTGGCTTTTCATTTTATCGCATCGGCTCAAACAGTCTCAACAGTATAAACAAATGTAGTATGCACAGGCTCCTTTACTTGCAAGGCCACTCAGACTAGTGCGTCAAAATTTCAAATAAACTGCATGTTTATATAAAAAAAATACCTTCGTAGCCTTTTCTGATATGCCCTCGCAACATACCCTGCGAGAAAAGCTTCTGGTGCCACCTCATCGTGTTCATCTGCTTCACAACACATCGTTAAAAATCCTAGTTCACTGGCCAGCTTCCTGGTAAATAAATAGGTTAAACAACATGACGGGAATACAGGAAAAGAGGACGACACAACTAGCGCGGTTGTGCCGTCTTCTCATGTGTTTTCGTCTCGCTGTTTGCACGGTTAACCTATAATTAATCACCAACAAGTCCAATCTGCTGTCCCTTGTAGCAAATTCAATGGCAGCTGATAGGGCATTATGATTCAGCATCTGGACTTTTTAACCTCAGCGCCGCTTTCATTTCAGAGGAAGCGAGTGCATTTCCACTCCTCGCTGCTGTCTTTGCCTGAAGCGAGCTGAGCAGATAAAATTAGAAGGTCTCTTAGATGTCTCTTAAGCGGAGGACGGCGAACGCCTACCCTTCTCCTATCATTTGCCTATCATTGTTTTCCACAGTTTGTCATTTGAAGTCGTCGTTTGATATATTGGTCGTTTCTGTCATGATGAGTCTGTCTGCGTAGTCATTATAGCTCTTATCACTCATAACTAAGCAGCTGGTTACTCATTTAGAATCAGCAGTGGTCCTTGCATGTCGTCGTTTCACATAATGGTCATTTCTTAGTCATTAACAGTAATTATGAGTCATGCCTAGCTATTATAGTCGTTACCACACATCGCTAAGCACTTTTACTCATTTCTAATCAATTGCGGTCATTGCATGTCGTAGTGTGATATACTGGTCATTACAAATTATTTTAGTCCTTATTAACCATTATTAGTCATTAGCATTAGTCATTACCTCTATCAATGTCAACTTTTATTGATTACCTATCACCATCAATCATTTTCATTCTTAATCTCCCTCCTTGCACGTCCGCTTTTGCGACTGGCACACCAGTGCACAGATGCGACGCACACATAATAGGCACAGCTTCTGCGCATAGATTTCGCTCCGTGAGCCTAGAACGGCTTTCGCCTTAAAAAAACAAACGCAGCCAGTCTCAACGTTAACGTGCTTGCACACGCGCACACAAAAACGTTTGCGTTTGTCAAGCAGACGCGAGGTGAACGCGCCCAGAAAGGAAGAAAACCGCGCGCTCAGAGCCGGCGACCCCGGCGGCGACGTGTCCCTGAACAGTGGCGCCCTCAGTAGAAATAGCGGGAGCAACTGTAAACTCTCCAAGGACACTCTTGCCCATTGACGGCGGCGCGACGCAGCAGGCCGCACCCAGTGCGCTTCCATCGAGCGGCCGTGGCTCTATTATGCTCTGTCCCTAACGGATTGAAATGTGACGCTGCGGATAAGAGGAAATACACAAGGAAAACATTGAAGTAGATAGGAATAAAAATTAAAGCGGAAAGCGATTTTCGGCAGTCAAAAAGGAAAGAGATGGGAAATACGAGACCGTAAGAACTCAAGAACCGGCACATCAGTCGCGCTGCATATGAACTTGCATATAGACGAGGCTGTCGGGGCAAACTGGCAGAAAGCCAAATTACTATAAGCGAAGCCAACCACCTGCAGGAAATGGCTCCCGCTTTGCTCCACCACATCGTATAGAAGAAATATGAATGGCAGGACCATTAAGCTCGCCGAGCAAATACGTTTTCCGTCGGAAAGCATCTGGAACACGCAGGTGTAGATAACGTACGTAGGTCGAGATCAATTTTTCAGATCCCAGTGAGGTAAAACGTGCACAAAAATTGTAACACACCATCAACTACGCAAGAATTTGTCACGAGGTTTTGATCTTGTAAAAGCAAACGGTACTAACGTTTGAAATAGATCGGGTTGAAGAGTTCTGGGTCATAAATACTTTAGCCTGTGATGCTGTACTGTTTCCGTCCGCTGTCCTGCATGGTGTTCCGCGACTACAGTTCAGCAGGCTTCTATCCTTTTCGGACCGGTTCAAGGTATGTTTTTTTCCATGGCAAATAAGATATATTTTATAAAATATGAGTGCTGCTACGCGCAACCACATAGTAGACCAGCTTGTTTATTACCTTTTTATTTGTGTTTTCTGCTATGTGTGTCTACGCCTTCGGAAGCATGACTTGAGTTGAGTTGTTGTATGCTACATGTGGGATTAGGCTTGCTTATTCTGCCGGCAATCGCTCCACCGTAGCTTCACTTATGTGTTAAAACGTGTTAAACATGTATGTTAAAAATCATAATATCTGTAAAATCTGCCCCACTATACGCACAATCACTTAATATTCCACTCCAGCAGTCACCATCTATGCACACATTCACTCACAGTATAACATAGTCCACTCCAGAAGCCACGATCGGCGTACACATTCATTCACAGTAGAACATAGCCAATTCCAGATGTCACTATCTAGAGTCAAGGTCAGTGTCCTACAGAAATTGTAAAAGAAGGAGTGAAGACTCGCGTCTGCATGTCTAGTTTCCATTCGGATCCTGCACTGAACAGTGAAGGGCTCCTGTCCTTTGAAGGAAGCGAGCATCACACACCTTTCCTCGTTTTACTCTGGACAGCACATAATATAATATTCTATATCCCCACAAACATCGCATATAGAACATAGCGGAGACGATGCCATGCCCGTCTTATGATCCAGGCAGGCGTATATAAGCAGTGCCCCTGAGAATTCGATGTAGTAGAGTAACCTGATGGTTTCTCAGTCCCTTGGTTACACATGGCTTGCGGAGATCACTCCCCAGGGTATTAAAATGATTGAGTACCGTTTCTCTGAACAGCCTTTTTTTATCTTGAGGGACGTTTATGAGGAAGTACCTGACAGTGCTTTATGGGCGGGACTGTCTGTCACCTCGGTGGCCGTGACACCTATGTGTGAGGGCACCCATTGGAAATAGCCTCTGCTGTGCAGATTCTGCACCAAGCGTAGAGAGCTTATAGACAAAGCATCAGTAGGGAAACCGTGCTCTAACCTTTGAAGGGCAGATTTTGAATCTCTTAGAATGACAACAGGTTGAGCCGGACAAGACCCTAGATTCCGTAGAGCCACCTCAATAACAACACATTCAGCCGTTGTAGAAGATACGACCTAGTAAAGCGTGCAGACCACGTATAATCCATAAAAGTAATGTAAAACGTCACTGAGCTAGATTTCTGACCTTGTCTACGGAATAATCAGTGAGAATGTGAAGATGGCGGGCATACTCTCTTTCCAGATGTTCAAGTACAAGCGAGCGCGTTGCCGGTACGGAAGAACTGCGCTTTGCTCTCACATGAAACATCGTGACCTTACACTCGAGAGTCGGAAATGACCAGGGTGGTTTCAACCGTTTCCTTTGCGTTCGAACATTAATGCCTAGAGAAGTAAGAGTATTAGGTGCCAAGTATGTTCTCGACTCATATCTCTTGCGAATTTTATGAAGGGACTGCCCAGCTAGCGTCTCTCTGAGCGACCAAGTTGCATTATAGTCTCTGTGAAGCGACAATGCCAAGCAGTTTCGACAGTGACTCATGAAGCACTGCATTGTTCGCTACCGCCTGAGGAACTCCAATGCTTTCCCTAGGCCCTTTCTATTGAAGACATCGAGACGTTTAAGCTGTGATGCCGAGGTGGAAATTAAAGGTAATTGGTACATTATGCGACTGATCAACAGCGCTACATGAAGTTTGACCATTGAAAAAGAATGGTTTCCCCATTGCTCCCTTGGGATTCTGCGGATCACATTTAGACGCGAAGATAGAGATGAGACATTCGCGTCGGCAGCTTTTCGCCACTGTAGACGAGAGTCAATAATGACACCAAGAAAACACATGTGATTGAATTGGCAAATGAAAGAATGACAAAGGTCTATCTTTAACCGCGCACGACGTCTTCCTACGCCTGAAACCTGAACAAAGCCGGATTGTCCCACTGCTAGAGACAATCCTCTACATCTTGAAGGTAAGCTTGTACCGAAAGTAGAGCTGTCGAGCTATCAGTGCTAATCGCTTATGTTGGTAGTGAGTAATTTAAATACCAATGTCGTCTGCATATATTGACATACGCACCTTCCTGCACTTTTTTCGCAATGAATCGGGAAAGCCAGCCATTTAGACGTTAAAAAGAGTGGGGGTAAGAACACTTCCTTGAGACACAACCCATGATACATCTCAGACATCAGCCGAATGCAAGGTCAGGTCTATAGCTCTCGCTGAGGCTGGAGGCGGGTAGAAGGTGGGGCCTCCGTCATTGCCAACGCACAGGTCCCAATTAATAAGGGGGTAATTACTCATTGTCATCCACCCAAGCGCATCTATACGGCTACAAAGCAAAACTTAACCAATGGAAACCTTGACCAACACCATTCCCACTTCGAGTTATAGATCAATTCGCTCTCGCCTTAACTCCTGATCTGCTAGACGGCCTGGTTAACTCAGTCGGTAAAGCGACTGCCTCTTAAAGGCGGTGGTGCCGGGTTTGATCCGAAGTTTCTGAGAAAGTTGTATAGCTTTCCTTTGTAGCCGTATGGCTGCGCCGCTTCGGTGGATGACAATGAGTAATTACTCCCATATAAGAAATCTACTCCACCTTGGGAGATTCCCTTAAATATTTCGCTAAAGTCGAAACTGAAATAACGTCTACTAGTTTGCGTTCACGGGAATATGTGTTCCTGCCCTCCCTCCCCCCCCCCCCACACACACACGGAATGATTGGCATTGAATTCACCGCAGATGATTCAAGGAGATGGGCAGCGATCGCAGAGCTGCTGAAAAAACAAATCAATTGCTACTTTCTTCCGCGGGGACTCGTACACGGATACACGGATGCAATAGAAAGAGTTCGAAAGCCGAGCTCTATTTTCACAGCCGATACCTCAATGTCAACCGTGCAAAGATCGGTAACGTTTAAAGAAACATGTGGAATTTCCCTTCGTACGTAAATCGCGGCACTGCCTGCAGGAAATGACTTCATGCTGCAGTTTTTATGGGCGACGACATATCCAGTCAGATATGTCCCTCTTGGCAGGCCAGCTTCGGACAAGACCAATACTGGAACACAAGTCTCTTTCAAGAATAGTTTCAGTTCAGCTAATCGACCTAAAATCCTAACAAAGTTCTATTGCAATATAAACGGCACTTGTCGGTGGATTTTAGATCCATGAGGTTGAACAGCAGCCATATTGGGTGGAAAGAAATTTGGTTGCGATGTCGGTAAACATGGACTCGAATGAAAGCACAGCTGTAGGAAGGTCTTCAGGTTACCAGGCGGCATTGATGGAACATGTGAACGCAGGGCCCCAAACAAAACATGGAGAAGGTCGGACATAAATTGATTTTGAACTCCTTATTTTGTGCAACGCACTCGCTCACAACGTCGACAAAAGATGCCGACGGGAACACGCTCTAGGACACAGTAGCTGGTTTTCTTGTCACTTGTAAGGCATAAGAAAGTCCTCCCTGCCGTCGGGTCTGGCTATCCGGTCGCTCAGAAACTTGGCCATTTTTTTCTGGAGGTCGATTAACAGAATCGCACGCAGTGCATGTTGGCATCTTGCAGGACTCCGATCTCTCAAGGACACTGCTGGTTGATGCGAAAACATCCGCCTCCAACGCAGGGAACGCTTCAATGCCTAGCCAGGATTCTCAGTCGGTTGGGTTTTGAGACCAGCAATGGAAGATATTCGACGGTGTAGAGCGCTCACGCGGAAGAGGTAGCCTCCGAAACTCACTGGATTATCACCAACACAGTTGACACAAGCAAAATCTGCCTTGCAGGCTTTAAAATCGTGGTCGCCACTGCACCGCTTACAGCGTCGATCCTTTGTGCAAACTTTGTCCACATGCCTTAACAGTTGGCATCTAAAACACTGTGGAGGAGCTTCAGTGAAATCGGCGACTGCGTGTTTTGTGAATCCCAGGCAAATTTTTCGGGGCGTTCAGAGTTTGGAGCGGATGTCAACACGACAGAGTTGGTAGTATTCGTAGCCCATTCCTTTTCTTGGGACTCCACAGGACGCATGAGTCGCCTCACGTGCAGAACACCTTGTGGTTTCAAGTAATCAAGTAGGTCGCTTTCTAAATACCACTTTGGTACACCCTTTATAATGCAGGTGTTCTTCATGCAGGAATAGGGAAATCGCATTTTAACTTTGATGTCAGCAATCTGAGGGCACTGCAGGAGCTTGTCAACCTGCTCTTCTGTTGAGACATCCAGCTGAAAGCCCCTTGCATGATGAACGGGCTACAAATCGGAGCTTATCCGAGCAGTGATTGAATGACCGCGAAAAGCAAGATGGGGTTCCTCTCTCTTAAATCGATCTCTTTCTCAGTGGGCAAAATTACTACTGAGATTCTGGCAGTTCTTTGCTTTAGGTGACTCACCAACTTGAAGCCCTCGTTGTCCACGTCAGCCACCGACTCGTCCCTGTCCAGGATCACTGACTCATCCGCACTGAGCAATGAAGTCTCACTGAACGGGTTGGCATCTCCTGGTCGCTTCATGGCCTGGGGAGCAATGGCCGCCTTTTCCGTGCTAGCCTTCTTAGGTTGGCGCTGTCCCTTTAGAAATATCGGTGCTGGAGCAGCCCTACTCTTCCCATAGGGACAGTGCCGCTTTGAAGATGTGGAAGTCTTCGAAGATTCAAATAAAGATAGGAAAATTAGGCAAAATTAAGTAAACACCCGAGCTGAGGCGACAGCAGATTGAACGTGTTCGTCTTCCTCTTCCTCAATATGATACAAGCCTTATGGGGCTTGTTTATCAAATGCATACGGGGAAGTGTGCATATCTTTGGTACAATGACAGAATGACAGATAATCTCAGGTTGAAGCAGAATTTTGAAATATATTTGTCCTCTGGCACTTCGTAGATATAGTCTGGACAAAGCAAGAAATTCGGACGGCTGCTTTTCGTGCCTTTTTTTACTACGTATTTTTTAAAGGGGATACTAAGCAAGAGTAAGGTTAGTGGATTACTGTGAGATATCGAAAAATTAGGGAAGCCCGAACGATGCGGTACATATTCTTGGCTGAAAGCCGTAGCGCGAGAGGACTTCGCGGTCGTAGTGCAGGGCGTATCCGGATACAAATTGCGAAGGATACCTAACACTATATGCTTACATGCTATGAACTGAAAAGCATAAGGAGATTATTCAATCCAGGCAATAGCGACCGCCTTTCTAAGGAGGCGAAAAGCAAGACACCCGTATACTGTGCGACGTGAGAGCGACCCCAGGCGGCTGAAATTTCCTGAACCTTTCACTACAACATACCCACACAGTCTGAGTCAACTTCCGGCATTAAGCCTAATAATGCCCCCCCCCCCCCCCTCCCAATAGTAAAAACAAAAAAGAGCTGAGGTTTCACTATAAATTACGCTGCAAGGTTCATTAACACATGACATACACATAACACCCGGTTACTCGATCCAGAGATGCACAAGCGTCGGCTGCACGGCAAAGCCGGACGGTTGCATGTTTGGCTCACAGCCCGACTTGTATAGGTTTTTTTTTCTGCACATAACCATAAGCTTTCTTTGAAGCAAACTCCATTACGTTACATTGTCTTATCATTTGGGTTTGGTTTGGTTTGGTTTGTGGAGACATACGACAATATTTAGTTTTGATTGCATGTCGTGATGTTATAATTTTCATTCCACGCAAGACGCCCGCGCGAGGTAACATGGCAGTGATATGATGAGGCTTTTAGTCCCATTTTCTTTCGTGGATACCGACGAGCGCATTCGAGACTGATAGGGCACCTAATGTTTTAAGATTAATAAAAGCTACCCACATACCTGGCACCCACGCCTAGCATACAGTATATAAAGGCTGTGTATGTGAAGCATGACTGAACCAGGTTGTCTGGGAAAAAGAGGAAGACGTAAAGAAAACGGAAAAAAGACCTGTTATATTTCATGTACTGCAAGCGACAATCGGTGGTAACGAGTTTTTGAAGCCTTTCCTTCAAGTTTTTGCCTCTGTAGTTGCCACTGATTATTCGCTAATCTGCAATAATCATTCATGGCTATTCATCTTTTTTCCATCAGGAATGTTTAGTCATAGGCGGTTAGCAAATGCATAAATATAAAAATCATTTATAGACATTGGAATGAAATCATTCCTAATGAAGCTCAGGTTTTTCAACTGGAGGGCTTTCGTGCTACCCCCTGTTTGGCGTTGAATGCATCAGCAAAGTCATTTCATCCAAGTTTAATTCCCCTTCCCCCCCCCCCCCCCCCCCTCCAAAGAGTGAGTGATATTTACGGGTTTCGAGCTTTTTGTAGTTTCAGGTTGTGTAAAAGAGACATTCCAACAGCTGGAAAATACACTCTGTGCAAATGTCCGCCTGTAATGCAGAAGATGAGAATCGCTTTAAAGAAACAATGTCTTAACTCACAAAAACAAATAATTTAATCAGGCCCGCTTCGAAAAACAAAAGTGCAGAGCATTTTTTGCGGACTGCCGCACTTGCCAACGTCTCGCTTCGTTTGTCGTCGTAATTACATGACAAACGAGGCATGCTCTTAAGCGAAAGTGGTTCTGTGGATTCTGTCCTCTTGCTTCGAACTAATTTTTTCTCAGCTTGTTCAGTGGCGCATTTCACTCCGCGATGCCAAGAAATAAAAATATTCGCATAAACGTTTTCGACTCCAGGGATATCTTCGCCTATAATTACTTGATTTCAAAGACGAAAAACAATGACAGGTTTATCTGGCAACACATTAAGCTTGCATTATTAAATCTTGCTCATCTTGACGATGTCTGATTGCATTACGGCAATCACGCTGCACACAAGTACGCAGGCGCATGCAGAAAATTAAAAGAGAGATTCAAAACTGCCCTTGATATTACAAGTGACTAAGTTACCGAAAGGGTTTGTCTTAATGAAATTATTTACTCTACCCGTAAAGTTTCAAATTTTTCACCCTTACTGGAGGTTTACTGGTGGCAACCATATTTTCTAGTCCATTCATTCCTAAAGGCAACTAGATCACGTTAACCCCAGGTTGCACATTCTTGAGTTTCTTCCCCTCGCAGCGGTGCAAACATTTCATGCCTCAGGTCCTCAGTTGCAGCATTTCATACCACAAGCCCGCGATAGCGGCTGCTAACAGTTACGATATAATAAGACTGCAATACCGATGACGCTTACTATACACTTTCTCAGTAGCTATTGTCTGGTACAACCTGTTGCATGAAGAAGCGCTCCGTGTGTCGAAAATTCTCCCGCCTAGATATTTTCGAAAAAGTCTAAGAAAGATTTTTCGAATCACTTTCTCTCTCGTATTACAAACAGGCCTCAAAACAATAAAAATATCCATAAAACATGCCTCAGGAGGCATTTCCCCTCAGCGTCAAAAACACCCCCAATATGTTTTCTACAGCATTCATAATTCTTCGATGTGTGCAGAGGACAAACCTAACAAGAAAAATTTTGCTATGCATTGGAAGCTCAGAGTTTTACCACCAATAACTTCATAAGAATGCGTTGCAATCATCCCATACTTGCTTCAAAATGATGTGTGCCCCAGGAGGCTGTACATATTTCACATTCGAACAATCATAACACTCACCTAAATATGACTTGGTTCTTATATATTTTGTTGGTGGAGAATTTGCATCGAGTAGAAATCAAACCTAAAACAAGTAATAATAAAGAGTAATTCTTCGCCTCGTTGCTATTTTCTTCCACAAAGGTTTTTTTCTCAAGAGACACACAACATTTAGCGGAACTTATTATCAGACCAGAGGGAAAAAATAACGATTATGTATGAAATCGCAAAGCATAAAGACTTAAAAAGCAAACAAACTGACGGACCTAGTACTGAACGAAAGTGGCCCCATTTACGATGACGTCTATCGGTGCTGGCTATCGTGATAGAAATGCGTCGGCGGCATTGTCCGTTGCTTGCTGCTCCAGCCAAAGCGCATTAAAGCGCTTCTTTGATGCAGGATCATTGTTAATAGCGGCGAAAAGGGGCATAGTGATTAGACAAGCCTTTTTATGCTCCGTGGTGCAACGGTTTGGACCAGAACACCGTGGTCCAGTAGAAGGAAAGTTCTCGGGATGTGCGAATCACTGACATAGGTAAATGAGTCATGTTCTGTGCATGCACCTAATTTTCTAACATCGTGACCTGAAACGGTGCGCCGTCGTCAGCTGGCAATTCATTACAAAGAGCACTCTTCTGGGGCCTCTTACCGCTTTCGCTTATGTAATATGGGCACACGTGCCGACGACGCAAGCGCTGGCCATCTTGATAGCGGATCCGAGCAGAGCGCGTCTAGGCACTAGGTTGCGAATTAAGGCAGCGTGGAGCTCAAGTTTCGTTTCGCTGGCTCTCGGCTTCCTCCCTTTTAACGCTGCGTCGCCCCTGCAGCGTCTTCCTTTCAGAGCACAGATGGTTCTAGCAGCTTCTGTGTGATTCCCGCCGTTCTCCCGCTCTTTTTGTTTGGTACTCTTTGTGCAGTTACAAGCAACGTTTAAACTAAATTTGCTTATTTCTGCCGCACTGTACTCCAGTTCTGCCCTTTCACTAGTGTAACGTCATTCTAAACTCGGTGATACATTCTTTTTTTTCTTGTGCACCCTAGTTGTCAATATATTTAGTAGTAAAAGGGCAAGGTAAGTATTCGTACCGTCTTTTTTTTTCTTTCAGAAATAAAGTTATCCCCTTTCTCTCTCTTCGGGAGAAACATTCCTCGCGGGTTTTCTTTCTGCGATAAATGAGACATTTATCGAATTGCATAAGCGTAACACTTCGGTCCTCTCACACCGCCTAGTAGCCGCATTCAAGTGACAATTCCTCTTAAAATTTTGATGCGCTACCCTGCCGGGTGTGCACGCAGTAATGATAAACGCCCCTACCCGTCTACCTTAGTCAACTCCCAAAAGCCTCACTGCATCTAACATCACGACCAAGGTCAATGTACAACTGGTCGCGCAACTTGGAAGAAAACGCGTGCAGCTGCCTACTGCCAGCGGCATCAACTCGATGATGAGGGCTCCTGCGAACTGTGAGGCAAATTAGCGCACAGAAAATAAGATCAGCCAGAACTCCAAAGAACTAGAAAGTAAACATAATATTCGCGCTCAGGAATGAATGCAGTTTTGTTTCTTGCGTAAGAAAAAATGTGTCACATTTTTAATAATATTTTAACTTGTTTCTAACGGCCTCTCTCGGCCACTTATTATCCGCTGCGTAGTTGCCCAAAGCTCAGATATGGCTCAGACCAAAGCGTTTTTCATCCGCGGAATGGTTGCGTCATCGGCCCCGGTTCAACGTTCATCGTTGCGTGCTGCGTGCAGAGTGGGTTATCTGTAACAAACAGTCAGTATTTCATTCTGCTGGTTGTGATAGAGCTTTACAGCTAGGCGAAGACTGTCTGTGCTCGATGAGAAACTGATTGCCGCTGCATGTGCGCATTTCCGGGCGATGGGACAATGCTGCGTCACAGCTCGGCGGCTCGGCTCGGCCTCCCAGGCACGTCGTAAAAGTGGTGGCTTGTTTTACGGATACACGTCCGCATGAGCGGCGTATCGCTGCATGTTTTAATTGAGCGGTGAAGGTGAGATTTTATTGCTCCCAAGACGCGTGTCGCATTGCTCAAAGACTTCCGTTCCGCTCCCTTTGCTGCATGTTTTGCTTACTGCGTCGTATTACAGCACCAACGTTCGCTGAACGTGCTTTAGCTGTTATTACAGTGATGTTCCTATTGTCAATGGGATATTTCTCATGAACATGTTAAATGCTTAAGTTGTAAATTTGTAACCTCACATTGACTCCTTTCAGTGGCAAATGAAGCGCGAGTAAAATATGGGAATCGTGAACAGGGAGAGATTTATTGGAGCGAAGCTATATCGTAGATATTTTCCCTTCTCAGACGCATTAACTTCTAAATACTAGCAATCCCAATTTGAATTGCTTACCTAAGCTCTTACAGGTTGGCGTTCTAGCGCTAGCGTTAGTTATTCCGTTCGTTTGTTTTTGTTGTTCTTTGACGCCGATATGTACTTTGTTTGTTAGCAAGATCTTTTACCGTTTTATAATCTCACCGCGTCTCGTTTGGAGACCTACGCTCAGGTCATTTTGTTATCACGAGGATTTCATGAAGACCGTGACGAATGAGCGGTGGTCGCTTATCACGAGGATTTCATGAAGACCGTGACGAAAGAGCGGTGGTCGCTTTCCTACACTTACAGATTTCATTGTCGTGAAGCGTCTATGTAAGTAATCGTGAATTAATTAAGCCTGGCTTTAAAAGCAGCACAGCTTCACTCATTTATGCCCTTAGTGAGATGCCTCAAGCCATGTGATTCTATCCATGTGCTTGCCGAATTCACTTGAAGGCCCTTGTTCACAAACGTGCCCGAAGAAATAAGCCCCAGAATACGTTTACATGACGCGCGACGAAAGACTAGGCTAACGACGACGGAGGCCGAACGATGCTATGATAAGGTGGTTAAAGATTTCGTAACATTTCAGTTAACGTAAAACTTGACAGTAGAAATCCATGTCAAGTAAAGTTGGCTGAACAGTTACGGTGTCCATTTTTCTGCCTTATCCGAGCATCGTTCTGCCTCCGTCGTTGTTGGCCTTGTTTTTCGTTGATAAGTAAAAAGACAAATTCCCCACCAAAAGTACGTCACTGTGACGTCACAAGCAACGTCACCTGTTTGTTATGCCTCGCAGTTCGCAGGGGGCGCCGGGAAACTAAAGCCTCGTTCAGAGTCGACACGCAGGCTTCTATGGGAGTTGCGCTACCATTTGTTCTTCTACCATGTCACGACGCTCGTTTATTGCTGTTGATACTGAATTTGTGGTATGCAAGGCAAGATTGCAGGTAAATGAGTGAAGAAATCTCAAACACGGATATAATTGTTCCACCCTGCTCTCGCCTCTGTCCCTCAACCGGCCTCATCGATTGGTGCCCATAAATTAGGGTCTTGGAGATCACAGTGACAAAACTCATCGTGAATAGCATCAACAGCACAGCTACGACGCAATTTTTAACACAACTGCGCGTAATGTCCCTTTCTTTTACTACTGCGAAGTGTGAAAACCTGCGTCCTTGAAACCATTCTAACCAGTTCTCTTTCTGCACTCCTATCAGCGGTTAACATCATTTTTTTCGCCAATTTTGGTTCTTGGTCCTTTATTATTTTACTATACATTAAAGACTTACATCGAAACGTCACTTCGCATATATGCCTTTATGCGGATGACTGTGTTTTATATCGCGTGATTAACACACCAGAATATCATCTTGAACTAAGATCCTCAACTTTCAGCTTCTGTACCTGGTGTAAAAATTTACAAATGAAACTAAGTTTTATTAAAACCGTTATAATGTTACTTTCTAATAGTAGCTTTCTTTCATTGTTCAATTACACTTTCAGTGACTTAACCTTGCACAGGGTTTCGGAGTATAGGTGTCTAGGCATCATATTCACCGCTAACGTATGTCCTGGGTGAAACATATCAATTTCATTTGCACTAAAGTAATCAGTAAACGTGGGTATTTGAGGCGCAATTTCAGCAATTCTCCAAACGAGACTGAGTTACTAATGCATAAATCTTTAATTCGTTCAATCCTAAATTACGCGTTTCCTGTATGGCACCCTCATAAACATTATGACATTAGCCTTATTGAGAACATACGACGAAAATTTATTAGGCTCAAATATCGCCGCTATGATCAACATTTTTCACCCTCTTGTGTCTTACCTTCTATGAACCTAAACCTTTTATCTGTACGCCGTCACATTAAGTCGTTAAGTTTCGGCATGATATCGTCAATTTTTCTTATCGTGTGTCACATCCCATATATATTCCTTCAGATATTCCCCGGTCAAGTGGGAGTCACCATACTCTTAATATTAAGCCTCACTTTGCTCAATCTGATAATTTTAAATACAGTTATTTTCCACGCACTATTTGATTTCTGGAACCTAATCCTTGGAACAATTAGGTCACTGCCAATAAATGAGTTTCTGGTAAAGGTTAATTGCACCTGATTTCATGTATTTTGTTGTTGTTACAGTGTATTGATGCATTCTCGTTTTGGTACTGCGGTTCTGAATTACATTTTATCCTCTGCCTTATTTCTCGAGAATATTTAAATATTATTGTTTACGTGTATTTGTGTGACGTTTGCAATATATTTTGTATAACCGATTCCTGCAATAGCCCCATAAGGGGGCTGCAGTATGTATAAATAAAAAATAAATAATACTTACGAGTTTGTCAAGTCCGTCGTTTTCTCGTACGTGCGGCCAGAACTAAGTTTGTTTTACAGTTGTGGCACGCTTTTCGTTTCTCTCAAAGCGCTTGGCGCTAAACAAATTGAGCTCGCTCCTAAAAAGAACTGATGCACCATGCAACAGCGAGGACTGTACCGTCGGTTTGGTCACACTAAATTGTTTCCCGAGGGAGTGTCACACGTGAACTCCCCTCTGCAGGTGTAGGTTTACGTATGGGCTTTGGTCAATTATGTATATTAGTTAGTGCTGGCTTTGTAATACATTTTGTTGGTATGCGTTATTATTGTATTTGGGACGTTGTCATATTGAAGCATGAACGTTTTCGAGGCAGAATTTTTTTGTTGACAATATTGCGAATTGCTTGGTTACTCCAGCGCTTTACAGGTGCGTCTTACTGTTATAAGTATGCTGAGCCCTTCTCTCTGGGAGAGGTGCTGGTTTTCTCTCTTCCTGTGCAGTCTTCTTTACCAAGCTTTTATTGTCAATTCCACTCAAACAGCAGGATTCAAGCGTAGTCAAGGCTTGGGAGTCTGATACAAGCAAGAGATAAGGCAAAGATGACGAAAATGATTCAGAAAGCAGTGAGGCGGAAGAGGGCGCACAAAATGTCTCATCCGACTCGAGGGCGTAGAATTCTTTGACCGTTCTGACCAGTTACCTAAACTAGAAGATCATAGAAGTCTCGGGTAGGCTTGCAAATCTCAGGAAAATGGTAGACAAGCAAAGTAACACAACTGAGGTTATTGAAATGTTTAACAGATTTTCAAGCAGCTAAGTTTGAAGAGCTACTGACAAGGGTAAATAATTAACAGACTGAAATTGCTGCACTCAATAAAACCTCGAAAGAACTGATACAAAACATGAAACAAAAATACAATGAAATCGCTAAACTCACAGAACGTGCCGAGAGAACTGAGCAGCACTCGAAACTGAAAAAATAGGAGAAATACATGGTGTGCCAAAAGCAGAAAATCAGGATCGGTACCAGATCTTGGTGGACCTTAGCAGAAAGCTTGACCTCTCGGTGCGTGAAAGACACTCATTGGAAGCTGTACACCGCTTAAACGGCACGGAAAGACAAAATCTCACCTATAATTGTGAGGCTTACACAGAGAAAAGCAAGAAACTCGTGGCTTGCAAACAAGCACACCTTCGAAAAGTAAACATTTTCGTCGACAAAGCTTTCTCAAAAAACACAGAAAGAAATAATTTGGATGTGCAGAAAGCTCGGCAAAGAACTTGGGTGTAAGTTTATTCTAACACGGAACGACAAGATCCCGGCTAGTGGCCAACATTGCCACTGAGAATGATCTAGCAAAAATGTCATAGACGGCTTCATTCGAATCTTTTCGCCACTGGGACCTTCACGTTTGCAATACTACAATTGAAACCCAGATAAAAGGCAACCTCGTCTTAATACGCGCAAATGTGCAGAGCATAGAGTCTGGGAGCCGTTGTCTGCGTATTTACACACGAGGCTGGTGAACATTGACGTAATAGTGATCACAGAAGTTAATCTGGATGCATGTAGGTATACATGTAGGATGCATGTAGGCATGTAGGCTGAGTAGGTATACGCTGACTGGATGTTCTCAAATTCCTTTATGCAGGAAAACTGGAAGAGCGGATGGAGCAATTGTATTTATAAAAGATAACTGGGTGATTCATAGCATCGAGACAACATTCAATTATGCAGAAGTAATTTTTGTCGCCCTAAATACAATAGTGATTACGCACATCATATGTGCGATATGCAGATCTCCAAACATGGACACAAATCTGTTTATAGAGGAACCTAATTCTCTGTTAAAGAAGTACATGAATCAGCGTCAGCTTATTTTGGTTGGCGACTTGAATATGGACATAATGCAAGTATCAAAGAAGGTTGTGACAAACTATCCTAGTTTGCTAGCAGAATATAGACGGTTAAAAGAAATTACCGAATACACAAGCGAGGAATACTTGTTCTTTAAGATAACAAAATCATGTGTTGATGACATTGTCAACCGAGTGACAAGGCAGCGTTACACAAGTGTTGAAGCGGTGTAATTAGTATCGAACTAGCTGATAATTACTTGACGCCACTTGTAGTAATGTTTGATAAAGACAATAAAGACTGTGGTGCAAAAACAAACAGATTATAGATAACCAAAAAGTTGACAAGCACATAAAGAAAATCGATTGGAATGCCCTCTTAGTTTTAGAATAATTTAGCGTATTCTACAATCTTATCAAAACATTCAGGATGCAGAGTCTACTAAAATCGTAATAATCAAACAAAGTAACCCTGATAAGAAATGGATTACGAGCGAAATTGTTGAGGTCTGCTTTCAAAAGAACAGAGCATGGCCACAATGTGGCAAAGAACCTGGCAATGAAAAATATAGAGCGAAAATCCGAATACTACGACCGCGGTGACAGCAAGGTTACGGCAAGAAAAAAGAAAACGCATGATGCGTCGATTTGCACACAGCAAAAATGACGTGAAAAAAACTTGGGCTATGGCGAATGAATTAATGGGCAGATTTAAAGAAGCCAGCGTCGATGATTCCGTCAAAGAAAATTAAAAAAAAAAAAAATCTCGAACGTTGCGGGTAAGGTTATCGCGGCAGCAGAGAGTTTCAGAGCAACGCATGGCGACCATTTCAAATATAAACCGAAACGCGCATCTGCGTACTCTGCATATCTTCCTAAGGTATCCGAAGAGAATTTTTGGGCTATAGCAAGAAGCATGGATAAGTGTAAGCTCCCAATATTAGAGAAAATTCGCACTCATGATTTATATTTGAACTTTGATATAATCAAACAGTTGCTCCTAAATATATTGAACGGCATATTTGAAACAGGTATAGTATCCTTAGAAGAATTTGAAAACTTCAATTGTGAGGCTGGTTTACAAAAGCAGTAAGAGAAATTACTGTGCAAATTACAGGCTAATCGCGATGTTACCTGCAAATGCATACATTACAGAGAAGTATATAGACTCTGTATGCAGTCATTATGCAACTATTCCTAGAATAACGACGCAATATCGGTACACGAAAAGAAAGAAATACAGCTTTACTGCAAGAAAAATTCTTTGATTACGTAAACACAGCAATAGAAAATAATAATGCAGTCTTAGCTGTATTCCTAGAACCAAAAAGTCATTTGACATGCCAGAACATAATTTATTACTAAAAAAATGAACCATGCTATGTTTCGGAAAATGCGTTTACCATTTTTTTGCAATTAGTTTTTTGGAAAGCTGCACTGCGTAAAACTAGAGCAAAGCTGCAGTGAACTTCAAATGACAGACAGGCTATGACAGGCGCCGTAGTGGAGAACTCAAGAAATTTCGACCACCTGGGGCTCTTTAAAACATGCACTTACATCGCACAGCACACGGGCGTCTTGCCTTTCACTTCCATCGAAAAGCGGCCGCTGTGGCCGGGATGCGATCCCGCATCCTTGGGAACAGTAGTCGAGCGCCGTAACCATGTGCACTGCGCCCCTCCGGCAGGGAAGCAATTATTATTATCGCTATGTGCACGGACGTGGCTAAAGGTTTATTTAGTGGCACGATGAGACAGTATAGTACAATACGCCACTGGAGTCAAGGCCTTCGTGAACGAGTGTCGAATGTGCTACAGTTCGGTGATTGCGGATCCTATTGCTCAAACTGATCCAAAATGCAAACCATTATACATGCTGCTAAATATTTTGACACGATACGAGCGATCTCTCTCAGGCCTGCGTCATTCATATCCAGGCTTCGTTTCCCGGTGAAGTAGGCGTCGATGTTGTGAGCAAAAAAATCACGGGAAGTGTTTTTGTGGGCAGTAGTTAGCAAGTGATACGGTTTTCCACTTACTGGCCGTCGAGTTGAACGTCGTCAGGAGAAGCGAGACCATTTGACATGGCCGAATTGGTATGAGATCAAACGTCCAGCCTTCCAGGAAACTTTTATCGCGGCGAGTTCGATGTTTTGCTCCTAGGTCAGGCAGGCACGCTCGCACGGCCTAATAGTCGGAGGAACACTTCAACTTTTTCGAGTGGGTTTTCGTATTATGTCGTAGCTTAAGACTGATGCCAATATGCGCAGAATAATACAAGACACAAACTACATGTTTATTGATTGAGCGAGCAGCAATGTGTACGCATGCGAGTAAGAATCCTCCCGGGGATCCGCCAGATGGATCCAGCCAACGCAGCAGCCATTAAGGTGGTTACGTCATATAATTGAAGGCACAGCGAAAGTGTCCCTGCCCTCATTTTCTATAGCGTATAAAACTGCTTTTCGGACAAAAGTTGGGTTGGTTTCAAGCCTAGTTTCTCCTTTTGCCCAGGTCTGTGTTTCACCTGTGATTTCGGTAAGTTGTTCAGAGAAGAACGGAGAGATGGGAAGCTAAGGACATTTTAAGTTTCTATAGTACAAAATAATCCAAAAAGCAGGTAACCAGACACGCCACGTGTGCGCTCACAAAAGGAACTTAAGTACTGAAGGCGAAAAGGTTGTTGCGCTGAGAAATAAACACACAGGAACATGGCGTCCAGTCAGAGAATGGCGGGCTTGCAGCGAATGCGCAGGCAAAGGGACATAACGCTCAGTAACATCCTAAAAGATTTTGTAAACTCCCGAATTCGCGCTTAAAGAGAGTGCTTTTATCGCTGCTTCTGTTACAAGATTTGTGGCCTATAAACGTCCTTTCTGCGAAAGCCAACTACGGTAAAAACGGAATTGGAGAGAATATAGTCACGACAAACAAACGTCCTTGCAGCAAGTCTCCACGAATGTTGGAGAATATATGTCGCTATTATTGATTATATAAAAGTAAGAAACGCTGCTCTAAGAACATCCCGCTTGCTTGAAGGTTTTGTGTGGTCTTTTACTCAAATGGCGCACGAAAGTTCAATTCGTCTGAAGTGAGTGGTTCTGAGAGCGTGCTACATCCCGACGCTGTTTTATTTGAACGTGAAATACAAGGAGTGACAACGAGTTTCTCTTCAGTAAAAGCGCTTTTTCCCACATCGCCATGTTTTCCGTCATTTCTAATTGTCAAGTGGGAAATGCTTGTGTGATATCAGTATTTAGCGGTTATACCACTTCGGCGGCAAAGATAGACGTAAACTTCGGGCTGTTCACATCTTAAAGGCCTTAGCTCTAATGTTTTGAAGTTCCTCGACACTTTAAAACCCGTTTTAGACTAAAAGAGGGGAGTAAAAGAGGCCTTCGTAATAAATATTTGCTCTTTGCTTTGAAATATCTCCCTTGATACACTTCAGTTTCGCACGCATGTGAGCCAACTTTGATTCACGCTTCATTTTTTTTTCTAATTTATTTAGTTGTAGTAATCTAAGATGAATTTCTGTGCAGCTATACTTTATAGCTTTTTTCTTTTCTACAGTCGGCTGATGGTATCTGCATAAATTAAGCTCTCAATCCCTATCGACTTTCATTCGGAGGTTGGGGCCGGCGAGCCTGGCTGGCGTTGATGATCCAACAAGAAAATTATCTGTCGCCTATTTCATATGTCCCCGTCATGTATGAAGCTTAGTGTTAGGTCAAAGGTAGAGCAATTTTTTTGTGTCATTTTATTGCGTTAGCCTTAACGGCAGCATAGTCCAAAAAATCTTACATCGGTGTTGTCGCACGTATAAACGCTATACCAGGACCAAAACTCTGGCAGGTGTTAGCAGGCAGGTGCCATGGGCGGACACTTATTTCTCAGTGGGCTGTGAGACATTCCGAGATCGCATGACGTGCCCAGTTGACAAGAGTGGACAACTCTGGTAGCTGCTTTGAGAAGGAATGGTGAGGAAAGAACTGCATTCTTGAGAACCATTGGATCCCAAGTCAAACACTCATTATCCTAGACAATGGGCTCCATGCTAGGGCGTTCGTATATCTCAGTTCAAGCGAGGCTTTATATTCATATCTGGTGGTCTTTCACATAATGTGGTAGCGTTGCGACTGTATATAAATGTGTAGCTGCGAGATTTAAGGCACCAGTTAGGAGATTAGCGACTAACGGAGTAGAAAAATACAAGTATGTGAACGAGGATCCGCATGGTGCGTGAAGACGGGAGCCAATAATACAGTTACGCTAACTGCATTAAAAGAAGCAGAGCTTAAGTTACCCTTACTTCTTCTCTCTCCTTCAAATATTGAAAATTTCGCTTTGCTAGCATTCGACCACTAAATGACATCCGGTATGCACACCGCTGGCGTTGTGAATCACAGCTTGAGATCAGCTTCAGGATATCAACTTCTTAACGACAGGCATACAAAATATACCATATCATCCAAATAACCTATCTATGCTGCGGACAGATGAACTGTCTCACCAGACAGCGCATCTGGGTAACGGCAAGCATATTAACTTGACGTCAGCTAACTAGTTAGGGGTTGATGCTAGACGCTTGTATATTCTTTAGAGAGACAGTGCATCATACTTTGGGAAATGCAGCCTTGTAACTGAATCCTGCTGTTTTTTATAAAGCGAACTCAAATATCGAACTAAAATTAGGTAGGAACAAGGATTGTCTATTTAACAAAAATATCGAACCAGCTACTAGAGTCCCACCGCGGGTCGCACCACTGAGTGTGATTGGTCAAAATGCCTTGTGGCGACACCCGGAAGAAAGCGTAAGCTGCCGATATGACTCCGGCGCAGCGTTACATGCATGTCGCAGTTCTCTGTGGGGTTGTATACCCGACGTTTACCGCGGCGTGACTATTCTGGTTTCATTGCATGTGCGGCCGAAAGACCAGCCGTCAACTGTTACAGCACTTAACCGCGATTTGCAAAGCATCGTGTCGTTATCATTAAAAACTACAAGATCCCCGGTCAGAGCTTGAAAAGGCGGGGACGCAAACCATACGCAAGCCGATAAGCGGCACTGGACGGACACCTCATGGCGCGCTCAAAACAGCCTCTTTCTGAAGGAAAGCCCGAAGACGCTGCGTACAAACGTTTTTCCGCCTTGAGATACTGGCAGTGCATTTTGGTAAAAAAAAGAATTTAATGGGACAAATAAAGAAGCGCAAAGCTGACGTCAGACAACGAACACTGATAAAACCGAGGTGTACCAGCCCCACGAGGCATGGAAATATATAGGACTGCAGATGGTATGCTGGAAACCAAGTCGTAACCATCGCAGAATTGCCTGCTTGAGTCGTGCCACATCCAAAAAATGCGCAGAAATGCTAGCCTTTCTCTCGGAGGCATTCTTTGTTCGCACACCCACAGTTTTAGTTTGTTGACCCGGTGCTGGGCTATACGCATGTGTAAAAGCCAAGCTGCAACTAGCGATTCAGTCATACTTTGATGAAGAAAAGTTTTGTAGCGAGAACTTCATTGACCATCGTCTCACCGTTTCGTCGTGCCTGTCCGTGTCAGGAAGAAAAATAGGAAGAAAAAGACGAAAGAAAAGGTGAAGACAAAAAATAAGAAGGAAAAGAAGAACAAGAAGGAGAAGAAGACAGAAGAAGAAGAGAAGAAGAAGAAGAAAGAGAGAAGACAGATAAATCGGTAGTTGGTAGAGGCGAACGACAACAGTGAGTTGCTAGGACAAAAGGTTAGTTCGAACGTTGTGACGGTGGTTGTGCCTCGGAGTTTGACGTAGAGACGATGTCATACCACTAGAAGTCTTTTACACCGGAATGAGAATGGTCAACAATGAGAGGCAAGGGGTGCTCATACGTGAAGTAATTCCTGTATGGTATAAATAAAGCCGAAACCATAGAATATAGTACCATGTGTAAAAGCCATGTTTTTACTTTCAAACCGAATTTAAGCGTAGCAATGCAGATTGCTCTCGCGTTTCTCCAGGTTTAATCACAAGCTAAACCACAGCAATTTTTTTTCTTCAGAAGAGCTTCGTTGGTAATCATTTATCACCTAATTAGCATCCCAAACCAAACGGACGCCAGTTGAATGTTTTAGTTTCCATTGCCTAAGTATAATTTTTGACCACGCTGAAAAGGGTGAGAAAATCACCAAAGTGGATAGAGCAGCTTCGATTCTGGCTTGCTTTGACATGCCAACCCAACTTTGCTCAGTACGCTCTAGGAGGTCCCGCCGCACCTGCGCTGTGGTGAGTGACACATGTCTGATCCTTTAAAGGAGCTTCCTCGGGGACGGAACATAATCAGCCCTGCGACTAATGATTTACGTGATGTTTAGGGAACAGGCATATATTATGTTTCTTTTCTGCAAGAAAAAAAAAGCTAACCCCGGAAGTAGAGCCATTAGCCGAAGCTGTCTGTCCATGCCTTCGCGTGGTCGCACTCCTTGAATGGATCCTCGTCAGCCCTTTGTGTGAATATCTATATATAAATGAGACACGAACTGTCACAGAAGTAATAGTATAAGAACAAATAGAAGCCCTTACCTCACGTTGCCTTCATTTATGAGACCCTCCCTTTGGGAATGGTGGCATACTTCGTACGGAAAAATCAAAGAATTAGGGTCACGGTTCAGCCTTACCTTTTTGACAGGAAGCTGTGGAGATCGGATTAGGAACAAGTTCTGCACGCAGTCGCTGTCACGAAAATCCTTCAAGCGCGATGCATCTTCTTTCGTAGGCTTGAACTTATCCCTATTGCCAACAGCTACACGCTACGCAGCGAGTCTTCCATCTTGCGAGAAGCACTGAAAGATGACAGCGCTGCGGCCGTAGGTGCTCGCGCAGCCAAACGCCGAATAGAGCCTAATGCCGGGCAGCGTGCTCAATAACCGAATGACCGATTTGTACGTCCCCAACTCGAGCAAAACAAGAAACAGCACGCGCTGAAAGCGAGCTCATGTGGGTCATAGGTTCATGTGAGTTAACCATCACTTCACATAAGCCGGCTTAGACCAGATTTTCCTATCCGCTCTTCTAATCTGCCGCACTCGCGCGGGACGTGAGGAATTTGAAAGACGTGCACACGTTCGATGATCGCATCAATTTTTTTTAGGCATAATCGATAAGTGATCTTGAAAGCCGTGACGGACAGTCTTCTCTTATGCACTATTTCTGTTTGCTTTTCTTGTTCATACTTTCTGTATACTTTCTGTTACCACGAGGAGAGATCTTAGGTGCTCAACTTCTCCAAGGATGGCCACTGCTGTTCATGAAGATATAATCGTGCTGTTGGAAAACGTTCGTTATTCAAAGTGAACCTCGGAACAGAGCTCCGACGCTTGCGGTACTGATGGCCGTTGTTGCACGTGGTGCCATCACCGTCTAGTTGTGTCATGTTGTCTCGCACCAAGTTGGATTACCTAACTAATTCGCATCCAATCTTCACGCCACCGACTCCTCTCCCTTCTGTGTCTGTATTCTTTCCTCTCGTACAGCAACCGTAATAAGACTGCGCGTGAAACTAGAGACCACATTCAGCGCGCGTTACATTCAAAGGCGCTTTTATTCCTTTGTTCATTCGATCAAGTGACTGATCACATGACATAATTTCTTAGGCGCACTATTTCAGTTCCCTGATTCAGTCAGTATGTTTACCTGCGCTGTGTTTCTGTGAGAAGAATGCTTAAGAATTTCGCCCAGCATTGTACCGGCTTATTAGATGGAAACGCGAACTGGCACGTTTTTCTTACCATCGAAGGTCGTGCTGAATGTTATATCTTAACGTAGTGCCTAAGCCAATAAATCACGCCAATTCTACGAGTTCGAATATTAAATGCGCGCAATACCAGGCACTAACTCAGATTTTTTGTTTGGAAAGCCACCATTTCTATGGCGCATGCCTTCTATGGCTCATCAGGTGAAAAATCTGGCGTTCGTTCAATATAAAGAGTGCCAAAAATCACCTTGTCATCAGCAGTGTATTATACAACATCAGCAGTGCTATATATAATATTCAATGGCATATATCACCGGAACGTTAATAAAATCTTTATCTTATCAGCACTCTCCTATTGAACAGAAACGTGGAGATTAAAGAAAAGAATTCAAATGAAATTGAGGATCACTCATAAAGGTTTAGAATGACAACTGGTAGCCGTAAATTTAAGATATAAATATAGTGCCGAGTAGGTGAGGGAACTAACGAGAGTAACTTACATTCTAGTAAAAATCAGGAAGAAGAAATGATTACGAGTAGTTATAGACAGAGTAGTAATGACAGTGATGATGATGATGCTCATCTGAATGCATCACCCGTCTGAGACACGACTTTTTTAACTTTGCATTCTTGCCAATACGGGCAAGTCATCAAATCTGTTTAGAAGGTCATAAAGCCAACTTTGACGTCACGTTTCACGAACACACGAGAAAATTCCTTCCCGTCCAAAACATACATGGAGACTGAAGTTCCCCAGGAAACTTCTATGCTGCAGTACCGCCCTATTATTTTTTTTTCTGATGTTTGCGCCGGGGCAACAAACGCTTGCAGAAACAGGGGCGATAATCAAGGTTACTGAAGTCGTTAACCCCCTGCGATTACGGCCAAAACTTCTATTTCTTTTTTCTAGCTTTAAAGCTATCTTAAATGGCAATTCACGTTCTCTTACTTGGATGCGTTCCCGTGAGCCACATCATTTGTTATGCCAGTAAGTTGAGCGCCTTCCGAAAGGATGAAATTTGCCTCTGCAGGGTAAACTTTGTTGAGCAAAGCGGCAGTCGCTCTACTAACTCGTTGCTCTGTTTCGCGCGCTAAGCGGTGAAAAGTGGTTTGGAACTTTAACGAGGTCGTTTTGGTGGCGTTTTCAGGAGCTCGTGTAAATAAAAACAAACAAAACAAAACTTACTCCAGGGACTACTGCGCCATTAGAACCCCCATCCTCGTTAAAAACAGCTTTTGGTTATGTTGCGAGTAATGCAACGACGCCTGTTACTCTTTTTCTTTTTTTCTCTGCACTTAGGATCTGTGATTTGGAACGAGCTGTTTTTTTATGTGTAAAGCTCGGATGCAAACTGGAACTGAATATTTTATCAAGCACAAAATAGAAAAATGAATTTTAACTGCGCTGCGCAAAAATAAGGGCAAAAGTCTAAAATGCAGGCGAATCTTAGCGTTACTGCAGAGTTCATTCCGGAGATTTAGAGAAAATGTTATGATAGAAGAAGATCGGTTGACCACAGTGCTTCTTTGGCGAAATGCTAGTTCTGAATGGGATGCTTTGAGGAAAAGATGTGGCATTCCATAAATTGCTCTTAATAGGCTCTACTTGACATGTTATACTGTCAACCACTTCAATTTATTCGTGTTGAAATCGCCGTCTTATACATGTCACAACGAGTGCACGTAAATGTTTCTGTGCAACTTTTCTTGCAATGGAAGCCAAACCTCACCGCGCATTTAAGCATAATGCGGTTCGCGTAAACCTGCTATAGAAGAAATCACGCATGCCAGAAAAAGGAACTATGAGAACACAGTAACAACATGAAGATTCGTGACCGACATTCAGGTGTCACTCTTCACCATCCCGGCATCGCGTATATCGTTATGGTGCAGTACGTACGAGCTAACTTTCTCGAGTACCACTCTTTTAAGGTGGCTCGCAGAAGGAACCTAGAAAGCCACTGTATAATTGAATTCTAAGATAGAGCTCTATGCTTTTTAAACGAAAGCATAATGCGGGACACAAGGCTGCGTTGCTCGAAGTGGCCTCACTATTACTTTTCCTTAACAAGGCCAACCACATACTGCTAATAAATGTCAGAAGCGGGGTACCACACAAAGTATACCTACTGTTGAAGCGAGCGCTATAGCCAGACATTGCTATGGAGAACGCGGCTCTAAACGTTTTTATTATCTATCCTAAGAAAGTTGCCTCAACAGTGATAAGATACTGCGGTATAATCAGTGCTATACCTAGATTAACCCTGGATTAATCTAAAGCAACATGTATGTATGTTGTTCAAAATTTTGCTCCTATTGTCTGATCAAAGTTCGAATTCTGATTCCAAGAAATCTTTGTGCACTCTTTTCATTACACTATTTGTAAGCAACGAAATGACAGCAGCAATGACGTAGCGCGTATCACATAGTATCGTCGCCTGTTATCGGCGTCTTCGCGCAGGTATTTGGCATTATATATTTTATTATCAAATAGTTTCTCGCCTTCCAGGTCAGGTAGGAGTGGAGGACGCAAGTAAAGAGTACTCTTTGCCACAAGCATACTTATAGAGTTGATCCAGGATATAACAAACCCGGATATATGGAATTATTGCCAATATTGGACTCTCAGCTTACTCTCTGCAAAAGTACGGGACTGATGCTCGAGTTATTCAAAGTCCTGTTCAGTGGATAATTCAATATATCGAATTGCCCGCCGTACCCCTGTAAGGCGCCTCTCCATATAACAACCCCACGACCATGTTTTACGTGCCCAGCCAAGTGGGCTGCTTAGCATTGGGTATCTGCTGGCAAAGCTAACACTGTAAAACCGATTGAGAATCGAATGTCGAGTTCTTCTGACCCATTGGTTGCGGCAGCTCTCGCGCAACCTGATTAGCTACTGAAGGACACAGAGAAACCAACTGTACTCTATTTTAACAGAGTTTTAATTGCGTTTACAGCGTTTTAGTAACCGAGTAAGACCTGTTGTGATCAGCAATAGCTTTTGTCAAGGCACCGCCCACAGCAGGTTTTATGTGAACTTTAACCAAAGCGGCACTTGTGTTACTGCGCCACTAGATGCAAATGCAAGACATGAGCAGCGTGAGCTCCGATTCTCTGATCTGACTGTGGAAAATATGCGGAGGACGCGCTCCATTCACGGAGCGGCACGTTGAGGTGCACTCATCGCGCTCCTCTTTTCGTCGCCCCGCGCGCGTGTGCGCTTCGCGGGTGGCTTCCAATCTCTCGGTGGGCAGCCCATCACTGCAGGAAGCTTGCTGCTAGCGTGGGTATGTCTTATTCACGCTACTGGGTTACCGAGAAGCTCATCAACTGGCAGGTTTTGTATATCAGATTATCGATATATCGAACTATTTCGGGATTCCGTTCGGGTTCAATTAGTTAAGCATTTTATTTCTTTAGGGATGCTTAGGACCCCTTTCTACATGATGTCGTTCAGTTAAAACTGAGCAGCGTACTGTCGCAATATATCCAATATATCGTTACATTTAATTGCATTCAATAAATTATTCATGAATATGAAAGAGCTTGTACAAGCTTGTATTTTTTTTATAAAACACAGCAGCGAAATATGTGATTCACTGTTGCCTCCTCCATTTATAGGACGATGTACAATGCAGACCCTGGTCAAGATGTGCTGAAAGGGATGAAGAAAAAAAAAAACGAACAAAAGGGCGGCGCTAATGCAGCCAAAACAGTTTCTTTTAGAGAACGCAGTGGGAGTACGTCGGTTAAAGCGTGGTTGGAAGAGATGGGGTTCTTGTGTCTGTGCATTAGTGATGAAACTATTGATCAAGTCTTCTTGGAGTGCTGGAGCGCAGTTCTCGTCTGAGACGTCCTTTGAAAACGTCCTTTGAAAAAATCTTCAGAAGGACTTTCCGCTTATCCTTGTGACTTCAGCTATTTCTAGAGGGATAACAAACACAGCATTCATTATCATGTTGTAATCGCATTGGGCCTACATATAGTATTTGTAGATCCAAGATGGCGGTGCATCAAAGAGGTTTTGGCACAGGACCAGTGGCAGAATATGAAGAGAAAGTTATTATAACGTATTGTGAAGTTATCAAACTTTGGAATTCAGCACCTGACGGGCTTTCGCACTTGGAAACTTTAAAATCATTAAAGGAATTTTAGCCGCGTTACATCAGCCAAAAGAGGCTGCCTTTTATTGTGTAAATATTGTTGATTTTGAGTGCAACTAAAAAGAAAATTCTTCATGACTTCTGGAAAGCGTGCACTCCACATGTTACGGAGAGGTTTGGTTTCGATTCTCCCAGCATCAATATTCGCGGACTCTTTTTTTTTAAAGCCCAAATATTGTGATGCTTTTACGTTACTCACCATTACAAATATTTTGCCGATCCTAGGATTCTTGACCCGTCCGTTCACGTATATATACTACCTCTTTGAAGCAGTCGTTTTGTCAGTTTGGGAGTGCAAAAGGACAAATAAGTGAAGATGAAAATATTGCTGTTAAATATAATTCTGCCTTAAAACTCCACCACTGGCAATACTCATTGCCCATATCAGCTATGAACTACTGCTTCAAAGAAGTATGCCTGTGACATTTTTCTCAAAATGTCGATATTGAGAACGCCAACAACACCGACAACGTATATTTTCCAGAAAACCGGGCCCATCGCGCTATCGCTTAAGAGATATTACCTGCTCTATTTAGCGTGCAGTTTATTTTTAGGAGAAAGAACATAGCCAGTTTGACGCCGGCAGCACTTTAAGAGAATTGTTGTCATTTCCTTCCACCCTGATGTTTTTCACAAAAAGTGAATTACAAGTTTTGGTACACAATGCAAAATTTATAAAGAGAAAAAAAAAAGACTACCAGCGACACCTGGCGTCCACATGAAAATCATAATCATGAGTGGAAATCGCTTTTCCAGCTGCGTTTTAAAATCGACAATGCAACATATTTTTGTGAACATTCGTTCGATGTTTTCTGCCGTCCGCAGCGAGGAAAACTGAATCGATCTGTTTTGTCACGATGGGCGCAGCACGAGGTGGCCGTTTGCTTCTGTACAGTGCTATTGTCATTAAGCCAGAAGCCTAGAGGAGTGCAGCCTTGCGGCTGGTGCCACTTATCTGATTGCCCCAAATTCGCCGCGAAGCACTGTCCTCAACGCGTGGGATTATTCTAGAAAGGCAGGTTCAACCTGTGCAAGCACGCGACGCAATATCTATCGTACCCTTGTTGACGCTCATCACGAAAACCCATCTGCAGAGGAGAGGCCGGTGAGGGAGCGGTGGCGATGTATGAGCGGGAAAAAAACTAAGCAAGGCGCTAAGTTGCAGGGCTGAAAGTAGCGAGGATTGACAGTCGAGTTGCAGGCTGACAACTGTGAAATTCAGTGATGTCGTCAACTCTGGCCTCCTTTACTTGTCTCGAAAATGTAGGGAGCGCACAGTAAAGAGAAAATGATTAAGTGTGAACTCCAAAACGGGCTTTGCACTAAAATATTTTCATGGCCGGGATGAATGCATTCGGGCACCTAGCTCAAGTCATTTGCCAAGTGAATCAATATATTAATCAAAGGGTGCCTCGCCCAAGAATTTGTGGTTAAAAACTTTACAAAAGCCTAACCGTGTAAGAAGGTACTTTTTCTCTTCTGCGTTGCTCGAAAGCAACACAATCAGTAGGTCAGTGACTTCTCCATAATCACGCTTGACAGGCGCAGGAATGTAAGCCGCGGTCTGTTAGCGGATCTTCATTGGCTAAGTACACAGCAAGGGAAGGTAAATTAAGAAAATAAAAGCAAAGCAAATTACTGGGCACAATGTCCTACCAGGGATATGTTTCTTTGAAATTGCTGATAAACAAAGCGAAAAAAATTACAGGGATTCAACACTGCTGAATCTAAAGTGAAGAGAGAGCTTAGGCTGCTGGCGGCCAAGCGTTGCATCGAACACAAAAAGTATTCCGTTGAAGGCATCAACATTCATCGGCGTTCTATGCAGAACCTACATTTATGCCGACCATTTGTGATGGCGTCGATGCTTTCCTGCTACAGGAGAACAACTTTCCGTGGCGGCGCGCCCATGCACAGTGCGGAAACTACCCTCCCTTCTCTTCTCGCCGGCATCTGCTGGTATGCTGCTACCCTCCTCCTCCTTACTGTGGCAAGCACCACATACCTGATAGTCACTGCGGGATCCAAGAAAGGTTTTTGAGTGTAAGCAGTGAGACTGGATAACGAGGTCCTGACGTCACGAGTCGGCGGAGCAGTGGAGACCGGCGTGACGCAGCTGGTTGCCATGACTACGGTGCATGCGCAGTTTCGGCCTCGGACAGGCACGGCGAACCTCGCTTCTGCTAGCCTAGTGTTGCCTCCGTTAGAAAAGTGAATGGTTTTGAACGCTAGACGCAAGCATTCGTTTTAAAGCACACACTTAATAGCTTCTTTAAAGAGCTAATACAGGGAGCGAAACGACGATATCGGAGTCATACTGCAGAGCAACACGGGTTGAAAAGAGAAAAGCTGTGTACTATGGAAAAGTGAAAGCCTGGTAAACCGCACGCGCTCGACAAACGAGCGCAGCTTATTCCGCTTTCAGTAGTGTCACGCACTCCAGGCGAGGTCGGTCAAGAAGATACGAGGAAAAAGTTGCTATTATATCAAGGGAGCGAGCACATTTGACGAGAAATTAGAAAGCGAAGAATGGTTTAATTGATGACGAGAAATTGTTCTTCTGGGTAGTGCGTCGTCTGCTTGGCAGTTTTCCTTAGTGAACATGAACCCTTCCGCAGCCCCTTTCGAATAGTGCGTTTATTAATTTTTGTTCAGACTTTCCTCGCACTCCCTTTTTGTTCACGGTTCCGTCATACGTGCCACTTGGCGACATTCACGCTCCGCTTCGTTTCCGTTTTCGGGAATTGTGCCGCGACAGTTGGGGGGAAGGGGGGGGGGGGTGAAACTTTATTTCCAGCGGATACAGAGGAGCGAACCGAATGACCTTCCCCCGCTGAAACAACGGCCACTATCACTTGGGTAGCTAAGGCCCTACAAGATTATTTTGAAATCGGTAGATATGTATACGTCGCATTCATTCACTAATCGTGCATATGTGTACAGTCTGTCTCGTGTAGCTCGTGTGCGATCAGAGGACCATCCTTGGGAGAAACTCGTGTTTCGCTTCTGCTGTCCATTTATTTGTCATTGGCTGGGACGCGTCATTGCAGTATATGGACATATGCTTCAAACTCTGCAGCGATTTCAGTCTGTTCTTGGTCTTGTGCTGTCATTTTGTTTTCCGACACAGTGCTTCGATTCTGAAATAATATTTAGACCTTAAAACATACAAAACAACTGAGGGCTAAATGCTGATGGGTTTCGGCCTGCGCATAGCAACCGCAAACCGTCTCGCGTACTCTCATCCGCCGTTTTCCGCACGAAACACGGCTTGGTCACAGTATTATTCGCACCACCACCGAGCACCCAGCCTATGCATAGAATTACGTGACGTCCTGCCATGGCGCTCAAAGCTATCTGCCACTCTGCACTCATGTGGCAAGGATTCGGTCCTCGCGAGCGTACAGCTAATGTCACGCTTCAACCAAGCCGATCGAACAAACGTACCTGCGTGACTTTGGCGCAATGTGCGTGACTCAGGACCCGTCGGTGCCGAATTTGATCCCAATCTCAAAGTAGCTATCTGCGTTGACAGCTCCTGCCAACGTGTCCGTGCCATCTGGTCTCGTGAAGTGACATAAGATGCCGATCGATCAGTGTCCGGCTATGTCCTCCGCTAACTCCTATATATACCTACCAGGGGCTTATTCTCGTGACTTTCTGCACCCACTGCCGACGCAGGAATATCTGCAGAGCAGAAGCTACAAGGGACCAAGAAATGGGAGGCCAAGTACCCCCAGAAGCGGGGGTCAAAGAACGCAGTAGCCTTATAGGTCGCTAATTTGCAACAAGGCCCCTACTTACATTATAGATTTTGTTGTTCCATTCAACAGAAAGATGTTCGAGGCGCGGAACTTGAGGTGGAAGAAACGACGCGGTATTAAAAGAGCAAAATGTTATGGCGAACATTGGTACACGAAGATACGTTGGCAAGTCCTTAGCTGGTAAAATACACCTGTAAAACGCTGTAAACGTCCATGAAGTGGTCACACAAGAGTTTTTTTTTTTTTGTACAATGTACTGTGACGGAGACTATTGGGATATTTCCCTGATAATAAATCCTATGCAGAAAAGTGATTTCAGCAGAACATTGTGCCTTGCAGTGAAACCAGAAAGTTGTGGAAATGATGCAATAAAAGTTTCTTCCTTGTGCTTCCACGTGATACTGTGCCGATGCTGTTCGAACAAGCAAATATTGAGTTTAACATTAGAAATTTGGCTACGAAGAATTGGCGCCTATAGACAGATGCAACTCAGGAAAAACGAACTGTTTACTCTCCTCGGGGTACCACCAGAGCTAGTGGCGGCGTAGACTGATACCCAAGACGTCGTGAATAATCCCCTTGAACTCGCTAGCGTTATAAGGCAGGGTGTGGCAAATGAAAGGAGCTTTCCCGCTGCTTAATCATATTAAATTAAGTGTTGTAATAGGGCGTTTATTGACGCTCAGATGGAGAGCTGTGAGGAGAGGACCTTGCAACGGCGAGCCCAGCGTACTTCTTCTTTGTCTTCGTCGCACAACGCACTGGTGCATGTCGATGGCTGAAGTGCTGACTATCACAGTACATTTCCCCCCAGGGTAAAAAGGAGCCATCCTGGCGACTTATGGCGCGGAAAGCACAGCGGGGTCATAGAATGGCTTCAATCGGTTCACGTGAACTGTTTCACGACCACGGCGACGCAAGTCCGCAGAGGGCGTGACGGGCTCAACTGCGTAGTTGACTGCAGATGTTTGCTGGAGGACCCTATATGGCCCATGGTAGCGAGCAAGAAATTTCTTTGAAAGGCCAGGGATTGTGGAGGGCACCCAGAGCCACACCAGAGAGTTCGGGAGATATGACGAAGCTTCGCCGGTATCACGGAGGTATTTTTGTTGCCAATGATTTTCTGTTGTGAGAGAGCGGGCGAGCTGACGGCATTTTTCTGCGTATGTGACGGCATCGGATAGCGGGGAAGATTCGGAAACGTCAGGGCGGTAGGGAAAAAGTGTGTCCATGGTACAGGGTGGCTCGCGCCCGTAAAGGAGAAAGAATGGAGAGAATCCAGTAGTGGTCTGTGCAGCGGTGTTATATGCGTAAGTAACGAACGGTAGAACTTGGTCCCAATTGGAATGGTCGGTGTTCACGTACATAGCCAGCATGTCACCGAGAGTGCGGTTGAAACGTTCTGTCAGTCCATTCGTCTGAGGGTGGTACGAGGTAGCGGTGCGGTCTATCATGCGGCATTCTTTCAGGAGAGCCTCAAGAGCGTCTGATAAGAAAACGCGTCCGCGGTCACTGAGCAGTTCGCGAGGGGCACCATGGCGAAGAACCAGGTTTTTCAGAATAAAGGCAGCCACGTCGCGTGCGGAAGCAGAGGGCAGTGATGATGTCTCAGTGTAGCGGGTCAGATGATCCACTGCCACGATAATCCAGCGGTTGCCAGCTGAAGTTGTAGGAAGGGGACCGTATAGATCTATGCCGACACGATCAAACGGACGGGCAGGACAGGGCAACGGCTGCAATGAAGCAGGAGACTTGAGAGGAGTTTTTCGGCGTTGGCAAGACTGGCAAGAGCGGGCAAAATGGCGGACAAAGCGGTACATTCCACGCCAGAAGAAGCGTAGACGCAAGCGCGTGTAGGTTTTCAACACTCCGCCGTGGGCGCACTGGGGATCAATATGGAACGCAGCACAAATTTCGGCGCGGAGATGACGGGGGATGACTAAAAGCCACTTCTTTCCGTCGTGAAGATAATTGCGGCGATAGAACAGTCCGTCACGAATTGAAAAATGGTGAGCTTGGCGGGCAAGCGCCCTAGACAAACGACCTGGAGAGTGACTTGAAAGAAAGTCCAGAAGTGTAGATATCCACGGGTCGCGCCGCTGTTCCGTGGCCATGTCGATAGTGGCAAGCGAAGACAAATCGTAGGCGCAGATCTCATCAGACAACGAAGAGGGAGGCAGCGGTGAGCGCGAAAGAGCGTCCGCGTCAGTATGCTTGAGGCCTGGTCGATATATGACACGAATGTCATACTCTTGGAGGCGAAGAGCCCAGCGAGCAAGGCGGCCGGACGGGTCCTTGAGGGACGCCAGCCAGCACAGAGCGTGATGATCAGTGACCACATAAAATGGTCGGCCATAGACATACGGACGAAATTTGCCGATGGCCCAAATAATGGCCAAGCATTCTCTTTCCGTAACAGAATAATTTGACTCTGCCTTGGTCAAGGTGCGACTTGCGTACGCCACCACATAGTCTCGGATACCAGGTTTGCGTTGGGTGAGAACGGCGCCTATCCCAATACCGCTAGCGTCAGTGTGAATCTCAGTTGGCGCATTCGGGTCGAAGTGGCGGAGGATGGGAGGCGAAACCAAAAGACGGCGTAAAGTGTTGAAGGCGTCATCACAAGCAGGTGTCCACGCGGAGAGGTCGGAGCTGCCGGAGAGGAGCTGGACGAGAGGAGCAAAAATAGTGGCGAAATTTAAGATGAAGCGGCGAAAGTAGGAGCACAGGCCGATGAAACTTCGTAGCTGCTTCAGTGATTTTGGGCGTGGGAATTCGGCAACTGCGCGAAGTTTGGTGGGATCGGAAAGAATGCCATCCTTAGAAACGACATGACCTAGAATAGTTAGTCGGCGAGCAGCAAAGCGGCACTTCTTCAGATTCAGTTGGAGGCCGGCGGTAGCGAGACAAGTGAGAACGTCCTTCAGTCGGAGCAGGTGGGATTGAAAATCGGTAGAAAAGACTACGATATCATCGAGATAGCAAAGACAGGTTCGCCACTTGAATCTACGAAGCACAGTGTCCATGAGGCGTTCAAATGTGGCCGGGGCGTTGCAAAGCCCAAAGGGCATGACGTTGAATTCATATAATCCATATGGTGTGATGAAGGCAGTTTTAGAGCGGTCAGCGTCATCCATTGGCACCTGCCAGTAGCCAGATCGTAAATCCAACGAGGAGAAAAACTCGGCGCCCTGCAAGCAGTCCAGTGCGTCATCGATGCGTGGCAGAGGATAGACGTCCTTGCGCGTGATCTTGTTGAGCCGGCGGTAGTCCACACAAAACCGGAAGGAGCCATCTTTCTTAGATACCAACACAACTGGAGACGCCCAGGGACTGTGGGATGGCCGAATGACACCACGACGGAGCATGTCGTCCACATGATAAGCAAATACTTGGCGCTCCGAAGCCGACACACGATAGGGGCGCTGGCGCAAAGGTGCGGTTTTGCCGGTGTCGATGGTGTGCTCTACGACAGACGTGCGGCCCAAGTCAGTTTGAGGAAGGTCGAATGAAGAAGCGAAGTTCTGCAAGAGGGCGACAAGTTGATCACGTTGCGCAAGTGGAAGCTCAGCATCAATAGCATGTTTGAAAACGTCGCAGGGCGTCGAAGCGGTCGCAACATCGTAAGAGCACAGACTAACGTCGAAGGAGGGGGTTGAGTCAGCAAGAGTGGTGATATGACCGGGATCAATTGCTCTTAAAGACGTCCAATGCATTCGCCACGGAGCAAGACTGCTGGGCAAGAAAATGGGTTCGAGGCGTAAAGTGCACTCTTGCCGTCTTGAGTTTCGAGAACTGTGAACGGAAAAAAGAGGCAGGGATGACGGGAGGCGGCTTCGGAAGGTGTAAAAATCGCAGTCAAAGGAGTTAAGCCGCGTTCAGACTACGTGCGCATCCGTCGTAAGTATCGTATTTATCGCAGTGCGCATAGCGGCTGCAACTCCCGTTTACGTAGCTTGCGACCGCGCATGTTCACACTGGGCCTTTCGGTAAGATCTGTTCTTTACGACCGGCCAATCACCGCTCTCAACATGGCGCCGGTTAGCAAGCGGCTGATAGCGGAGGTCTCGGCTCTTGAAGCTACAAATGAGATGTGAAAGAAAACACTGGACACACGAATAAAATACGAAAAAGAACAATGGGTATATTAACAATTAACCACTCGATTACAAATACACTTGTTTCGCACACGCACGTTCGCACACAGTTTTCAAACGTCCGCGCACAGTGCTGACGCACCACTCACTCCTTCGCACATTTCTTCACGCGCCCGCTCGTCGACGTACAGCGCACTCCTGCTCGGTGTCCCGTCGCACTCTCTCGCACCAAAACAGGCGTACGGTCCATCTGCATCCCTGCTTGCGATTTTACCAGTGCCCCGAAGCGATTTTGGAGACGGGCCGGGGCGGTGACTCAAAGGCCGTACTACTGACACCAAACAAGGAGCGGGGCGCGCGGCAGACACGGAAACGTCCGCAGAACCTCGTCCCCCCTCAGAAAATGCTGTTTTCTTTTTCTTTTTTACGGTGAGCTTTTTTCGAACTTCGGCGAGTCCACACCAGCTCCGTTCTGCGGCCCGACCGCAACGTCGGCCGCGCATCGGCCTTTCGCTGCAGGCCAACTGTTTCCTCGCTTGTCAACGGAGTCGATGGGCTGCGAGAATGCACGGGGATGAAGCGGGCATCCCCCGCCTCCATAACCTCACTTTTCTAAACTAGAGCAGAGTAGGAGCGTTGGATGATGTCGCCTACTAGTGGTTTGCGCGCGAAATCTGGGAGGACCGGAAGCCCCGTGACCGGAAAGGGAAAACCGAAACGGCTGTGCGCATTGGTTACGCGTAACAGACGTATCTGTGCTAGTCGTAAAAGTCGCGGGTCCTCCGACATTTACGCCCACGCTGGGTGCGGACGTTACGCATCTTACGCTCAATTCGACAGCAGTCTGAACAGCCACGTTACGTTTTTTGCGCTTACGCTTACGATCCTTACGAACGATACGTGCGTTGCGCACGTAGTCTGAACGCGGCTTTACCCACTCGCAAGACAGTGGTACGAGGGCAGCAGAGAACGGAGGAATGTCGGTGTCATGGGCGACGAGAAGTTTTGCAGTGCGGGCAGAGGTATCACAGAAGGGGGCATCACAGAGTGGGGCGAAGGCAATTTGCGCACGAGCACAGTCAATAACGGCTTGATGAGTCGATAGAAAATCGTATCCGAGGATGATATCATGCGAGCAGTTCGGCAGAACAATAAACTCGATGGGGTACAAGACGTCTTGAATGAGCACACGGGCTGTGCAAGATGCGGGGGGGTGAATGTGCTGTGATGAGGTCGTGCGGAGCGAAAAGTCGGAAATCGGAGTGGTCACTTTGCGAATTCGACGGCAGAGCGCTTCACTGATGACGGAGACGGCTGCACCGGTATCGACGAGAGCGAGAACTGTGGCGCCTTCTACAGAAACTTTGATAACATTAGCGGGACGACACGGAGGACTTGAGGAATTCGAAACAAGCGCAGTTCTTGCCCCCGGAACTGCGACTGTTAGTTTCCCTCAACGGTGCTAGTAGAACGTCGAAGCATTGGAGAAAGCGATCGGTGCCGAGGAGAATGTGATCGACGAGTGGCATAGGTTTGGCGTGAGACAAATTGAGAACCGGTCGGAATCATTTGCGAGCGTGAGTCGGTATCGTACGGGTAAAGTCGAATGTCAGGCTGTGAAGGTTGGAGGCGCTGGCGACAAAGGCGTGCAACATGGCCCGGCCGACCGCAGGCATAGCAAATCGGAAGGTTGTCCGTAGTACGCCAAGGTTTCATAGGATGTGGGCGGAACCTTGAGGGTGGGGCTTGGAACGAAGGCTCAGCATGCGGCGGTGAACGGTAGGCAGGGACCTGCGCATAGGAGCCAGACGTGGGCGAAGGTGGTGGCCTAGCCGTTACTTGGGCATACGTGAGAGGTGCCGTCACAGGCGGCAGCACGGGGTTGGACGGCAAGACATCAGCGACGTGTTCTTGCACGACACGGCGTATACTAGGGGCCAAAGATGGAGCCAGTTCAGGAACGAGGCGGCCCGAGTCTTGAAAATGGGGAAGGAGTGAGATTTGACGTGCGACCTCTTCACGAATAAAATCTTTGATCTGTTGATTCAGCGGGCTCCCTTCAGAAGTTGGCGAACCACCCAGGGCTAATGCGGATACGCCTTCGTCGCACACACTGGAGCGGCGCCTAGAAGCGCGCCGCTTGCGGAGCTCGTCGTAGCTCTGGCAAAGCTTCACGAGTTCACTAACGCTGGTGGGATCTTTCGCTACCAGCATCTGGAAGGCGTCCTAAGAAATACCCTCGAGGGTGTAGCGGATTTTGTTCGCTTCCGGCATGGCCGGGTCGACTCGTTTGCAGAGATCAATGACGTCTTCTTTGTAGCTGGTAAAGGTCTCATCAGCGCGCTGAACACGATCGTGCAAACGTTGTTCGGTACGAAGCTTACGCACTGCCGGGCGGCCGAACACTTCCGCGAAATTCTTTTTAAATGTCGACCAAGATGACAGGCCAGCCTCATGGTTGCGAAACCAGAGGTTCGCCACGTCCGTCAGATAGAATATGACGTTACTGAGCTTGTATGAGTCATCCCACTTGTTGTAGCTGCTTACTCTTTCATACGATGACAGCCAGTCATCGACATCTTGGTCGGCCGTGCCACTGAAGAGGCAAGGGTCACGCTGGCGCACGACGCCAGAACACATGATCGTGGGTGGAACGGCCGGCAGCGTAGAAGTGGACTCGTCTTGCATGGCGGTTGTAAAGGGTAGTGTACGGCTTCGCAGTTCCAGTTTGGATGGGATCGTTTCCGGCACCTCCGCCAATTGTAATAGGGCGTTTATTGACGCTCAGATGGAGAGCTGTGAGGAGAGGACCTTGCAACGGCGAGCCCAGCGTACTTCTTCTTTGTCTTCGTCGCACAACGCACTGGTGCATGTCGATGGCTGAAGTGCTGACTATTACAGTACAGTGTCTTGAGAAGCGGTGAATGCCATTAGCTGAAGGATCTCTTCTGAGGGTCATCTGCCGTTTTCTGTAGTTCCACCCGACTAGAATTATGTTCGTTTACTATACGCAACGTCAATTTCTTAATGTGTGAGCAAAGTCGCGGTGCACTATATAAAATTCATTCAGTTATTTCTACTGGTCTGCGTCTTCAAATCTATGGTCGTTTCCGGGTTTCAACTTGAGGCTTAGAATATCATCGACACAATTGTGTTCTATCTGTCAAGTACTTTTTATTGTATTAAGGCAAAAACCTAAAACTCATTTCCGCTGACTCGCGTACTTTATCAAATTATCTAAATGAAGTGCGTACATCCGATACATGTCTCTGCCCGCTTTGGCTTGCTGGTGCCCAGAGGAGTGGGGCACCTGCCGGCGTGGCGGCATTGAGAAGCTTCGGGACGTTGGAAACTGCTGACCGTCCGCGTCCTGAGCAAGCTGCTACGTGACTGAAAGAGCAACACGAGGGCTTCCGCAATACCGGGCTTGCCGAAAAGGGACAGCAGGCTCGGCAACTCATTTCCGTGTGGGCGGCCAAGACCAAGTACGGCGTCGCCTGGAAACAGCAATGCCCACTCCGCCTTGGATTCCGAGCTGATTTAAGCTTCCAGGATGCTGGAGTAGGCTACGATGATGTTTCACTCTCGCCGACTATCTCACAGCCCCGGATAATTCCGCGGCCGCACTTGCCTTGTTGCTGGATGCGTCTGTATATTTGATGCGCCAGGTAGAAAGCACCGGCTTTCGGGTAGCCACGCAGCGCGAATGTTCTCAGCTGCTTTTTTTCTTCCCTTGTGGGATGCTTAATAATTCCTGCACTAAAGCCCATCGCTCGGGTTCCGAGCGATGCCTATTTTCGCATCCATTCATGTGGAGCAGTATCGTTAGTACTCGTCGGCCTAATGACACCCGAACGCTTTGCCTCGGTCTAGAAAAAAAAAAAGAAGACTGATGCCGGGAATAGACTGGATCAAGTTGGAGAATCTCACGCGTTGAAATGTCAGCTCTTTGACATTGCACGCGGTTTTTGGCTTGCAGCTCATTGGGGCAACACTTTTAAAGAACGCTGTAAAAGCGTTCGGCATATCCTACGATTCAGCATAGCCTGTTTGGCCAAGGTGAGCTGGTCATCCAGCCACACCGACTACAGCCAACATCTGCAGGCTGGGGATGAAACTAAGTGAACGTAGTGATCAGAAATGCGAGAAGACAGAAGATAAAACAGTTTTCTAGCCATTTCGCTGCCGAATTCCTTCAGTCGAAAGCCTTTCTTGCTTCATGAGCACCATGACGGCGTCCTCTGAAAGAAAACTGCGAACTAAATGTGTGAATGGTGTCATGTCACACCTTATATGACGCCATACTCAAAGACCAATGCCCCTATATTTGGAGAAAAGCCATTAAATATAAAGACAAACTTCGTTAGATCCATGAACAAATTCTTTAAGCCTGGAGACAAATAAATACAGATAACAAAAGTTTGTCCCTAGGTAATCGTCATGCTATGGCCAATGCGCCAAAATGACTATGAGCTAGGGACATGATGTCACGCCGCCTCAAAAAAAAAAAGCAGAGCTCGCTCCTCACAGACATCGGGCAGCGTCGCGATCTCCGAGTCTTCAGGCGCAATTGGAGTCGCGCTATCCTCAGTCCCCATATCTACAAGATGTGGTCTAACCGAAGTTGGAACGAACCTTCAAATGGAAACGTAATATTTTCACCTTACGCACGTAAGAGTCCTGAAGAGCTCCCCTGGAATATTTTCCGACTGCTCTCAATGCCAGTATTCTTGCTTGTAATGTTGTTTTTGCAGATTGGCCGAATGTATTTTTTGTTTGTTTTAGTTCCATGGATGTTTGTTCTAGTAATACACTACGATGCTCTGCCATTTAGCGGAGCTAGTTCATCATTGTCTGCTTAATCTGAATCAGAATTCATCAACAGTCCTCCATGAAAGCACGGCAAACCTAGCACGTTGACACTTCATGAACGAGCTGCTGAGACGACGACGAATGAACGGGCTGAGCATGATAATGATGATGCGGTTGTAGCGACGCCTGTATAATCTATTGTCTAAAATTTACCGGACTAGTTCTACGTGCTTACTTTGCCTCTCGATAGACGGCGCGACATGCCCACAATATTTGTTTTAGGCAAGTAGCGTCAGGAGCGACAGGTAGTGAGTTCAAAGGGCAACACCAGTATACTCCGGAGTGGCAGTGCGTGTGCGTGTGGTGTCCCATGAGATTCCTTGGGAGTGGCAGTGAAAGCGGAAGACCCTTATAGTATAGGAATAAGGTAACAGTAGGGGTCTGAACGAACGCAACATGAATAGTCGGGAAAATGCAATGAGAGTTTAACGCCGTTACTAACGTGATGCGGTTGGTTATATCGCAAGTATGCGCCGTATTCTGTCCTGTAAGTGCTGCAGCCGATGTTGTAAAGAGTTTCCTAACGGCGATGGTTATGTCTGGTGGAGAAACTCGGAGTGCTTTCGAAGCTTATCTGTGCCCAAGTACTACTGTCGTCCAGAGCAGTTTAGAGGAGATCGCCATAAGACCGATAGTAAAAAGAAATCTAAGCGTTACATATGAACGCAACTACAATGGTCTCAGGAGGCCAGATCGATGAGCTGGTGTGCCAGGTTATTTAAGGCTCCCCATTAGAGGCCTGACGCGCGCGAAGAAGTGCATGAGAAGCGCAAAGCGATGACATGGAAAATATAGGACGAGTGGATTTTTCGTCGGAAGAGCGAACTAAACAATGTACAATTTTTTTTCGCGTTCTGCTGCGATTCCCGAGCTCGAACCGTGGAGCCGCCTCCATATTTTATGAGGCGTAGGGCGTTCCTTCTTGGGCATTTGCTTTCGTTGGAATACTTGCGATGCGCACTAATGTTATAACGTCTGAAATCGTGCTGTAAATTTTGAGAGCTGCTGCTTTTGCAGATCGATTTGATAGTCTTTCCTCCTATGTCCTATGTATTTATTTTTCTTTTTTTTTTTAATTCCTTATACCGGCTTTTTAGTCTGCTCCCTGTTATTAGTATTCAATCGTGAGGCAGAAGAGGCGCCTATTTGGACGTTTGAAATCACCCGTCTCCCTTTATATTACTAGATTCACGTCATGATGAAGAAGAACCGGCAATGGAATAGGAGGAACCGGTTTCAATAACCCAGAGTTTACTCTAGCTCTGGACACAAAGACCGCTGGGGTCGAAATAGGATGTGAGAGTGGAAAGGACTAGCATCGATGGCCGCCATCTGTCCTGTAGAAAGATTTTCAAATGTGTTGAGATTTATTAATGACAATTCATGTTTTCAAATACCATACATTAGCTTTTGTCAAACATTGAACTTTTCCAGCATATATGAAGCGTTATTTTTCCCAGCCTGTTGGATAAATTTTATGCGTGCAGTTTTTAATGCGGTCATACCCGCTAAAACTATGTTTTCTTTATGTACATTCATGAAGCGAACACGCTCGATAAAAACTGCCATCTTCTCAAACACCATTTCTACACTACATGTAAAGAGCGAGCAAAAACATGCATTTTTAATTACTATCCACCTTAGCAGTGAGAGAAGAACAGGCTGTCAAAAAAGTGTTAAACTGACCTTCTGGATTTTTAACGTCACTTTACCGTCCTACGCTGGCCAGCAGTTTCAATGACGCTCTTTCGACCACATGAACTGAAACACTCATACACATTAATAGAGCTGGAGCTCCCTTACAGCGCCGCCCAGGGTTCGTCCAAGGAGTATCGCTTCTTCCGTTTTTTATAAATGTTACGATTCGCTGTCAACATCTTTGCACTTGACGTATAAGAACATCCTACTTCTCATGGAAAGTTAATACGACTCCAAAACTTTCTTGAAGATATTGTATTTTCGCTGCGCTTGCGCTTATAGTGATCGAATGTCCTATGAGCTCATTCTGAAATCACGAAGTATGATCACATAGTGTAATGATTATAAGGGCTGAACCGATTACTGATAAACATTTACTGATAATGTAACAACAGTCAGTGGCCGACGAATTGAGCGGAAGGTGGAAAAAAATATTAAAGCTCAGCTATTACACTACAACTACCGTAAATTTTCAGGATGATCGCACGAAACGAAGTCTTGAAAATCTTCGCTTGATTTCTCTTGCTCTGCACTTTTCTTGTACCATTGTACAACTGAAGGAAAGCCGGCCAGCTTAAGAAATCTCGATTAAAATTAAGTCATATAAAAGTTTTACATTCCTGTTTTCATATTTGACTATTAATGACGGGCAGCAATCACTTTTTTACTCCACCTTACTGACTTAAACTGATGCCAGTTAGATATTTGAGTCAAAAAGGAAGGCTTGTTTCCTTCCAGTGCTATTTTTTCCTTGTCTTCCCTCTTTTTAACGAATACTGACCGAAACGGCTTCGTTGAAAAATTCTTTTTATTTTTTTTTTGTCGGGGTTGTACTTTTATGGTATTGTATGTTACAACAGCTCTGCACATAAGATCGTGCAGTACATGCCTACGACTTTCGTTATAGTTAACCTAGGCATGGTCACCAAAGTGCTATTAAAATACTAATTTAGAAAGCGTTTCACAGAGCCAATTACATGGAAGCAGAAGCAGACGGTCTCCGTTTATTTTTGTTTACTTTATGCGAAGTGTGCTTCAATTATTCTTCTTCTTTTCTTCAAATCTGCTCACAATTTTATATCCGTCCTCCCCGGGCCAAAACAAAACAAAACAAAAAACATATTTGATCTGCGCCCGGATGTGGAGAAGGTTTTCGCGAATGCGGTGTTTATGTTAACGACGACTCATCTGCTTTCCTTTCATGTTTCAGCTTTTTCAATGCCACTCAGTGCTCCATGAAACAACCGCAATGTGAAACTCGTAATTTGCGTACCTCACGTGAGCTCGCCGGTGAATTGCTGTGGACGCTATAGAGAAGGGAGGAGTAGACACGCTTAAATATGGAAATCGAATGAAGAGAATCAAGACGAATTGATGGAAGCACTATGAACCTTTCGAAAATCAGCTTCCTTCACGATGGTTACCATAGCTGTCAAGAGTTGCTGGAAGCAGTGCTTAGAGAAAAAAAGTCTTCCATGCAGTGTACTGAGTAAAAAATAACAAGTACATTTCTCTACAAGTCGCGCAGCATAACCAGTATTGCCCGACACTGGCATCATAGTTAATTTCCACCTTTTTTTAGTGATTTCCGACATTTGATTGACAGCATCTTTAACCTTCAGGGCCACACTGTGGGCTCTGACACACACTGTAGTAGAAGCCTTGGCATACAGTGGAAGCATATATTTACACTTTAAAGACACCGAAAAGCGACGAACACGTACGTTGCACACTTGAGAGTGCGCACTGTGCATTTTGTATGTGCTCCTAATTTGACGGTGTCTTCATCGCGAAGTACGTGCTACTGGCACTGACCAAAACTATTTCCACTTTTTATACGACATCTTACTTAGTCTGCAATGAACATCAGCGCACGGAATATTGGCATTTCGTGTCGATCTAAACGGGCTCACTGCTGCCGAAATCGCCTCCTCAAACTCGAGCTGAGGAGTGAGGCACTTTCCTTGATGAGGCCCCACTATATTTATTCATGATATTACAGACTGTCGTAGGTAGCGGTGATTGCGGTGGGTAAGACTTTGAGGGCGACTGAGACGATGTAACTAAAAAAGAAGTTAATGAAAAATTCAAAAAAACGAAAGGTCACATCACAACAAAAACAAGCAACTACGCTTCAAAGTGTAAATTCCTCGGTATGGTTTAAAAAGACTAAGCAAGAATATTATAACGGTAAGGTAACGTAATTTCTAAAAAATAAAAAGAAATAAGTAGAGAATAAAAAGGGAGTGGCCACAAAATAATGTGATAACTGACGCAAAGAGACACAAAAGTGTTGGATATTGATAACCGTTACTAACGCACCACCGACTTGTCAGAGCATGATTTTATGTTAGCTGTGCTAATGATAACGCCTGGACTGTTATTAGAAGGAGTCGAGGCCGCAGGAATAGTTAAAATCATCAAATTTACAAGGATTGCCGCAGGTCAACATTAAACTCAATTTGCATAAAAAGTGAAGAACAAAACATGAGTAACTGCAGAAACGCTCATTAGGGTCTTCAATCTTAAGTTGAGGTATTGAGTTTTCTTGCATGAATAATTTGACTAATATAAAATTCGATATTGATACTGAATACGAAGTAAGCAGGCGACGCTGCTCTGTTCTTTAATAAGCAGTTGAGCGTTCTATTCCATAAGACAAGAAAAATAAAAAAGGCAGGTCGCCATACTATTGTGAGGAGCAGACAGGTTTGAATGTAGGCTGTCATTGCTGAAAGGGACTGATAAGTACGCCCAAGCAATCGCATGCTTGTGCAAGTTTCTTACAGTAATTTTCGTTAATACTATTTTCTTCATCCTTCATGACGCGGCTTGGTTATATATGCAGTCATGAAAAGAACTTCTGCTGAGAGTTGGACTGGTCACTTCCTATCTTTGAAACGTGCGCTTGCCCATCGGCTCAATAATTAAAACAAAATTACAGGCTGTCAAGATTCTCCTTAAGAGTAGACATGATAGCTCCTTTACGCCACCCTCTCATTCCATGAACTTTTCTTCTATTTTTGTTTCCGTTAATTGTAGAGTGATGATAAGCGCAATATTTGTCATAATTCTGGGTGGACATCTACGCTTATCATTAGCGGCACACAACTGGAGGTACGTACGTCGTTAGTTTAAATTCCTATCGCAAACTAGTCGCCGAGTTGACTAGCAGAATAAATGTAAATGTTAAGCGAAAAGGTATGACGTATCCGTGAATGCTGCACAAGGCGTTACCTTGGCATTTTCATGTTGTAATTACAGGATACACTTTGGCGCAAGTGTATATATGTAGTTGTCAGTTATGTCGTATAATAAAACAAGCTCAATACACTCCTATTTCGTGTCCATAGATTCTAAAAGCTGCATTATTATGCCTCTTACATTATTCTTGGAACCGATTATCAATCTGCCGGAAAATTAGGAACCTAAGACGCATTTTTCCTTCGCGCGGGTTTCCTCCCTTAACCATGAGCCGGCTAGCTACGAATGTTCGCCGACATTACCTTTCATCCCAGGCCTGACACACATCCATTACGCTTCTGTTTCTATTACTATGAGCTGAGCAGTGCTAGGATAGAGGCCAGTTCGTGCTGCATGTTGGTCAGCCAGCCATATAGAGCCAAATAACTGGCGGCCGCTGACAGCCTCAGAACAACCTTTTTTCCTGTTCTTTCAAAACTTTTTGACCGCTTTCTTCTGGCGGCATGAGGTTAATTTTAAAGTTTCCAATGGAGCAGAGGTAGTCGTAAATTGTTGTTACGGAGAGTCACGGTCTTGATGCCACACACCATGCATACTTTGATCGTTCTTGTTAATTGTAAATTAAGCCGCCTCTCTTTCTTTCCGCCCTTCTTCTATGCAGAAAGGGCTGTGTTTACCCGCTGTATGCTTAAGAAGAATCTGTTCAAAGAACTGCGCACGTGACAATGGGGAAATTAAACATTTACACAGAACAAGAACCTCGGAGCACACCGCAACGTGTCGACAGGGTACCGTCTCCAAGGTGCCTCTGTCTGCCTTTGTGAATGGCTGCGTTTTAATGTCTACTTCTGGCCCCTGCGACACCCTACTACTGGCTCCTGCCCCTCCCCTCCCTCAATGAGAGAAGCCGATTATATGCTGTAACAGCAGCTTTTTTTCCCTCAGTATTATTCGCGCCTTCTGGCTTCAGCGTTCTCGGCCATTTGCATATTCGACACTTGTATGAAGTAATACGAGCGCCACACGCTGGAAACGTCTCTACACCAAATGACATTAAACTAATCTATAAGAAATGCATGAAACAAGAGGAGCCCAGGCGCATAGGAGCCCAAGTGCTCTCCTAAACCTTGCCTCCCGCGCCTGGAAGTAAATGTGCAGTGGCCGGTCGGCTCTGATTTCTACGAAATAAATAAATAAATAAATAAATAAATAAATAAATAAATAAATAAATAAATAAATAAATAAATAAATAAATAAATAAATAAATAAACGCACATAAGTCACCTGATAGCCCTCCCAAATTAAGGTTTTCTCACAGCTGACTCACCCTGTCGAGCGTTGACCGTATTCTTTATCGTTACGCTCGAACAATAGCTGTGCGCCAAGAGTGAAGAATCTGAAAGCACTGGGCTCGCATTATGTGACGCGGCTCGTGGAGCTCGTTGTTAAGGGTGTTGGTCTAACATAACATTACGTGTTGTGAGCCCTCTCCTCCAATTAAGTAGATCCGTACGTATAGATCTCTGAGCTCGCTTTATAGGCCGCCAAATTGTGAGACAGAGACAGAACCTGAGGTGACGTCATAAAAGTGGAAAGGCATCTCCACCTACAAACTCAGTATTTTGCGCACCTCCTTGGTGCGATGCGTATGTTGTGATCCCTAGACCAGACATGCGGTGATTTAGTTGTTATAACTTGTGCTTTATTATTTCCACTCTTTTTTCTTCACAGAACGCGAATGCTGAATCATAAACGCTACTAGCCTGTAGCGGTACACTTTCTTTTTCTCTGTTTAGTATCCCGCAGTTGTTTTGTTGCTTGCAATCTTCACTTTGTAATTATTCTACGAGAGTGTTTCAAATTATGCCATATAGATTCTCCTTCGAAACGTTGTGAAAGATACTCTGATGCGGTCAGTGCAAGTGAACTGTTCGGCAAGGCGGACATAATTAGCGCTGTGAAGTTTAGCGACAGTGCGATAAATCGGGGAAAATTAAAATTTAAGTAATCAACATTTCATCTGAAGTTTGCGGCTAGAACTTCACCTTGCGGCATCGAATGACGTGATAATAAATGGCGAGCCCAATTTTGGTTTTAATTTTCGTGCTCATGGAATCGAAAGTTGAAAAAGAAAAAAGATTTTGAAAGCTCTTTCCCAAGTCACACAACAATAAAATGGCTCGGCTTGAATGAATGCAGAAACAGGTTTCTCCTTCATTATGCATAAGATGTTTACTTGATTCACCGGAAGACACGACGTGCAGGTATGTCATTTAGGATACGTGTAGTGCGGCAAAACGCAGTGTGCTCTCAAATGCACAGTTCGAACCACAATGATGATTCAGAAATGTTTCAAAGTGAAATCACCTTCCGTGCTAAAAGCTTTCATTGTCAGTATATAAATATTGACCCTAAAATGAATAAATAACAATCAAGTTTCTCAATTACGCGTCATTTTACTACACTGTACCAAGCAATCAATTCCATCTTGACGTACAATTCTCTTGCACAGACAACACCAACCCATCTTTTAGTCTTTTCAAAGAGAAACCTGTATTCAATACTTTGAAATACCTCGTATATGCCAATTTTTTTTTTTATCAGTACTTTGTACCTTATTCGCGTCTTTTGCCTTCTTACTCCATTTATTCCGCTACCATTAGATTCATTCATTCCTTTTTGTCAGTTAACTACACTGCATTTCTTTCTTCTTCTCTTCCTCTGTCCTTGGTGTGTAATGAGTATCAGAATACATTTTTGTAACTAAATGTAGGACATTTCAAAACTAGAAATATTCAGAGTATCGAAAAGCTACGAAATATGTTGCATATTTTCAGGCAACCGAAGAAGTTACTCGAACCACACCTTGAAGCATACGATGGAGTTTGCAACATTAGACACGATAATTTGCAAAAAATTTTATTTTATCCACTAATTTAGTTCCAGCCTTTTTTCATCATACATGGCTTCCTATTATACTGGCTATCTAAAAAACATTCAAGCTTTTATTGATGCCCGCCATACCGCTGCGAGACGGTAATTAAGTAAAAAAAAAAAAAAGCGGCGGCACTAATGACGCCATGTGTGCTTCTGGCACGACCATGTACGCAGTCTATCCGGGGCTGTGTATAAGGTATGCCGCAAGGAAGACGCAGCACACAAAATTCATCATGGTGACTTTGCCCGTCTTTGCCATCATTGCGTACTGCGTAAAGTGTTGTACAGACCCTAGTGCCTTATTTTATATCTCATACATGCCTAATAATTATCGTTCTGCTCGAACAGGAAAAAATGCTGACTTGCCGGATGTGCCTGCATTAAATATAGGAGAAAAAAAAATACACGCTGAATATCGTTCTGTTTACATTTCTGTCTGAAACTTCTTTTTTTTTTTTTTTTTTTCCACAATTGAGGTTCAAAACTTAAGCAAACCTGCCGATTCTTCTCCACGTGCGCGTAATTCATCACGTCAGCATCGTTGTTCCTACGGGCAACTGCTTGTTGACGTACCTGAGCTTAGGGAATCTTTTTTCAAAAGCATCACGAATGGGAACTTGTTGGGGCACCTTCATTGTCGTCAATGTACGTGTGTACCTGGGGCTAGCATCTGCGCTGAAAAAGAGTCATATCAGCTTTTCCTAAGCCCCCTCCCCCCCCCCCCCTCCCCCCACACACTTTTGTTTTTCCGGTCGATTGGTAGAGTGAAAGAAAGAGGAAATTGATGACCCGTTACTGTAATTTTTATCTTTTACTTTCTCTTCAATTTCTCGATTCTATCACGGCTCCGATTAAAACGCGCTGACGGTTTTCACGTCCGAAAAAAAAAAAAATAAAGAAACTACTACCTCCCCTCGAAACGTTCATATCTGCTTTAGCGTTAGTCACTGTCAGTAATATGACGGTTTTCTTTGTTTAAATCGCAGCGCACTGGCTTCAAGGTAACAAATACGAAACAACGCAGTTTTAAGGCCATTAGCTGAAAGAAAATGGAGGTCAACTGTGATAACACAGCACGCCTTTCATACTCCAATGCATGAATGTGAAAGCATAGGAGATTGGTAAAAGTTCTTTTCTGCAAACTAGCTCCCCATCAACTCCGCAAAAAAAGAATAGAACATTCCCCTTGCTTTCCTTGCGTATGTTTATCAGCACGAGCCCATCAGTTCATGCGCTTGTCTGCTGAATTCATTGGAAACAGGTAAATCAAACTGCTAATGGTGCTGTCGTTCACATTTCCTCGGTGACAAGTTCACCAGGAATTTTTCCTTGTCGCTTACCGCCCTCCTAAAAAAGAAGTCGCCTACACTAGCAAGCCTGGTAAATGGCGCGTCCTCAGGTGTTAGTCAGCCCAAAGGCAGGGATTAGGGCTTCGGCTTCTGACACTGGCTGCAACCATTTTTTTCCTTGCAACGCACTTGAGTGCCTTTCAGTTGCGAACACAGCTTGTCGAAGCACTTTTTTTGGCGTTAACCCGAACTGGCGGCGCAGTTATATCGTAAGCTGGCCAACATAACCCGCGCGATAAGTATCCTTTCCACTGACCTCTGAATATTTTTCCGTTTGACAGCAAATGACTTTCAATCCAAGCAAAATTTCTAGTCTCATCTCGGGGCCGAATTGTCTGCGACTTCCGACTGGACTTATTTCCTCCCCATTTTAGTCAGCCGTTCTTATAGGCCCCCACTTAAGCGCACCTCATTTCGTACCCCGCTTTTCTCTTTAACTAGATATATTGCGTTGATTTTGTTGCTTAATCTACTCTCTTCTGTTTCTCTTCTAACATTTTCCCCATCATTGTTTTCTAGCTGCTGCTCTCTCTTTGATACTTTATGCGTCCTGTCTTAACATATACCTAAGAAAAATCGGTGATTGCCCAAAAATAGATTAATGGCTCAAATACGAGTATTGTTGCGAGCAGTGAAAAACGGTAGCGCGCCTGCAGGGACTGAAGATGGCATGAAGTGTTTCGGTCACTGAGGTAAAGACAAGTGATTTTTTTTTTTCAGTCTGGAAATGAAAACGCGGCACTCGCAAGCGGAAACAGCATTCATTTAAATTAAACCGGCCTGTTTAGGTGTTGCTTATTAGCTTCTGGGTATTGCTGAAATAGAGTCCAGCATTCAGGAATTTTGCGAGAAGCTCAATTTCCGACAGAGGGACTGGACTGAATGTTAACATTGGGTTCATCTGCATTAGAAGCGTAAAGCTAAAGTGGCACATACACACACACACACACACACACACACACACACACACACACACACACACACATATATATATATATATATATATATATATATATATATATATATATATATATATATATTGCGTAATACATAGCACGTTTCATGAGCATACTGCCCCCCGGCAGCACAGCTATTGCATTCACTGCACTAACGGACGAGTAATTGGAGTCTTGGAGAAAGCACCAAAAGAATAAACTCTGGAAACAGCTAATCTGCACCTTTCAAGGCACAACGAGACAATCTTAGCGGCTCCAGTTTGCGGCTCTCCTTGTGAACACTCATTCGCGTACATACCACTCTGCTGTTCGACTTATCTCTAATCGCTTAATTTTGTATCTCTATAAACCCACATGTGCTCAGTAGCATGTAGTGGTAAGCTACTACACTATGTGCAAGGCCATCTAACATACATACACCGCACTGACTCGACCAAAGTCGCATGAGTGCGAATGTGCGGCGTATGTGTAGTGTGTCTGAGTCAGAATCAAAGCTCCCGAGTTCAGTTGCCATCTCCTGACCATGTCACGTTATCTTACGTCGCACATCTCACCATCCAATCAGTGTCCCGCTATGGCACCTACCAACTATGACTTGCCAGAAGACTGCTGGTGTGTTAAGATTACAATGTCGACAGCTACAAAGTCGTCAGGTATTCAGGTGAACTAGCGCCTCAAGGCTCTAGCAGTAAATCTCAAGACTTCCCAACCTTAACAGAAACAACTCCTACCGTGCATTAATGATTCCTTTCTTCCTGCTCAGTGTACAAAAATTGTGCAAATCCTACTGATCGCAGCCAATTTAGTTTTCTTGCAGCATAAAAGCGGTGTCTGAGGCTCGTAGAGGTGTACTAGTTTAATGACAAGAAATATAGCGCGAGGTGCATTGTTTTCATCAGTTTTATAGGGAACTAGTTCCAAATATATAATCTTTTTCGCTTATTAACTGATCGTCACCGCCACAAGGCAGCTTAAATGCACTCCAGAGTAAATGCGTCTGTCAGATCTACAGTACGCCCTGCAATGCTTTGCCGCCTTCACTTAGCCGGTATAAATACCCTAATTTAATCCCGCACCTGATTCTCCGCAGGACCTGCACCTTTAATTTTTTATGAAATCCTCTTAGGTGCCATGGCAGGCTTCTAATTTATTAATCCCCTCTACTTTGGGCGAATGTATTCTTCCGGTAGGCAAGTATTAATCCGCAGATTAAGCTGTTGCGGTTGGCATCCTTGCTTTAGCTACGAGAGATCGCCAGAAACTCGGCCACTCCTTCAGAGGCTTTGCACTCTATGAGTGTGTGTCTGTTGTGGTCAGAGCGCTGTTTTTTCGGCGTTAATTATCCTCCATTGAACGATGTGTTGGCACATATATGATAGTTTTTGTACCTGCTTTAGCCTGTGTAGAGGCTAGCGCAAAGCAAAAAAAAAAAAAAAAAAAAAAAAGAACTACGCTGGGGTTATCGACAGTAAATGTCATGTTCCGGAGGATAAATTGAAAAACGACGCTTAAAAAATTACGTGCTTTTCTAAGACGAAAACGCGCTGCATTGCCCTTGTCAGTCGACGCTTCGTCTTTAAAATTTCCGATTTCGTGCTTTAAACCCTCAATAATTGACCACTGTGGATTTAGCAAGGGCTGAATAATGCCGTAAATAAACTCTTCTTATTTTTTTCTTATTACTAGTCTGCTGAGAAAATTTCTTTTGCGCTCAGAAAGAACTCAGAGAAATCTGTTTTAACAAAATATGTTGCTAGGAACGGCAATGTAGTGTTTAATGTTTACTCCTCTGTCGAGTTTCCTTAGCGCTAACGTTGACGAAGTGGATGCATGATGAATTTTTGTTTACCGCAGACATCGCTCGCAGTCGTAACACATATCCGCACAGGTTGATTTCAAGCTTTCACTTCATTCGCGTATATACCACTCTGCTGTTCGACTTATCTCTAATCGCTTAATTTTGTATCTCTATAAACCCACATGTGCTCAGTAGCATGTAGTGGTAAGCTACTACACTATGTGCAAGGCCATCTGACATACATACACCGCACTGACTCGACCAAAGCCGCATGAGTGCGAATGTGCGGCGTATGTGTAGCGTGTCTGAGTCAGAATCAAAGCTCCCAAGTTCAATTGCCATCTCCTGACAAGTAGGCCACGTCACGTGATCTTACGTCGCACATCTCACCGTCCAATCAGTGTCCCGCTATGGCACGCGTCGTGTAAAGGGTCGCGAGGTAGTTCCACGTTGCGCAAATTGGGTATACGTCGAAAGGACAATTATGCCAGCTGCGCGGAAAAGAATAATTGTAGGATATTGTAGGTAGATACAATCTCATGCTGTCATCGAGTCACAGATAATGTACGTCATTCATTTTGTTGTCTGCCACAAAGGACCAAAAATTAAGAACTGAGTTAAATTGTGAAAAAAAAAAATTATGATTTGTTACTTCAATAGTTGCTCTCTACAGAGAGACTGACCCTTCATTAGCGAGCTTGGACCGCATGTTCTGAGCTGATTCATTTCTTTGCGACACATATTTGTATACAACATAGAAATGCGGGATTCAATATCAGAACACACATAAACATGTCTACAAAGTAGTTCAAAGTCGTCGCTTTTTCATAATGTAGAAAAAATTTATGCACAAAAAAAAATGTTACCAAGAGGTACAAAGCAATAGATAGCTTTTAGTTTAGACGCAATACTGTATTTCAGCATTCACAACTTTTGCAAGACCTGATAAACTAACGTAACTGAACAGGCAGCAATGCGTGTATTTAGCAGAGGATACCTAAGTTGCAAGAAATATACAAAATACAGATAGGCCCTGCTATGATCGAACGGGGAGACTTACCTGCACCGTTCGCAGCCGAAGCTTGTTGCTCTACCACACTCTTTGCTTCTCGCCCGCAAAACCACTCAAAGTGTGTAGAGTCACCACCGACAACACCAGGCACAAGTTGCTTATTTGCCTCTTCGCATACGTTTAGGGCAGAAAAGTTTCCTGCCGTGTTTATATTTTTTTATGTCTTGCCAAGCCGGGCTATTTTCGATTCCTCAGAAGGCGATTCAAACGTAGATAAAAAGTCTCGGAGGGCTTATTACCACCGCCAGAAAACACGAAGTTATTGCGACAAGTTCGCGCGAACCTCCTCACTTTTCCACATGCCGCGTCCTACCCGCGCGCGAGCTTTAGGCCTCTTTTACGACCGTGACGGTCAGAACGTTAACAAGGAGAGTCCTTACTCCCCCAAGACCGGCGTGACAACTCCGCGCCTCGTCCGAGAGCCTTTCGCGCGCTCAGGCTCGGAAGCGTGCGCACGCGTGGGGAGTAAGAGGGAAATGGGAGAGTAATAGCACGCATGCGCAGTGCAGCAAACTCCCTCCAACGGGATCCTTGTTCTCCTTACCATTGTTCCCCGCGCGCTGCCTCTCCGTGCTCGCTACTCAGGAGCGGGTATTTCGTAGCAGCGGCTTTTCCCATTTTCCTTTTTCACCGCGCGCCGTCCTCCGTAACTCGGGACAGCGTTCGCAACCGACTTACTCCCCGCCAAGCTGCTGTACCGTCGCCCATTGAGTCTGAGTGCGACCGCCCATTGTTCACAGCGCGCTTGCCTCAGTCGTTCGGTGTGGTTTTCTTGAATGCTACACCAAAGCGTTCAGATGCTGCTCACCTTCGTGGGAGCAAAGCTTATGCGAGGCAATAGACATCGTGTGATTAACCGTGTTAATGTTAAATTAGAATGTTCAAATATCTTTATGTTAATTCTATTTCGCTCGACTGAGATAATCAGAAGCACTGCTGTGGTCTAAAGAAGTTGCCAGGCATCTTACGAAAACACAACTTCATTGAATCTCTGCATGCATGTCGTAGTCAACTCAATTTGTAGAGTACAAAAAAGTGCCTTATATGGACATATGGCAACCAGTGATCAATCACTAATTAATAATAAATAATTACGATTTACGGATCACTAACTTTGTATAATAGAAAAATTGCTAATTAACGACGAGTTATTAATAATTACTAACTAATGGTTGATGCGGAAGTTACTACCTAATGCCGTGCATACATGATTACTGAATAATTTTTACTTACTAATTGATGACTAATTAACTCACTATTACTACAAGTAAAAGTTGCGTAAATAATATTAATTACTAATTAATGGCACGCACCCGGTGAAATCAACCAAACAACAGTAAACGTACAACTGCGAAGATACAATGAGCGCGATCTCGTCGCTGCGAAGCAGAATTCACTGAATAAATGCACTCGCAAAATATGAGAGTAGTCGCTCGCTATACTTGTAGCATCATTCAACGCTACATACGCAACAGTCGCGTTTGCAGAGTGCAGCACTCAGGCTTCTTCCTTTCATCCCTGTAGCCGCCAAAGTGTCCTCGAATTATATTTAAGAATACTGTCAATCACGATTACGATTATGACAGGAGTGGGAACATTTTAATTATAAAGCAGGTACAATACAAGCCAGACAGCATACAAGAACCAAAAAGTACATAAAACACAGGCGGTTACATGTCATGATATATTACACTGGCTTTCACAACAGTTCTTCGGAGATGTTAGGTGTAAAAAAAAAAAAAAAAAAAAAAAAAAAAAAAAAACAAGTGTTGGCCGCGCTGTTTCATACGAAGCATTGGAAATTGTTTTTCTATTGTAGGCTGGGCTGTAATAGCAGGTTTTAACGGCGCGCATAAGTAACTCAATTGAGAGAAAAGTAGTTGAGTATTTCTGACACGAAGGCTGAAGGAGAATCGATGAGCCGAGTTTGAATTTACAAATTTCTGCTTGATAACAGATAAGCTGCCCTGCGGAATGTTTTCATGCTCTATAAGACTTTTGTTTAGTGTTAATATACATTACGTTCCTTAAGTCCTTTATTTAATATTCAGATGTTATTTGGTGTACTTTTTTGTTACATCACAGTGTTTTTATCGTCCTCCTCTGCGTTCGCTCAGCCATCCTTCGGAGTTTCTTTTTTATTATTTCAGTCTCTAATTCTTTTGGCGGCCGGTTGTTTACGCCTGTGTTATTGCATGGCTTGTTACAATTGCTGCTAGTGCTACTGCTTGCTAATAATTTATTACCAGCCCAAAATTTGATCCAGATTTTTTTACTTATGTTGTTTCCTTTAGCTGGGCATTAGGACTTCTTTCTGGTTCATTCAAGTTTTATTCGAGCCAAATTTCTTCACCTTGGCCGTCACTTTGCTGATTTGTAGGTTCATTTCTGGCAGTCTTTTGTGAATGTTTTAATGCTTGAGCCTTGAAAAATGCAGTGCATGCATCTGTTATAGTAAAGCGCATCTTATAATTTATTGAGGAGTAATGAACGGTCTAGTTTCCATGTGTGTTTTGCATTCGAGTCTGCTCCCCCCCCCCCTCCCCTCCTCCTGCTCACTATGCATGTTTGAAGTGCGTGGTCGAATTCTCCCTGCCCTCGAAATGGATACATCTGGTTGGCAGAAGCTTTACCACGTTACATATTTGGCCGCGTTACGATTCGCCATCGACATGTTCGACAACCGACGCGGCCATAGCGCAGCATCATGTAAAGCAGCGAGCATTTCGGCCTTTTCAGCCCCGTGCAATCGACTGCCCAACCCTTCCTCCCGCGGGCGTGCTGAAACGTGCCAGCTCTACACGTGCCGTAATGTGTGTGTGTGCGTGTGTGTGCTAACGCTGGCCAAGCCCGGCGCTCAAGGAGAGTGTCGCCCTTGCCCGTCTGCCGGAGGTGGAGGAGATTTTTATCGCGACACCAAGACTGAAGTCAGCACAGCTTGCTCAGTCATGAAATCTCTGCCTTTCCCTCTGAACCGACGAGCGTATAAAAAGCAGCGGCAGATTCCGCTGAGAGAGACTTCAGAGACACACCACAGAGAGGCTTCAGAGAGAGTACTACAGAGTGACTTCAAAGACGTCGCAGCAGCGACGCGTGTCAGTTTTCTCTCCGGGCCTGCTTCTCTGCCCCTTCCTACGTGATGTTGAATTAAACGTTGGTTTTGTTAGTAGACGACTCATCTTTGCCGGGACTGCTGATGCCGTCCACCGAGACACGGAGCCGCCAGGCCAATGCCGCCGATGGGCCACGATCCGCATGTAACAGCTGCTTGCTGCTTTCATGGGACGTTGCCCTCACAGAGACGGCACTCTAAGAGAAATTAAAAGTACATATTCATTCCCAAAGTATCCCTAGCGAATACAGATCATGGCTTGTAGCCATACTTACAGAGACGCATTTCCTAACTCTACTTTTCTTACCTCATTCTCACACGCGGTTGTCTCCTCTTTTGCAAAGGCGATGGGTGAGGGGGGGTGGCAGGAAAGGAAGGATTCTGCTCTCCTCTTACCCGCCAATATCGCGAATGCGCCGAGAGCTACAGATTGCTAGCGTTAAGGACGAATGTAACCAGAGTTACGACAGCTAGGAACTCCCTTGTGTGTTTTCTCCGTCATCCCTCGCAGATCGATGGGCGTGAGGCTTTGTTTCTGCGGCGTGGCACGAAGTACGGTGCCCACTCAAAACTGATGAGCAGAGTGCTGAGCGTGGAAGAAAGGATGGAGTCCGTCCGCACACTGGCAGTGTCTGTTGGATGGCTCCCTGCGGAGTGCTTGCATTTGGACGTTGGCAGCACTTATCTTTGGAACTGGTCGATTTATCTCACATTTCGTCGCTTCCCGTGAATGAGAGCTTGGCAGCCATAAAGAAGCCGAGAAGCGCTGTTTTGAGGATAATAAGTGTGTTAGTTCCAACGGAAATTCTGGGGCTCTTTATGCACCCTCTCTGTCAAATGTTACTGGAAGACGACTCTGTCGAAGGGACTTGCCTTCTTGATATCTAAAGTATATATATATATATATATATATATATATATATATATATATATATATATATATATATTAAATTAAGGTGGTCTGTGTATGCACGCAATTACAATCAGGTATAATTCTATTTAATGAAGCTTGGAAAGATGGAGGTGAAACTAAATTTTTGTCACCAATATTTTCTCAAGAGATCAAATTATCGAATGAGCCTCCAATCGTACTTACAGCTTACAAAGTCAGTTCTGTGCTAATTGCCTTTATCTTCATGTGATACTTATAACTTCGGCGACATTTTGCAGTGATATGTGGACAAAAAGCTTTCTCAGGAGCTGCTGGTTGCCGCAGCTTTGTCGTATGTATATCTATAAACCAAGGTCTCGTTTTTATGTGCAGTCGACGACCGATATTCTTGCGTAAACCAAAAACTCAGCATTAGTAAAATATAGTTCCGTGAGCTTGTGCTTTTGATGATTTGCTGATTGTGGTTTTAGGGTTGTATATACAGGTTTTACTCCTTCTCGCCACGCAAATGGGAGCCGACAGCTGATAACATATGTATTCATACTTGTGTTTTTGCATTTATTGTGGTAGAAAAACGGATACAGATAATGGGGAGAGCTCCCAAGACGAACATTATATCAGAGTAGGCGAGGGAAAAGGCGTTTTAAGTACACCTGGTGATGCCTGGCCACCAGGCAACCAACACTGCACTCACAATGCTTACAAAACAAGTAAAGAAATCAGTAACTAATATAGAGTGTACCTTTCATCACGTTCAGGAAACAAATTAAGGAAATAAAATTATCACGACATTAAATAAACTCAAATCATAGGTACAGCAATGCACAAGGTAATTTCTCTCTAAACAAAGAACGGGAAAAATAAAAACATTGCACATTTTTGAAAATGATGTGGAACATAATAAATCTATTGGGGAAATAGAGGTGTTCTCACTAAGCTTAACAGGCCAAAATAATTGCTTATTTTATGCCTGTAAACAAAAGTTTATTGTTTAACAATAAATATAGCACTATAAAGCTTGATTTTTGTTTCTGATGCTTCCAGGATCCCTCACAAAGCCTGTCAGTATTCTGTTTTCACTCAGCAGCATGAAACAGTCCTGTGAGATGACCCGAACAAGCTCGCCAGAATTGCCAACACTGCTTCCAGAGAAGCAAATTCTGACTTTACGTTCACCAGGTGCATCTTACAAATGGCGTTGACCAGGCTCTAAATTTAAATTACCCCTAATACGACTGTGAAGAACCTGTGTGAGAGGAACTAAGGCAAGACGAAGAAGAAAAGAAAACCAGGTTTGGACAAAAGAAGAAAGAAGATGAGAAAGTGGAGGGTGGCTTGAGGAGAGCGAAGCACGAGAAGAGAGAACAGGCCAGCAGCGGACCCGATCTGTTGTCCACGGAGCTCGGAGTGGAGCGTCTTCTGCAAGGCCTGACCCGGGGATCCAGACCTGGGGCCTGCCGGCCGCATCGATCCTGTTCCTCCTGCTGACCCAGGTGATCGGACTCGGGAGAACCACAGCGCCAGCTCTTCACCACTGCTGTAACGGCAGCTCTTCACTGGCACGAGCGTTCGGCGCCGTGCTGGACCTACGCACATCAGGGAGACCGGACTCATCGGCCGTGGTACGGCAACCCGAGGCCTCGTGCCTCCACTGGGCCCCAGCCGGAGGCCTAACCTTTTGCTAGGCCTGTCGAGACCCTATGTCAGCGACCCTGTAAGGCTTGACCAACCGGAGCATCTACACCGACTTGACTTTCCTATCTACCCAAAGAACTGGTGACTCATCAATTTTGTGTTTAGTCTTCGTCATACTCTCGTCCCGTCCATGTGCGCAGATAAAGTTATTCGTTGCTAAAGTGGTCAGTCTGGTCGTATATTTCGATTGGTATCATTGAATAAGCCACGGAACAAGGCGGCCCGTAGATTCTAAAGAAAGAACCTCACAACGACAGACTGCTTCGCTTCGGCAAGGCGCGCAGTTTTCGCATGCAATTCCCAAAAGAACGCCCCGTCACCTCCCACACACACACACACACAACTAGGACCGGATTCGAAGACTGGACTAACTCCTTAATGAAAAATGTCGACCATCAGACGAAATAAATCCAACTCACGACAGAAACACCGGCTGTGGATTCTCACATCCTCCATCTTTGGGGCGCTCGGCGATTACTCCTTCGAAAATGAAAAGACAGAGAAGAAATAGATTCTTAAAAAAGCGGATTATCAAAATTACCAAGCAGGCCGAAGAATATGCCGATCCCCTCGGTGGACAGAATTTGAACCAGTTTTGCGATCGCCTGAAAGAAACTCTGAGTCGTGCAATACTTGAAACATTATAAAATTTCTAATCGGCGCCAAAGAGTCCAGATCAAAACTTCGCAAGAACATGGCTAGAATATTACATGTTCTAAATAGAACAGAGCAAGAATTGTTGATTGAGTTAAAGTTATTCACCAACTGCAGTTCGTTACCTCTACGCAACATCATGCGCCTAACATAACAAGGGAACAGAAATGAGGCTCTGGACCGGCCATTTACGATAAAGCAACTACTGCCATCCCTAGGAAAAATCGACCAGAAGGCCGCCCCCGAAAACGAACGCATAATCAACAAAATCATACGCAGCCTTAACCAAGAAGCAACGAAGTACCCCCTTTTGAAAACAAATAGATGGGAGACGGGATATATAGGAAGCGTGGAAACTTGTTGAGGTGATCATTACTCTGGCTCAATCAACCACCAGGACTTTAGAACATGCGACCTATATCCCTGAGCACAAGCGCAGCCATAAGTAAAATATATTCCATAACAGAAGCCCACATCTATACAGACTCCTTAGGCGTCGTAAAACAACTGAAGAAAGTGACAAAGACAGTGCGTGTACCCAAGTAAATCCACTCACTCAATAAAAAAAAAATAAAGATACGAATCCAGATATACTAGACACAAGACGATTTTCAGAACGCTGAACAGAAAAAAGTTGACCTCACACACGAAGTCCCAAACACTAATGCCCCCCCCCCCCCCCCCCCCCCCCCCCCCACCAGGCTCCCTTTTGATGCCCGCTTCACTATTCCCATCTTAGCATCCTCTGTAAGGAAAAGTACACGTGCTCTCATCCCGCCGTGTATACTTTCCCCTCCCTCATAACTTAACGGGAATGGAGGAGGTTTCCTTTAGAAGGTTAAGAGCTGGGGCGGCCCTTACCTTGTCGGTAACATGCCGATGGAAATCTGAAGAAGACATCGGACCCACCACATGCCCTAAGTGTTCCGCACCATCTGCAGAAGTGGATGTTCGTCACCTGCTGTGGACTTGTGCCCGGACAAGGTCATCAAGGATTAAGATTCTGATGTAAGTGGGACTAACCGCAACAAGGGAAGAGGACTTCTCCAAATGGCTCACCGACAACAATAAGAGCAGGAGCCTACTCCGGTACCTAACGGAAAATAATTTACACACAGGGAAGCGCAGGGAATGTTTACGATCCTGTGGACCTGAATCGTCTCACAAGCCACTTGGAGGATCAAAAAGAGATTGCTAATACCCTATACGGCTTCTACAATGCCTGTCAATCCAAGACATCTTATTTCAACACAAAGAGGACCTTATTGATCACGTTGACAAAAACATCAATAGCGCCCTTCTTGAAATAGATATTAAGGAGACGTTTGACAAAGTCTCGCATGCCGCAATTCTTCGCAACTTGCACGACACCAATTGCGGGGTGGGAACATACAACGATGCCTAAGCATTCTTGACGAATAGTACGGCCACGAAGCCTGGAGAACCTCAAGATGGACAAATTCCAAGAAGCGGACAAAAACACCCCTCAAAATTCAGCTATATCACACCTCTTGCTTAATATCGCTATAATGAAATTACTGAAGGCCCTTGATATAATGGCACCTCCTATACGACAACGATATAACAATTTGGAATTGTGGCGGGTGTCCAGAACAATAACAAAACAAATCGGACTGATCTGCACGCCACTCTTTGTCCTAAAGCTCTAACTTGAAGAAGACCTCCAGAAGGTGAAATTGCTGATCCGGAAATCTCTCTTGAGAGAACCCTCCCTCTTCATTTGTGGCCTGAACATCCAGAAAAATTGATCAGGCTATAAAGCACTCCAGAGACTTCAGGCTACTATTACTCAAGTGACACACCTGATATTTCGCGTGGCCAGAAGATCTAAATACCACCCGTATCGTCCAGGTTTTATCATACGCAGTATAAAACGCGGAACAACATATTTGAATCTAAATAAAACAGAAGTGAAAAAGCTAAACTTCCTCATCCGCAAATCCATGAAATCGCCATTAGTAAATCCTAACGCGCCTTTACGCAACGCCGCCTTCACCTCAGCCTTCACAACACGGGGCAGGAGCTTACCAGAGTCCATATATTCAAACAATTGGAACGCTTAAAACCAAAAGAAACATAACATCGAATCCTCAAGGAACTGGAATACAGAGAAGGCGTGCGAGAGCCAAAATGCGCTAAGCAGCGCATTCTAGATAACTACTGCTCATACATCACTGTAGTCCTATCCTGACAAATATGCGTCCTACATACATCAAAGAACGGCGTCAGGCAAGAGTTCAGACGTTTAGCAAAGTTCATGGAGCCAATCTGGAAACCAGACAAATTGATGTCGCAAGATAACCGGGAGGACACGCCCACTCCATTAGCCTCACGGATTCCACGTTGTAAAAAAGAGCTCTGCAATTGTTCCGGCAAATGACACTTATACAGTAGAACAGGTTGCAGTCGCCCCAGCTGTTCCGACGTCCGAAGAATATGCCATGATTCTTACTAATTCAGTCTGCACGCATGAATTAGCGAATGTGAAGAAGTTCTTCATCTCACCGCAGCACGCCACTTTCCAGACGCCTACATCATATATACTCCGATACACGCCCACCTGGATGCAAAGCAGGCAACGAACGTCTCAACTCTAGGATATGCTAACCAGGAACCGCTGCCAGCGGGATTTCAGAGGACGCACCCCAGAAATATATTGATATCCTCTTCCATTACAGACCAGACAGAAAAAAATATTCACCACCCCACCCGACACTACAGCTACGAGGAAAGCCTTGCATCTTTCTCATCTATGAAGTTTCTGATAAAGCTAAGTAGCTTTCCTCTGTAGCCGCATGGCAATAATCGAACCGATGGTTATGACCCTTATCAGTAATTACTGCCATATTACACTCGCCTTGTATGCCACAGGGTAGGTGGGCAGTTGGTCCCACCGGGGGCGTCTGTGGCTTAGTACATAACCCGACCCGCTTGGACAGCCGTAGTTTACTGCGAACGCCAAATACTTTTCGGACTTCTCTTTGTCGTGGCTGCGGGAAAAAGCAGCAATAGAGAGCAAACCCTACCGCCTGCGCTCCCGGTCTAGATCAGGAACCTGTCTTACTTAATGCGTTTCAGTGGCAAATTCAACTCAGCTCACGCACTGATTGATGCACTAAGCCGGTATGCTTATTTCCTGTTTCTTCTTAGTTCAACAGCAGCAACAACACCTTAGATGACCCCCTAAGTGAAGTTAAACTTAAATTACATAAAGCGTGAACTGCTTTAGGGCCGGTGCCGGCGCGAAGCCTTGGAGGGCATGCGTACGAACCGGAGGAAGACTGGGAGGTGAACCTAAGGTTAACCTAAGTGCTAAGCCAACTCTCCTAGCTAGTTCACTCCCTGGCGCCTATGTGATGCTCTCACGCGGGAACAGTGCGTACTTCAAGTGTGTTCCTTCCGTGCACGTTTATTTCGTGGCGCAAAACGGCAAAGGTTCAACGCTATGGCTTTTGTTGGCGCACACCTTAAAAGCATCGTCAGATGAGACACGTTACGAAGTAGGGATGAAACTCCTTTAAGCGAAGTACGTTCTTTGGATCTTTAGGCTTGGTTGAGAACACATTCGACGAAGAAGTCAGACGTGTTGAAGGAAAGAGAATGTAGAAATACATTCTCTTTTTCTTTACCACGCTCGACGTTTTTCGAACGCGCACACAAGCACGCACGCACCTACGCGCATGCACACCCACACGCACACACACACACACACACACACACACACACACACACACACACACACACACACACACACACACACACACACACACACACACACACACACACACACACACACACACACACACACACACACACACACACACACACACACACACACACACACACACACACACACACACACACACACACACACACACACACACACACACACACACACACACACACACACACACACACACACACACACACACACACACACACACACACACACACACACACACACACACACACACACACACACACACACACACACACACACACACACACACACACTCTGCCACACATATGTCATCAATCAACACTGAGCGTGCACCTCTGCTGCTGACGTTATCGCCAGTACGCATAACCAAACCCAGCAAGGGAGCTCTATTTGCCTCAATTAAACGTTTGAATGAGAACATCTTACGCGGAAGAACCCTGAACATAGACAGAATAGTAAACTAAAAAGAAATTATTGAGCACTGTCGGCTAAACATATTTGAATACCTACCGGTATACAAGTCATAAGAGTAAATAAAACTTTTGGAGGCGCTTGTAAACACGAACGTTTTCTAAACCCGGCTAACCTTAGCCAGTGATGCCCGAAACATTTCTCAGATAGATGTAAATTACATCGGGTTAGTGCAAACGTTATGAACATGGCATGAATTCTCCATTAATCCAAGATAATATAGACAGCAGAAGTTTGGGAGGCAGCTGTTAAGCTGGAACCCTCAGTTTTAGCTGGGTTTAATCCGGTTGGCCGAACGCGCCGCCGCCTGTACACAAGGACTCTAGGCTCTCGTGTATGCGGGTAGTCGGGCGGCTATCCTCTATCTGTAAGACAATAACGTTTCTTTACCACCACAGCATCGTTTCGGGAGTAAATGGGCCCTTTATTGGGTGTGACTGATATCAGTGCGAGCCAGCAGCAGCAGCAAGCAGTGATCCTCACTTGCAATACTATTTAAAATATATATATATATATATATATATATATATATATATATATATATATATATATATATATATATATATATATATATATATATATATATATATATATATATATATATATATATATACACTGGTTAAAAGTGAAAATTGGTGTAAGCAGAATATTGAGGCAGTATCTGTCTCACTCCACGGTGCACCCCTGACGCGCGCTTCAAGTGAAGGGAGGGTGGTGAGAGCGGAAGAGACAGAGCTGCCGATGTGAAAGGCTACAAAACAATTTCGGCCATCTGCAGCAGGGGATCATTAGTGTGAACTGGCATCGCGCAGCCCGAGGAAGTTTTTATGCTTCTCATCATTGAAACACCGTACCTCGGCTAGGTTTGAATCCAGGTACTCCGATCAGTAGCCAAGCATCTTCAGCACTGATATACAGCGACGGTTCAAAGTAAAATAAACTTTAAATTGGTTTACAGGAATGTAAAGGTCTAGTATCGGTACACTTCTCCATAGACACCGAACTGCGGCGTAAAGGAAAGGAGGAAGGTGAGAATGAAAGCAGAGAGTGAGAAGGAGGTGCCTTAGTGGAAGGTTCCGGGGTAATTTGGACCACCTGGGGATATTCAACATGCACTGTCATCGCACAACACACATATGCCAATCCGTTTCTCCTCCATGAAATCGCAGCTGCCGGCGGTCGGTTCGAACTCGGGCACTTCGATTCAGTAGTTGAGTGTAAACGTTTCTAATGCAATTAAGTTACCTGAAAACTTTGCGCGGGCTACTGAACTGGAGTACCTGGTGTTACGCCATCCCTTGGTTTCGACTGCAGGACATATCACCCCGTTACTTTTGATTTTGATTTTGTTTGTTTCCACAAACCCGGAAGTACAAGGTCGAGGGAGAACAAGAGGAAAAAGCGGCTTCATTGGCCCTAAGTGAAATTATCAATGGCAGCAGTCAGGCGGAAGGAAAAGATTCCAAAAAGCAAACTAAATGAGAACATAAAAGGCAGATTCAGAAAAGAGTGTTAAAATGGTAATGCAGAAAAAACATTAAAGAAGAGAAGGAAATAAATGTACTTGGCTCGATAACTGGAAGGCCTTTGCTTTTAACAAGCCATTTGTCCCTTGTTGATTGGCGAGTGAAACGAATGATTACATCTGGCGCCGTGTTCTTTCTTAAAGGCCCACTGTCCACCCTCCGGTCGAAAATATTTTCTTCCCCGGTGACTGTGAGACTTCGCCCCTGGAACGCAAGGCAGCAAAATGTTTTTGAAAAGAGTAACTAATAACGCAATTACAGCCACCGCAATCACCCGATTCTATCCTGCCTCTCTCCTTCCGTTCCCTCGCAAAGGTTTTTCACTCTCCTGCCTGAGGTCGTCTAGCCTCCGCAATACAAATTCCCCTTCCTCCTCCGCGTTTGGCGGGAGGTGGGGCGTGGCTCTCCGCGAGCGCGAAAAAAAAAAACGGTCGAGGGAGCGCGCGCCGCTGGATTCAGTCTGGCCGTGGCGAGGGAAAAGCGCGCTGCGAGCGGTAGACACCCATCCTTCTCCCGTCAGTCAGCGAGACGGACCAATGGACGTCGTTCCCGGTACGTACGTCATTATCGGGGCCCGCGTCGGGCCAGCGCAGGGAGCGGTGAAGCTGGCTTCTCAAAGGAGAGCATGAGGGAGCTTTGAATTGTATTTTCGATGCTTTGCGGCGCGCGTGTCGCTGTAGAATTTTGCACAGACTATCTCCGGTACCTGATCGAAACACTGGGCTCCTTTTCTTAAAAGGGCCTTCCCTGGACAGTGGCCCTTTAATGGCAGACTCTAAACAGCAGTGACAGTTTCCTCGATTAGAGGTGCGTTTCAGTTTTTAGGCGATGCACTTTAGCTTGACCATAAGCGATTAGTCGTCTTCTTGCTTTATGTTATTAACTTCAAGATTAGGCTTCCGACTGTGGTATTCCGGTAGTTAACCGTAGCGCAGATGGCCTGTACTTCTGTGCCAGCACATGATGCTTCAATTTTAGCCACTTTGGCAGTTAGCGTATTTATTTCTTTTCCTTGTTTGGAAAGGCATTCCAAGACATCCTCATACTTTGCTGGTAGTATTTTTACCGATGTCTCTATTTCACTAACAGTATGCATAAGCGGTAGGTCGTCAAGCGCTCTGTTGATGTCGAGAAGTATGGTGGCAATTGAAACTTCCTGCACCTTAGACGCCACGGAGCTAGACTATGAAATGCCGCACCGAAGACACCGCCAGGACTTCCTAAATTCTGCCCCGCCGGGGTGGCGCAGTGGTTATGGCGCTCGACTACTGTTCCCAAGGACGCGGGATCGATTCCTGGCCTCGGCGGCCGCTTTTCGATGGAGGCGTAAGCAAGGTGCCCGTGTGCTGTGCGATGTCAGTGCACGTTAAACAACCCCAGGTGACGAAATTTTCGGAGTCCTCCACTACGGCGTCTCTCATAGCCTGAGTCGCTTTGGGACGTTAAACCCCACAAACCACAAGCCACCTAATGTTTAGTGCTAAATTTGCTCTTAGGTATTCCCAAACAGTTATGACTAATGTGAAAGTGTCGGGAGCATTTTCCACAAGCTAATAGTCATAGGTTTGCTTAATGGCCACATCACATTCGTCACAGGCAGTCAGACATTCAGGAAAAATGATTCAAGTGATGAGGGAAAAAAGGGTAGAACATTGACGAGAGCTGCTACAAGAAGCGGCGGCAGCAGTGGGTAAACTACAAAATGAGGCGGCTAACTAAAACAGAGTACAGCGACACCAACCTGTAGTGGCAGCAGAAAATTCTCGATTGGTCTCTTCTCTGTCTGCCACCATTGCTGCTGTCAAAGGTGGAGTCCATTGCTTCGACGCCTACATTTTTAGAAGATGGTCGCGCCTTCCACTCCAGCTGTCATGACGTGGTCATCTTCAGCAGACAGATACCAGCAACAGAGTCAGTAGTCAGAAAAGGCTTTGGTACGCCGGGGATGCGATTTGCACACCTGAATGTCCCACGAAATGACAGCCTAGATTGCGGAATTATCATCACGACGTGGTGACTGCGCACTGTAATGACAGCAGAAAATCTTCGATTAGTCTCTTGTCCGGCCGCCATCACTGCTGCTGTCAAGAGACGTCCTCATAACGGAGGAAGCGGCCATGTTCTTTCTCGGACATCTTTTGCAGTACCCCGGCATGTAAGACGGGGCTGAATCGTGTTTCGCGGAGGCGAGCATCTGCAGCAACAATTCAGGCAACCGCTCTCCTGCTGGCTGCGGAACGCTGCATCTGTTGCTTTTGTGGAAAGCGGCGCACCCGTGACTAAACAAGCGAACATGTATCTTCTCAGACATTCTTCACATGTCTCTTACGTCGGAAACGGGGGTGCACGAATCTTTTCTTTTCTTCGCACTGGCAACAATTCAGACTTGGTTAGGTCGTCCCTCATTTCTAACTAGAGAAGGCAGCGCCCGCCGGTACCGTTTGAGGCTAACAGCCCCCCCCCCCCCCCCTTCACTCCACAGGCGTGCAATTCAGAAAGACGAAACTAGAGCCACTGGAAAATTTTCCAGTGACTCTAGACAAAGCAGCCTCCGAACGCCACCTTTTGTCTGCACGTGGCCGGATCCACTTTTGTTGTTAAGGGCCGGCAAGCGAGACCGAATTAGTCTGAGGAATTTCGCCGACTGCAAAGGGTGGAGGGGGCAACGGCGTGGAGGATGAAAGTGGGAAGGAAGCCCGGAAGCAGTGGACGCTTTCATCGAAGAGAGTAGCATCCTGTTTATGTTTTTCTGGCTTTGGTTTGTCATCGAGGCTCTGGGGCCAAGGCTGAGCTCGACCCGTGGGATAGTGCCCACCTTGCATGACCTTTTTTATTGGTTAACTGACACAAAAGGGGGAGGGGAGGCACTGAAAATGACCGCCCCTATCACTTTGTCTTCGAGGGAATTCAAAGCGAAATTGATCCAAGAGCAGTAAGTCTAGATTGAGGTTCCGGGCTTAGCACATAAGTTTAAAAGTGTCTGGGTTTTAATTCAGACGCTCAGTAGTTAAACAAGATTCTGTAGACAGTACCTCTCTCTGAAATCATTTTATTTTTACGTTAAGGTTGTTAATTCAGTCTATCTGACTTTCCTTCGGCAACGTATTGTTCTCCTTTGTAAAGATTTGCATATATACTGTGAATATATTTCTTCATCTGCATCATGGCCTCTTGCTCTAACACCGCCGAATTACCAAGTCTGAAGAAGTGTTAAGCCCTCCGAAGAGAACGAACCATGTAGGAAAGTATTTCCGGGTTCAAACTTGACCACCATCGGCTGCAGTTTGATAGAGGAGAAACGGAGAGGCGTTATTGTGCTGTTTGATATGGTTTGGTTTTCGGGAAAGGGAAGCCGCGGTATCTGTCACACTTCTCGATGAACACTTGCATTTACAATGAACAGCATACAACTGGAGGTACAGCCTTTGTAAAAAATGCAGAGTCCAGGGGTTCTGCTTCTGTGATGTGTAGTGGTATTCATTTAGCATTAGTGGAGGTTCTTCCTATTGGAAGGGGTAGGACAAAAAATATTACCATCAAGCAATTCTGAACACCGGTAATGCGTTTCAAGCCGCATGAAGTGGCTCAGAAGCAAAGCCCTCGTGTTCTAGACTTTTGACAAAGACTGTACTCATTTCTTTGTTTCAGATTCCTATTGAGAACTGTCCTGCGATTCGGCTAGCAGATGGATGCTAAATGAGAAGCAAAATGTTTAGCACCACTATGAACGCTGTACAAGTAACCATTGTGCCACAATTCTGATACGAAATCACGAGGATATTTTTCACGATATCTTTTGAAGGAAAAGCTTTACTACGCTAGATAAAGAAGTCGTCGCGCAAGCCTCAGTTTAACTTTCATGTGGTCTTGACAGATACCTTTCCTATGAACCAATTTACAGTTGAAGCGAAAGTTTGAATACGCTCGGTCTTAAGAGTAAACGCTATAGCGTGCATTTATTGGCTTCATATGGTCTTGAAACGAAAGCTTCACTACGCTAAGTAGAGCCGGTCTATGCGTGGTGTCGAGATGCCAACAACAGGTTTATTCCAGGCGAACTATGGCACGCGATCCACATAATATTCAAGCGGATGCTATGACGCACATCAACACATCAGGCGATCCACCACCTTCCCCTCTTCCCCCAGATCCGTTCATGTCCCACGTTTCTGATTCGCAAGTTCTGCACCAGCGAACACGCGCTCTCATTCCTCCGTGTTCGCACCCTCTCCCCCGTAGTCTTACTCGGCGGGAGGAGGTGACAGTGCGCCGTATCCGGGCAGGGGCGACTCTGACCCCATCTGTTCGACATCGATGGCGGGAAAAAGATCTACCAGTGACTGACAGGTGCCCTCACTGTGACACTCCACCTGACGTCTGCGATGTGCGTCACTTGTTGTGGACTTGTCCATCGACGACTCACATTAGGCAACGGATAATCATGACGGTGGGCCTGTGGTGGAATCGCGATAGTGATTATGAGAAATGGACAATGGACAATCGCTATACTGCCAACCTTCTCGAATACATAAGCACAACTGGACTTCACTCCTTCTTTTAACGTTCTATCTACTGCATCCCATTCCCCCTTTCTCAACTTATACCTTGTGGCAAACTCTTCGAAAAAAAAAAACTATGGCACGAGCATGAGACACGTGCCAGCGGCAGCGAGCTTCGCGCGAGCCCGCAGCAGCGCTAGCCAACTGGCCTAGCCACTGCACGTGGCTACTGCGTACATTTAGCCCGACGAAAAGCAATCTCTTCGCAGGCATGATGCAACGTGCACGCCTGGTGTGCTGGTGGGAGGCGTCAGTGCAGGTTTGTGAATCTCGCGGAGGCGTGTCTGTGCGTGTTTCACCATACAGAGGTGCCTCGTATGCAACGCCTTAGCTGTCTCTTTCCTCTTCTGCAGGCTTGAGAAAAGGGATAAGATTGGTTCAATTTCGCCGCACAGCGCCGTTCCCGGTGTCAGTCATATATGACCTGGGCTCCTTTGTCGGCACCACCACGTTCCATTCTCGCTTTAAGTCTCTAACCCAGACTTCATCACCTTTTAGAATGGTTGGAAGTTGCCGTATAGCATGTCGTCTATTGCAATTTCTCCGCTGCTGTTCTCGGTAATGCGTTTTGAAATTCTTAGTTTAGTGACGTCTGGCAAACTGGGAACAAGGCTTCACAGAGTTAGAGGAAGCTTTGTCTGCAGTCTCCTCCCACCAATAGTTCAGAAGGGCTGTAGCCATTTTTCAGTGAAGTTTACATCTAGAGTAAAGCGGTCAACTACGCGTCTTGGGTCTTTTTCATTCAAGTTTTGATGATTTCACAGCAGCCACAGAGAGTCCATTGCTATGAGGGTAGGGTGGACTTGATATTACGTGTATAAACTCGTATTCTTGAGTAAACTTTGAAAAGTCAGATGAGAACTGAGGACAATTGCAGTGAGGGGAACACCGCTAGCACTTATAGCTCCATATCTACAATATCGAAGACAAAGCGTTTCAATCGATAACATATCACATAAACATGTAACCACCTGCATACTGCAAGGGAGCATACTTGGGCCTCTCCTTGAACGTATATGTAAATGATATCACATCTGTTAGCCCCGTTCCACATTATATATCCTATGCTGATGACACCACCTTATTATTTCACGAGAGTAATTTCCATCCTTAGAGGCTGATATCAACATGATCCTTCGAGACGTCTACCAATGAAGTAAAGTGAACTCCCAGGAAATCAATACTAAAAAATACAAAGGCTGTCATGTTCACTCCCAGGCAATCGAAAACACCGCACTTCCTAAAAATATCTCATTAGGACCCGAACCAATAAAAGTCGTTGATTAAGCAAAACACTTGGCGTATATCTGCACAAAAATATGTTATGAGACACTCACGTTAATTATGCTGTAACCCAAATATCTAAATCAGTCGGAATTCTAGCTAGGTTCTACTCTTTCCAACTACAAGCTGTTAAACTGCACATTTAAAATGCCCTGATTTGCATCACATATGAGTTACTGTTTTCTTGTTTGGGGGCGAACAACTATCACAAATCTAAACAGCTTGCACAAACTCCAGAAAAAAGTATATTCGGCTCATAGATGGGGTCGACTCACAAGCCCACACAGGTGAATATTTTATGCGGCTTAATCTAACAGGTGTGCATAATCTATACCTATTACATTTGTAAAAAGATACAAACAACAACTTCGTAACAGCCAGCAAGAATTAAAATACAAAGCACAGTTAACTGGATCAACACATGTACGTGATATAGGCTTTTCAAAATGTTGGAAAGTTCCTTATTCACGCACAAATTATGGTCAACAAAGCTACGTCATTCATTAAAAACACTTTTAAACAGTCTCGAACATAACGCAATTTACTATAACCACACTAGTATTTCATGAATTAGGTCTTTCCTGATAAGCAAGCATCAGAGAACCCATACTAATTGATGCTACTCAAATAATAACATGCAATTATTTTGTAAAACCGATTGCCTTTATGAATATGTATGTGCACTTTCCATTCTCTTTATAAGTAACTACAGTTGAATTTCTTTCCTTTGCACTTGCTGCACATATAAAAAATTGTACAAGTCCCATAAGAGAGCTTTGAAAAACCGCTCCATATTGTTTAACCTTGCACGTTTAACATCATATCCACCTGTGCGTCGTCACTGTATGCCATAAAATAGTGGGCTCGAGCGCATTGAAGTGAACATGTTTCACTTTTTGTTCGAGCCCCCTCCATTGACTTAATTTCTAACGGAAATAAAGTGTATTTGAATTGAAATTGTCGGAGACCACCACCACCTCTGGAATATCATGTCGGGCGAATATTGATTTACAGTGGTTGATCACTGTAATCGATGATATTTTTTCTAAACGAGTCCGTTCTGGGTATCTAGAGTGATCTGTTACAATTAACCACCAGTTACTATTGAAGAACAAGTCCATTTCAACATTGCAGCCACCACAGTGACTGTTAAGAAAGGAAGTGGAAAGAACGAAGGACGGAAAAGTTAACGGTTGGTGAAAAAGAAAGTTATTTCGTCAGATGCAACCAACTCGGCTACATGAAGGGCAATGGGCTAGAAAGCTGACTACGACAAAGAAGTCACACCTAACAGTGTATAACATTACAGTGTTTGGCATTCATGGCTGCCAGCTCAGTGGGGGATACCATAACTGGTCGGAAGGAGCTACTGAAAAAGGTGAGTCCCAGCCATGGCTTCTACGTAGCGTCTTTTACTTTCCTTGCCGTGCCATGCACGTTTAAATGCGAGAGTGCGAAAGGTTGCATAATGCAGAAGATCCGGCGTCCACACTGATTTTGAGCATGAAAAGTCATGAGCATGGCATGGCTTCGTCAAATGATAGCTGGCAGGTGCCATGGCCTTGCACTGACTGGTCGTCGAGTGGTTGGAACTCAAGAAAGCACATGACATGGCTGAATTGACATGTGCTCCCAATTTGTGCTTGGTTTTGAGGGGGGAAGGTTGGATCGAAATCCAGCCTTCCAGGACCCTTGGATCCCAAGTAACACAAGCGGCCGCTAGACAATGTTAGGCGGGCTTTCCCCTAGTGAAGTATCTTATTTATATCCCCCCGCCCCGCTCTTCTTTAAATCCAAAATTTATTTTCTCGTGCGGCAGCAACCTAGTCCAACATAAGCTGGCATTGCGGACAGAAATATAGAAGTTTCAAATTTTGTTGATATTTATATCCGGGGGTGCTCTACAGTGCTATGGCTGAGGGGTATCCGTCGCTGAAACTTGTGGGGGGAGCGTTTAAAGTGTAAAATTGCATGTAAAAACACGCAAAAAATCTCTCCAACTTGCAAGGCGGCCGAGACATTTACATGCTGTCATCAGTGTTTCAAACCGAATCACTAAGCCTCAATCGCATTGTTGTGCTGCGAGACTGTGGAGTAAAATGTGAGGTCTTGTCGATGTCGGAAATTCTTTCTTCCGGAGCTCTCTTCTAAACCCATGTTCTGATCTTATTACAACTAAAAGTCCTACAAATTAAAGGGCTGCTAGGTCTTCTTTTTTGGATTGTCTTAGATTCCGAGATGCAAGAAATGGCGACCGCATGTTTCCAATAACGTAAGGCTGCCCATTGTTAGGCTGACCCACTATAGTCTTGACACGAAACATTTCAATATGTGCAAGGAAACTTACCGATACGAAGTCGCGACGATGAAGAGTAGATTATATGGAGAGAGGCCACAGGGAATAAAAGCGTCACGCCACAGGGCGTGTCGGCGAGCCATCTATAGCTACATCTTCGTGCTGTTCGATCGGTGCGCCTTCTTTCCACTGCTCACTATTGCGGCTTAGCTATATACTTTGTATAAACTCTTCAGAAACATTAGTGTCCTTTGCATCTCAAGGGTGTTGCAGAATGAGCATATTCTTTATTTTTGTTTTTCAGGACATCATGTTCATGAAAAAAAAATGACTAAAAGAAACGCATCAGCTAAGTACGTGTGCCAAGTTGCAGTCGCTCACAGAACGCACAATCATGTGTCGATCCACTTGCAGCAAAAGGAAAATTGTAACTGGTGGGAAAAACAGGAGTGCCAGCTCGCTCATAGCTAACAGGAACCAATGTTGTGAATGCCACGCCTTTTTTTTTTTCCACTGACAAATGCATTGTCTCTTGAGTACGTCGCCAACGCATCCCCGCCAGCGGAAATCAATTTTTCTTTCTGTCATAGCTCCTCAGGCACCTTCCATATCGAGCGTGGTTCGAGGGCAGTACTATATTTGTTATATTTAGGTTCTGCCGTGCTATCAGTGCGTCTTTTTTTTTTCTTTAGTTGCTATGGTCACCGCTTAGGAACAGCGGGGCGTGTTATTTGAAACTGGCTTGCGTGGATACTGCCTTGAAAAGCAGCACCTATAGCAGAGAAAGGAGGTGTCGTGCTTGCCGTTATCTTAAAGTAGAGTGCTGTTGGCGGCGCCCGTGGGTAAAGGGCATATAGAGAACTAAGCTTAGAAGCTTTAATCTAAAATCTGTTGATAAAAATGACCGCATGCAAAGAAATGGCATCGCGTACTCTAAAGATTACGATCCTTTATTTTGGTCCTGTCTAGCCGTAGTTGTTTTCACTGGACAAAGCTCGGCTCACGGATATAAACTTGTGAGGAAGTCGCGCCATATGACGTGCGCTGTTTCTCCGAAGTACGCTGGTACTTCGGAGACAAGGAATATGTGCAAGGAATATGTGCAAAGAACGCATGATTCTTGTTCAAAGTTCTTATCCCTTGCACATAAGTCTCGTTGTATGCTTAGCGTAACCCATGAGTACGCCACGATCATGTTGAAAAGTGTTCTTTTTATGCGTTATCAATGCGATTACTACATTAAAATTAAGTGCTATAATCTCTGCATACAGAATGTTTAAACGATGCTTTCAGTGCATGCTTTCAATTTTGTATGCCCTTTGTCCTTTATGTATCACGAGCTTACTTAGTGATTTTGCAGTTCATTCATAGATTGTGAATTATGACTTAGGTGCATGTATGATTCTTTTGTTTCCATGGGACCAATAGCGCCACTGTTGCCGGATGTTTCGGGCCTCGGGAGCTTGCCAAGCTGCTGCTTTTTATTTTCCCGGGGCGCACTGCTTTGTAGCAAGAAATAAATAAATTGAAACTAAACTAACTAAATTAAACAGAGCGAAGAAGGCTGTCACTGACTAAATCTTTGTGCACTCTTTTCATTGCGCCATTTATAAGCAGCAACGTGGCAGCAGCCATGACGTAGCATGTGCGATATAGAATCCTCGCCTGTCCTCAGCGTGTCAGCACGACCATTTATCTTAAACTTCTATTATTATCCACTGCGGCACGTATGCCAGGTAAGGTGATTCTAGCGGATGCAAGCAACGAGGACGCTATAGCTATGACACAGGCATACTCGCACATTTTATGCGGAGAGCGAGCAACCCAGGCACACACACACACACAAAAATTCAAGCAACAAAAGAAACGCGGCCACAAAAAAACACTTGCGACAGCCGACAAGGACTAGCCCGGGGGAGGCTGCCAGCGTTCTCTCAATGGCAAGAAAGTGAGCATCATAAAGAAAGGCTCCCTGCGTGTTCCAAAATAATAAAAAAGGAATGTTTTGAAGTAGCCTCTTTTTTCCTTCTGGCGAGAATACAATGCATTGATAAAAGAATCAAAATTTATTTCTCGTATGCTTGCTTTTCTATATATGTGTGCATAAGGGGTGGACAGCGCTGCTTTATCTGGTCCTCCTTTCTCGCAGCGCGTGTATTCACTGCGTGGACCTTTATTCTGCTCGAACCAACTAGCTTGGTTAATGAATAGCGCGCACATCCTGCAGTGTAAAGTTATAGGGTTGTGTTCCCACTCCATCAAAACAAATGCAACTTTTGATTCAGCTCGTGTGCTGTTCTTTATTTACTGGAAACTTCCGTGAAAACTTTGGTGGTGCCAAGCCAGGTATTTTTACACTTTTCTAATGTAATGAGATCTAATTTACGTATTAATTTCTTCGCGATGAGGGCGGCCGGACAAAGGAAAGTAAATATGCAACAGTTGAATAAAACAGATGCTAAATGAATAATTGCTTGCGCCGAGCCAGCGAAAACAAGCACGCATTCTATGTCGTGCACGCCACATCAATACTGCAGCCACGTGTGCACTTAAAAGGGCTGTTGTGAAAAGAGTGCACAAAGTTTACGTTAATGACAGCCTTTTTTTGCGCAATTCCTTGCGTTCGAATCGGATCATAACTTGGAAAGACGCGCCTGTGTATTTACACTACGTGTAGCAGATGCTACATCACAATGTTTTATTTATTTTCGGGACGGTCTGCAACAAATATTAATACTAATACGATAATGCATGGTCACTAAACATCACCATGAACTGTACTTCACTATTCGCCTGCTTGATCTGCATACCTGTGAAGACATGAATGTCGCACTAAATTGCCGAGGTAGCAGCTTCTCCGAACACATTTCAGCCAGATGATGGTACAAATTAAGGACATTTATTTATGATAAAGCACTTCCCACCTGTCTGGTTTTCGAGTTAGTATGTTTGCTTTCTTTACCATTTTGTATGTATTTTGTTCGCTGTGTGTTTGTGTGTAATTGTGTCTTTTGTCAAGCATCTGCAGCCCAGCCACATGGCCGTCTGCGTTTTAAGTAATTACTGTACGCATATCGTTCTTTGCATATACATGTGTGGTAAATACCATGCCGGAAAATAAACGCTGCTTGGCTTAGGAGTAGTGCGTAGGTAACGAAATCTTAGGATCAGAAGCTAGATCGCGAATTTACATGCCGCAGTTTTATCTTCAGAATTTGTTGTTCATTGACGCTGGAGCAGGGCTTTATCTCTTTCTGCCTGAAGATGCACCAACATCCATTGGGAATGATTGTAGCAACGCGCGACTTCAATCTAGTTGTCTTAGGCCGATTTACCATGATGTTTCACTTATTTTGCTACAACAGAGCCCAATAAATAATTTCTCTAGAAAGCTCTTCGTGCCTTACTTAGTGCCGGACGTCTCTCACTAATACACCACATTTGGCGGAGGTACTGCCGTTCATGTTTCGGAAACTCGTAACAAGATGTGACCGCAGCCTTTTGTGTGATCTTCGGAAGGACTTGTGAACAACACTCAGAGCCAGCAACTTGAGAGTTGCGCTCTTTGCTTGGGCTACTACTCAAGCTCATCCGAGCCTGGAAGGAAGCCTCCACATCGATGATGGCTGAGGTTATAGACTCTGTTCCTGTTGTTACTTGGTAGCCCCGTGTACCTTAACCATTCTACGCCTCACATGACTCTGAGCCAAAAGTACAGGTCAAATATTCCTACCACTTGGCCACCTACAACAACTAGGATGAATCCATAAAACTTTCGTACGAATGTTTTGCACTGGAGAGATAGGAAGGGTTTGATATAAAAACCATAAACTTACCTGATGGCCCGGGAGACGTTCAAGCGAGTGATAAAGAAGATATTCATTAGGCCTGTACGCAAGGAGAGGGCCGAGTACTGCTGCACTTTAGGTACTAAACAACAAATATCCCATCACAATTTATACTGAAGAAAAGAAGTGTATCATTGGTCGTGCTGGCCCGGAGCTGAAAGAGGACACGAAAGTATAAAGCTGTTGAGGCGAGGTGTCAACGAGCAACTATTTACTGATCTCGTATGTGACCACCCGGGAATGGTCAGCGAAGTTATTCAAAAAGATGTGTGGTTGAAAACATCCTTCACACTCATTCCCACCTGTAAAACCATCCGCCTCAAATATCCACCACCGACCTAAAGTCATTCTCATACATCAAGTGCAACACTGCACAAGTTAGAGTTCTTGATCGCGCTCCCTGCATCCGCGATGGAAAATAGTGCCTGCTCTTGAAGAGAGGAAATGATAGTTGCTTTGTCTGCGAGCCTGATACAGGTTACATTTGTCATCAACTTCATAAAAAGCACTTCTTAAGGAGAAAGGATCGGATTCGGTGAATTTGTATGTTTTGTTTGTCGTTTTTGTTCGTGTCGCGTTTTCGCTGTCCCGCAACCCTGTCAGGTGCACGTACCCTCCGCGCTGCGCAACGCAGCGACCTCGACTGCCTCTTCGCAGCGGAGTTTTTCTATAAGATCTGCATTGCGAAAGTATCCAGGCACCCGAAGCAAGTTATTGCAAACGTGTATGTCAGTAATAGAGCCCATTTCCACAGAAACCACTCGGCCACAAAACAAGAGCGTCGTGATACGCCTTCTTTTTCTTTTCTTGCGGACTACTTGCGTAGCTTTCGCTGCGTTGCACCTAATGTATGAAACAGAGTATCGATACGACGTCTCCGAGAAGCGAGAATTATGAGGGACATTATTACTGATGTCATTCGCAGAGAGCAGTGCTGATTCTTGCCATCTCCGATGCAGCCTCAAGTTCATTTCTTGCGGATGTCATTCGTGAAGAAGTCCACCAGGCATTGGGTGTTCAACCACGGCTATGGCACAAAAAGTTGAAGCGATGACTTATTCCGCCGCTCCGCATAAGTCTGCGTACCAACTAGACGATTCAGGCCCTCGTCGACATCAACTGCCCGCCCCGCAACAGCCCTGAATACGAGCGACGATGCGGCCTAATGAGAAGCTTGAAGGACGTCTACTAACCACCCACTTTGCATTGCGGTGAGGGTGGCCAAAATATTCGTCACTGCGAAACTGGCCAGCCTGGTTTTGCCTTCGAGGTCTAATAATCTGGACTCAAAGAAAGACCACAAGATAGTGACGACTACTGGCGGAAGGGAGTTTTTGTATTATTAAGCCGTCTGTCCCGCTTTCCATCGCTGTTCAAAGTACGCTTTGTATCGCCGGGTAGGAGCTTTGCTACCGCTGCGCGAAGGTCCTACATCATCAGGAAAGGAAATTGAAGACAGCAAATTCTGCAGGTGAGATTAATTCATTATGAAATAACGAAAATCCTCCGCCACCGATGACGAATAACGAAACTGCAACTATTGCACGGAAGCCACATAGAAGGCATTATTGACGAGCGCCAACCTCCGTACACGACGAACTGAGAAGTGGCAACGCTACCAACGTCTAGTTTGAGGACGCGAACAGCTGTCTTTGAATGTCGATGGTGGCATGGTTTTCTCAAAGGCTCACGAGGGCATTGCATGAGATGTGGGCTAACATCAAGTTAGTACATTTTCAACGAATGATTTGAAGAGCGCGTTGTCGAGATCAGTCACGGCTTCGTCTGGCAAACAGTTCCAGTCTTTTGCTGTTAGCATGAAAATGACTTCAGATGAGCTGACGTACACGCACGAGGGGGGTTGGTTGATCCGGGCTGAGTGGTAATGCGCAGGGGTGATAACTGCATTACGCGGGGATGAGTGATAGAATTATGAAAAAGGCAGAGTCCGCTGGTTTTACTGTTGAATGTAGTTATCAAGGTTAGCTTTGTCCTTTAATAATGAAACACTTGTGTGATAGGAATAGTCTGAAAAAGCAAATCTAACTGCTCTGTTTTGAACGTATTTGAGGGTGTTGTAAGGTTAGTTTGTTGTCTTGTTAGAAGCCGCTGACTACTCGTTCATCAATGGATCTATGTATTAGTAGTCAAGGGCTTGACGAAGGTTCGTCTGGTCAGGCATGATAGTTGAGTAAAAAGAATTACAGTCACTGAATAAGTCAACATGTTGACTTGGTCAGTGACTGTAATTCTTTTTACTCGAATCTATGTACTTGAGCTTGAGAAAGTAGCTACCCATTGGGATGGCCCGCTGATCCGCCCTGCTGATTGTGGTTTTGTTACACAATCGGGGCGATGTACAGCCTCGTCCACTTCTAGCAATAACAGGGCCACTGCTATCAAAGCGCCGTTGCGGCCGACCCGGCCACGTGAAACCCTAAATGCGTGTCGCCTGTGCTTGCAGTGCTTTGCTTCGATGTGCGCCTATGTAGGACGCTATGTTCCTTTGAAAGTAGCGAATGATCTTGCACATCAATATTAACGCTAAATGGACGCATTTGTCCTACCAGCTTCACGGCTCTGCAGCACTGCTTTCGCCTCGTGATTTTGGATATAGAATTTCTTTGGATATAGAATCGGACGATCATCTACCTTCGCCAAACGTCTATCAGGCTTTCAACGAATAAGGAAATACCTGCGACAACAACTCTGTAACATCATGTGGCTGTGAACATCTCCGACAAACAATTGAGCGTATCCCCCCCCCCCCCCCCCCCTGGTCAAGCATCATCGCTCAGGTGAGCACGGAGACGACGCTACCACCGAAGGCACCGTTGCTGGATAGGCCCCCTTTCTCTTGAATCCAATACTCACCTCCACAAGAGACATCGCCCAACCACCGAATGAAGAAGCTTTGGTGCTGGTGACGAACTTAATTGAAAAATGACCGCACCTGAAACTATGCGCGACAATCGCTTTCCTCGACAAGCTTGCAGGGATCCCAGACCTATTAGCTTGCCAAAACCAACTTGCGCAGATGACACGTCTAGCTAGGTCTGTCACCTCGTCTTCGATATCAAATTATCAATCAAGGTCATATTCATAGCCTACATTAAAGTTAAAATGATGGTCCCTCGCCACAGTTGAAGGTACGACAAACGCCTATTGCAATATACCATAGTGTTGTTGACAAACACGCCCGACCACTTCGCCAAAAGACCCGTCAAAATCGTCGCTATAGAAGGCCTAGCAATCCACGATCGCGTAAAAAAATGCTTATCTATGACTGCTTCTAACCTGCCATTGAATAGCTTATGGGCGACACTAATATTTTTTTGCGGAAAGAAGATAGCACTTTTTGGTTCTGTGTCGATCACCACAGTGTGAACAAATAACGAAAAAGTTGTTTACCTCCTCTCCCGCATCGATGATACACTGAAAAGGCTCTTCAATGCCAGGTGCTTCTCATCGATGCACAAGAGCGGCTGCTAGCAAATGCATGTCGATGAAATAAATCGCCAGAAGACCGCATTATTCACGGTGCAAGATCTTTTCAAGTTTAGGGGGATGTCATTCGGTATCTGCTCAGCCCCGGCTACGTTCTGCGTGAAATAGATACGGCGCTGGCAGGAATAAAGAACAGATTTGGATAGTATACACCTAGATGACGTCGTTTTCTGTCGCTGCAACTTTGTACGCCGCCTGATATGGCTTCGAACAGTGATGGAGGCCACCAGTCCGAGAGGCTGACCTAGAAAACAGGAAAGTGTCTCTTCAATTGCGAGGAGCTTTTGCGAGCACACCACCAACAAGGATGGTGTTCCCTGCGGTTCCAAAGAAAACATTTAACATTGTACAGTTTCTGCAGCTTGGGGACAAGAAGTTTATGTGCAGATTCCCCAGAATGCGGGCGTATCACAGCAGAATAAGAAAAAAAAGTTTGTTGAATCGCGGAGTCTTTCACCGAGCTGACAAAGGCAGACGGGTCATTTAAATGGAAAGCGCTGCGAGCAGAAAGCTTCAAGAAACTTCATCATCGCTTATTGTATCTTACAGCCCTAGGACATGTTTATGAAAATGCCGAGACTCAAATTCGTACCGACGCAAGAAGCGGGCGCCCTGGGTGCGACCTCGTAAAGAAAAGCGACGGACTGCAGAATGTAAAGGCCTACGCTAGGCTCTTCATGTCGAAGGATGAAGCTAACTATAAAAAAATGGAGAAAAAGTGCATCGCCATCAAGTGGGCTGAAAGAAAACTCTACGCCCATTTACATGGACGGGCATTCATGAATTTGAGTAAAGCTTTTGCTGACTTGCCACTTTGAAGGAGCCCTCTGGCCAGCGGTTTCAACAAGGCAAACGCTAACAAGAGTTTAAAATAATCGTCATCATCAAGTTTGGATGCAAAAAAGTGCGGACTGTTTCTCACAATGAGCCCATAGCTGCACGTCTCTGTTTCATTCGTACTCTTCGTCGTATACAGGACAAATATTAGCAGCCCTGTCTCTACACTAATGTAACTGTCTATCACTGGGTTACCATTTGCGCACTGCTTTGCGCGCAGATAGTTCCCGCGAGCGTCTTCTCGACAGCCCCTGAACCCATCTTGCTTGGGGAGCTAGAGGAAAGACAAAGAGGGAAATAAACGATCTCTCGCCTTAGAGAGGAGAGGGTCGCTCTGACTCCCGCTAGCAGTGTGTGCAGTCCGTTTTCGGGGTTCTTTTTTCCGCGCTATCCTAAGAGTACGATGGTGATCCGTTCTGACGTTCTTGAGGCTCGGCCCTTACACGCATATAACAGATAAACATTTGTTGGTACAACTGCCAACGCCATGAGTCGCCACCAACAAAACCTGTAAGATTTGTACAGTTAATACCAACACCATCAAGATTATTGTGATTGCCTTTGTTGATGTATTCTTGGAATGTAGTTTTTATTTGTGTCCATCCCTGCTTTAAGTCAAGCGACTTTGCAGTATTTCTAATTACATAAAAAAATCTCGACATCCCAGAACAACAAGTGGACAATAGCGGCAACCGACTACACGGCCCCTTATGCCGAATCTCTAAAGATACCGAAGAAGAAATCGCCAAGTTTTTTTGTGGAACGCATCGTCCTGCGACACCGCATGCCAGAAGGGTCATCACGTGTAGGGGAATGTCGGTAATGTCCGGGCTAACTCGAGGCCTCTTGAGCTATACTCAGACGACCGACCAGTGGAAAAGTGCCAACCATCTATACAGAAAATCGTACTTCTAGCGCGCAGAACACATGCTTGGCATGTACTTAGTAGACGGCGAACAGAATACGTGGGACGCCTTCCTGCTTTGCATGATGTTTGCCAGTGAAACCACCGTCTAGAGATGCGAAGGAAAAAAGACAAGCAACAGAAATTGTAGACAAAAAGAATATGTTTTCATTGTTATCCGGCAGGGCAAAGCAAAAAGTAAAAGAAAACCCGGGGAGTTTCTTATCCGACCTTAATATTTTCGTGTGGTTGCCTTAGGTTAATTGTTTTCCACAAAAATAACTACAGCGTGCTTCCACGAAAGAATACAGAGTTATTACCATAGTCTGTGTTTTATTATTAGGGCAGTTGAGCATCCCAAAACGACTGCGGATTTCAGGGACTTCGAAGGACAAGGTTCAGACTAATTTCGATTACACAAAATTTTTACCATTCACTGAGATCCAACAGCTCTTGGGCGGTTTGCGCCTCGCCTCCATCGAAACGCGGCCTCCACGCCAAGCAGCTGACATGGTTCTCCGCTTAAATAGTGAAGTGCTTATAGTGTTTGTAAAGCTACTTAAATAACTTTATGCGAAATATATATATATATTTGCACTACCAGCTAAATACCCTAGGGAAAACAAGGCAAATTCGTCAACTATACGGCTGCAAGTCTTGCCGTGTGTAATTCACAGAGAAAGGAAGAGAATACGTATATCGCGTAAGAGTAGATTGGTCTATATTAAGAAATGCTGGCCCATGGTTTAACATCTGGAAGTGTTTGTTGCATGTCGAAAGATCACTGGTGTCAAAGAGCGAGGATTATCTAAGTGGTATAATGGTGAGTATAGTTTTCCTAATGAGGTGGTTCTTACAAGGCATCGGATGCATAAGAGATTTCGGCTGCAAATAAAATAAATATACTTGAATATAACGTTGGGGGTATAAGCATGACTCCAACTTAGTTATACAAACTAAAGGTCTGTTAAGAATGGTGTTGCATCGTTTAGCAGGAGTGTACATGGTTCGAAGACTTGAAGGGGGACACTCAAGCTTCAATCTAAGAGTAAGCGCGTCAGCGCCTTTAATGTCGCCTTTTCATTCCAGAATTTTTATAATTTTGTTTAAATTGTTCTTTGAGGGATGGAATGCCCCAGTATCTGTCTTTAAGAATAACAATCGGGCATAGGCCAAGGTCATTCAGGCCCAGCCAGGTAAAATTCGAAGTTGCACGCCGGGGAGCAAAGCTTACGCTTCAAAACAAACGCTAAGCATAAGAACAGTTTATAGACCATATCGCTCCAGACCTGCAAAAGCCCACCTGATGCTGCCTTAGTTCAAAGCTTTTCGACACCTTCTGAAGACAGCATTGCTCGGCTCGAACGAAGTACACTCGAGCCAAGCGTCACGTAAAAAAACATAAAAAATGCTTCTTGGCTGACCCTTTTGAAAGACGGGAGAACTGATTTTCCTGGCAAGAAGCTCATGAATCATTCGCGGCCACGTCAAAACCAGTATTCCAATCAAAATAGGCAAGAAGATTTGAGGTCAGTGTTGTTTTTGATGAAAATGGGGAAAGTGATGAAAACGCTCGAGAAAAAGGAGGCAATGGTGTTAGTCACGACCAACACTGACAGCACATAAGGAGCCTTCGGCACTGTTTCATGTATATTGCGCATATAACACGCATTGAACATACGGCTCGTGACCTATAACCTTGCTTATAAAAGTCCGGATAAAGATGAAGCCATTATTGATTTTGTGCTTACAAAATAAATCCACGCTGTTTCATTACTGATTTTGTGCTTACAAAATAAATCCGCGCTGTTCTAGCCAAGTACCACTCTTTTTTGCAAGATTTCCAAAATTTCTTATAAACAAAATTAATAATATTTTTTATTCAAGCTATTAATAAGATTCGGAATTTTAGACTTCCTTCCGTCGCCAATGAGACAACATAGCTGCATATTGTGTACAACAGAGAAGCCATAACAACGCTCAACGCAGAGTTGCCGCTCATCAAAGTTCAGGACAACATCGACGTTTTCCTCTACTTTCAGCGCAGAGGGAACCCTAAGCCCTAACGGGCTGAGCACGGTAGATCAGCAATGCACAGAATCCAGACTCTATAACTTGGAAGAGCGTGACTCATAACACAAGCCTGAAGGCCGAGTCTGAACTTGGATGCCGATTCTTTGCTTCAGACGCACGTGAAAAGCCTTTTCGTAGTTATTTTAGCCCGTAAAAGATAATTCGTTATCTACAAGAAATAACAATGAAGTGGTTCAAGACTCGAAGTCGTCATTATATGGGTGATCACAAAACATAAGATTGTGCATGTTTTGCGCCGAAATTTTTCTTAGCGCGCAAATGGAAGATATATTTCTGATTTGGTTGTAGTGCAAATATGGTTTTTCAATCAATCTGCTTAATTTCGTCCGCGTGTCTTTTTCTTGTACAACATGGTATCGATGAAAATTGAGAGGTAACAGTCCCGCGAACATTTTCTGCTCCTGACTAGAATAGAAGGCGGGCTAACGCATTTGTATTTTTCTTTGAGCAGAAAATGGCCTCGATTACTTCTCTCTCCATCTTAACCTAACATTTGGCCAGACATTGTTTGATAAAACAAGAAAAGGCCATTTTTTTCATTGGCTACAGTGTAATGGCATGTTGCCATCAGTCTTCGTCGTCAGTGCCACGTTGTGCTTACAGGGCGCTCATTGAAACATTTTCCCATTTTCCCCGGTGGTGAGCCAAATAAATAAGTTCTTTAGGAAGCCGTTAACTGTCTCCCTGAGTACTACGCCGCCATCAGTACTATGGCGTGTGAGCATATCCACATATCGAAATAAAGTTTCACTGCGACTGTGCCTCGTAATATCTATTTTTATTCATTTTTCGTTCTAGAGCTCCACTTGTGACGTCACGGCCCTTTCGGAAAGTCAGCAGTTTATCGGGCGTCACTGGTGTGGCCAAAATATCAGCGAACCGGAGCACTTTACCCTACTCTGTTAGAAATACGAGCTTATTCGTTTATTGAAGTTCTTGAGAGGTCTAAGTTTTGCTATGTGCGCTGTTTCACCGTCATAAACTAGAAATAGTATTTGTGCATATTATAATTTATTGAAGCTTACAAGCAGTCTGTCACGTTACGACCCACCTACAATTTACAGGTAAAGACACATGTCCGGCATAAGTGAACAGTCTAGGGTTTCACCAAACTAGTCATTGCGTGATGCATAATGGAGTAAAAGTGAACCGGTTTGTCTTGGTGTATTTTCATTCCTTAGAGTAACATTTAATTTGTCGGGTTCATGACAATTTATTGCTATTCCGCTCATAACCAATCTATTCTCTATAAAAAGAAGAATTTAGCTCTTGAATTTTTGTTGATATGCAAGTATTTGGTGCTCTCGTCTTTTATTTCTATCGGCACTTCATGGTTGCATGCGTCAGTAAAAATAAGAATAACTATATTTATATAAGTAAACGGCTTCATCAGTATCTATTTAACGTTAGTGTGTCCCGTATATATGTCTTTTTTTTTTTACCTTTTATGTTTTTATCACAACTGTGCCCCATAATATATTCCCCAGAATTTCTTGGGATGAAGACTGACGAGACGGTGCAACGGGGAAGCGAGAGAGTAAATATACACTTTGAAAGCCCTCTAACTCATTTATGCTTTCAGTCGCGTAGTAAAGTACTTTTCACTGGTTTTCTTCTCTTTAGAGTAAATGATGAAGTTGAGATTCAGGGACCTCTCTCAGAAGCACTGAATATGAAGTGTGTACAGACAAAACTCTGGCTTTAATGCGAGATATGCTTTCATGCAATGGCGTCCCTTGTTCCTTGGTAATGTACTTAGGAAAGATATAGTAAACAGGATGACGATGTGGGTGTCTTGTTTAGCATGAAATGCTTCGATATCGTATACAGCTTCTGCCTCAAAGCGCACATTTTGGAGCTTCGCTTCTATCTGTGTCGGCAGCACGTGGGCGGAATGGAATGATGTCTAAATTAGATTTTTGTACAGTTTCGCAGCTGCAAACACATTATTGTTAATTTGAATCCCTTCGCAATAGCAGAGATACAACTGCGATACTTGGGTCCCAAGCTCACAAAAGATCACATTTGTAATGTGTATTTGGATATCTGGTTACATACGGGCTTCCATTCCGAATATTTGAGAGAGTGCTGTTAGTGATACGATTGAATGCTGGAGATGACCGCTCACATCATACGATAGCGGCATCCACATAGCCTAGCCCTGCGCTGCTTCCCTGCATCCATATCGTTGTAAAACGACAACGGATGTAATTTTTCTTCATATACACAGAGGCGTGGTTCTAGAAATGAACTCAAATCCGTTTTCTTACAGCTTGCTCCCAATCAGGTTGTAGTTGTGATATATCTGAATGCTCTTTTTTTGACGTAACTTACAGAAGAAGACAATTCCGCGGTATTTTCTCTAAGTGTCGTTGCTCTTGCAATGATTCGCGGAATCTCGCACCAGAGCTTACACACACGATGTTCGCAGTGATAAATTTATGCTAAAAGGACTGAATGCGGCGTTTGTAGGTGCCAATTTGAGCTTGAAGGAACTAAGGCTCCTAACGTTGAACGAAATTAGTGCTGATCATAGGCGCTATTCCCGCCACGGTGGGTTCGCGGTATACGGTGGCCGTGCCGATGAGCGCAGACGGCAGTAAGGGCAAGGATGGTCGGTCATTTAGGGTGGAATTACTCCCGCCTATGTAGGAAATGATTTCTTGCTATTTTATATTTAGCTTCTCTTTCCACTTGAGAGATAGAGACTATTTGTAGAGCGCAGCTCTTTGGCGCCCGTTAATGCGTTTCGCGCCGCTGTCATCGCCGCCGTCAGCGTTGTCCCTCGTAACCAGCTCTACGCTCTACGTATTCACTGGTCTTGGCCACGGTGGAAGAAAGGTCCCGGCGCATGAGCGCGGCCGGTTAGCACCTGGCGCCATCTGCCGCCCCGCAAGCAATCTGCGCATACGCATGGCACAGAGCAGAGAGTGATCATGGTAACGGATCGCAGTATGCTATAGCTTTGACTTTAATATTGTATCCACGCCGCACCACTGCGTTTAATTTTTTAATCTCACTTAAGGTAATTCCAATGCAGCTTCTCTCCGAAGTTTAGAAATGCGTTGTTAATGACAAAAAGCAGAAAATCACAAACGAAAGCTGTCTTGTAGACCTAATGGGCAAGAGAAGGACACCACGGGTTTGAAGACCGTGGGTGTGGCCTGAAATATACCTTCTGCGACCATCATAAACAGACATAAAACCGCATGCTCTCTTCCCTTCCCCCTCCCCCCCCCCCCCCCCCCTCTTGCATGCCGTGCATACAATAAAATAAAGGCTAGATATCTTATAAAACAGAACTCTGACTTCGCACACATTAAATTTAGATTTTTTTTTCCAAACGGAATCAATATAGTCCTTATAAGCATTATCCGCTAACAGTCGAGCTATTGAAGAAATTCGAGCCGTGTACTTGGCACTTGTGCCGCCACCCCTGCATGAATGTTAGTAATATATTCCGGCTGCTAGCTTCGTGAACAGGTGCACATAACCAGTGTGCCTAAGATGTGTCCTTCGAAACGGTGTAGAAAAAGTGTCATCCCGCTCATTCAAACTGGCTCTCTAGACCTCCCGAAATTTGATTTGACAGTTTTGATGTGCAACTTAATCCGAGCAGGTTCAATGCAGTGGTGACCTCCGAATTCAGAGGGAGAGAGGGCGGGAGGGGCGTCAAAACCTTCCTTGGACCTCCGAAATTTTACGTCGTCGTGCTTTGATAAAAGTTGCTATCTAACCTACCTTGACTACGGCCAATTCAATAGCGCCCTATGAATTTAGGTCTTCTAATCATAAAATTCGGCTTGCTCCCGGTTTCTCTGCTCACGGGAGGCTACGCGCACCCTAAGAATTTCTCTTTTTCTTCTGCCTTGTCACAGCACGCGCGTTGCTCGCGTTTTATCTTCCGCCGTACTCCTCTCTATGCGGGCACGGCCGGCGCCGACTACCGGTTCTCCGGCCTGCATCCCCCCCTCCCTCCGAGGACGCCGCTTCGGGCGACCAAGTCAATACACAGGGAGGCTGGCAAAAAGAGAGAACAATACCCTCAGCGCCGGCAGCTTCACGCCGACATAATGCACATTGTGGAGGCTCGCCCACAGTGCCGCGTGCTACAGCGGGATAAGACAATCGCGGGCGGGCCTCAAACACTCATACTGTGGAGTGTACAATATTGTATTATACTCCTTCACCTTTTAATCTAAACTGTCCTTTCTCTCTGTCTCTCACCTCTTTGATTTCTCCTACCTCTCTCTTTGCTATCCCTTTATTTCCGCCGCCCCAGTTCCGGTACTTCAGCTCATTTCGAAAGCAGATACCGGGGCAGACAAAAAATCTCTTTCCTTCCTTAATTATTTTTATTTTATTCTACAATAAAACCACTTACTACTACTAATTTTGTCTTGTGTAGTGCTTGCTATATGGTGCCCGAAGGACTGAAAAAATCGCGCTTGTCTGCTGTGTATCTTGGACGTCCCCCGCATACAGGAGAAACCTAAACACAATCTAAGGAGGATTACGATACTTTCTAATGCGAATTTTGAGCACATCTATTTATGCATTTCTTCGATTTATTGAGGCTAATACTTTGATAGACGATCTTTATGTATGTATGTATGTATGTATGTATGTATGTATGTATGTATGTATGTATGTATGTATGTATGTATGTATGTATGTATGTATGTATGTATGTATGTATGTATGTATGTATGTATGTATGTATGTATGTATGTATGTATGTATGTATGTATGTATGTATGTATGTATGTATGTATGTATGTATGTATGTATGTATGTATGTATGTATGTATGTATGTATGTATGTATGTATGTATGTATGTATGTATGTATGTATGTATGTATGTATGTATGTACGCATGCATGCATGCATGTAATTATGTATGTATGCGCAGTTACAAAAGCACTTTTTATTCTCTTGTGAGCGAAAGAGAAGTTCTCACAAGAAGAGAAAGATTACCTACGAGCGAGTTGTCCATAGCTCGCGGCTCTTCTTTGTCTTCTTCTGAGAACTTCTCTTTGGCTCGCGTCTCTCATGACTCGTGATTCTCTTAAACCCTGTTCTACCGATAGCAACGGCGACGCGGCAAAAGCACTTTATTTTTCTCAGGACTTCCTCCACTAATAAAAGTTGATTCACTCAATCATTTTTATGAAGAGGCGATGAGGATTTCTCAGAAGAGAACGAAGAGCCGGGAAATAGAGGCACGAAGGTTGTGGTTGTTGTTTCTACTCTTCAGGTTCTAATTGTATTGAAATTATATCTGTTTGGTTTCTCATCAGTAGGACCTTATCCTACAGTATTGCATATTTATACGTATTAGTGTTTTTTATCTCATATCTAACAGCATAACTTCCATTGCTACTGGATATCTGTGTGGCCAAAACCCCCCGGGGGTATGTGCCATTATCTGAGGGCACAACAACTACATCTTGTGGTTCTTCATTCGTTGGCACCGGTGTGCTCTAAATGTGTCAATGTATTGCCTACATACTGACGGCGAATAGGAGGTAATGTGAGAGAGTGCTTTTCTACAAGCAAAAAAAAAGAAAAAAAGAAAATCACTTCAGGTTTGACCCCGCGCCAATGCGTTCTGGCGAAACACATTTCGGCGCGATGCCACTGTTTGCGTTGACCAATGGCTGGCTGAAGGTGTGGATGGGACGTTGGGGCTCGGTGTTTAAAAACTGCAGCACGCCAAGCGAAGATTTGCGGTGGTCTCCCAGCGTATTTTGTTGAGCCCGTCCCCACCGAAACATCAAAAGCGTGCCGAGTGTCGTCGATAACTATATCACACCTTCGAGGCTGCGTGTGTCTTGCGCGAACCCGTCTGACACAGTTGCTGCGGACAGTGGCGCAGGTAATGACGGTAGCTTTACGGGGTCTTGTTGCATGTTTATTTCTTGCATGCCCGTAAAGAAGTTTACGCCTGACATGCTTCAGCTCCATCCGATTCTTCAAGAGTGGACATCAGACGCTGAGTGATTTGAACCTTATAATAACCAAATGCTGTTAACAAGTGCCTTCAAGTTTTTTCCCAGCTTTCTCAATACGGTAGAAGACTACGTGGAGAAGTTCACTGTTGACAAGCTTCGATTGTTCATTTCTTGCAGGAACACCGCAAAAGCGTAATGCATAAAAATTGAATAGATTTTGTTAATATAGGTTCTCCATCATATTTTTCCAACCACATCCTCAGCTGGATACTTTGGTGTTTAGGAACCAGCCGCATCTCTTTGCAATAATAATAAAAAAAAAACAATAACTCATGAGGTTGTATGCCACTGTACGTCTGGCTAGTAGGGGGCGCAGTTTAGTTGACGAGAGCGAGAATTGGGCCTAGTTACTTATTCATGCTGCTGTCGATGCTCTAAATTCTTTACGATACAGAACAAAATCACTCAGACAAATCGAAGCCCGAACTACCAAGTTTTTTGTAGCAATATGAGGTTTTCGAACTTGTAAAAAGAACTTCTAATCCCTTGGGACAGGTCCTTGCGCATATAAATATAAAAACATTATTTTGCTAATAAACAGTTGTCAGTTCTCGCTTCATCTTGAGTGAGTCTCGTTTCTTTCTTATAATAAGGAAATTTAGAGCACCGAAAGCAGCAGTAAGTTGAGGAGCCGACCGGCTGCTATTCATTTAGACGTGTCGCACCTCTGCAAAATAAAACAGCTGTTATCTTCTTCTTCGCTTGATCTAATCCAAAACTTTTCTTTGCGACTGCAGGTCGCCTCTTCCTCGAGACGCATTTGCTGCGATCGACGCCCCTAGGCTTTCAGTTTGTTGGAGCAAAAAAAAAAGAAAACGCCTTTAAATTAGGCGCGCAGAAGACTCGCTCACTGGAAATGCAATCGGAACCTAAAATCAAGACCGAGGGGCGTCTAAAGAGAAGGATAAAAAGTTGGAAAAAAATAATTTATTGCAAGTCACAACTTCTAAAAGTAATAAATTGTGTTAAAAAGACCGTAAGTACTAGAAAATCACGCAAGAACAGAGCAGCCTAGAGGCAGCAGAAGAGCGCAGTCAGAAAAAAATAATATGCATAACAGAGAAACCAGATGAAAGTCGTTTCGTGTAAATCTTGGTCCTGGTATTTATTACTTGCACAATTCAAAGCACACATTCACTGAAAGAATACGAAGAATATGAAGCGTTTAGAAACCTTGCGTATATGCACACCATAGACACGTATGGGACATACACCATGCCGTGTGACAATTACTGCAACCATGCGGCGCGCCAATATCTGGCAGATTCCTTGCGGCACACTGGATTTGCTCTAGATCCACAAGGTCCTTCAGGAGCAAGGAAGATGCATGTTTCTATCATGGCAATGTATAGCACGTCACAGCTCTCATGCATTTATTGCCATCGAAATTATCGCTCAAAGGCCGGATTACACACTAGATTGCCATTGGTTATATTTTCTTCGAACTCAATTCAAAGGGATCATTGGGAAGATATATATACTATCAATATTCTCGGATATATTTAGACCCATTTTTCCTCTCATATGTGTGCCGTATGGAGTGCCAGCGGCAGCGCCGCTCCTATGTCCCCAGAAGAGTAAAAGCGGCAGTAAAGACTGTTCCTAACCGTATATCAAAATTCTGGTAAACACTTAATACCAGTAAACGTATTTAATGACTCTACTAATATTCTTTCGAATTTATACATTGGTGAGGAGACAACAGGAAAATATGCTGGCGTTCTGTAATTGATAACAATAAATTTATAAATCACCAAGGGCAGCCATGAAGAAAATGAAATTGCAGAAATAATTTTCCTCTCAAAGAAACCCTTTTCCTCTCAGCATCGCATTTGTCAATTTGCTGCGAGAAAAAAAGGGCAGAGAGGATCCCCGTGCAGTGAAGCCCTCGAGGCCTCTTCTTTACACAATATTTTGCTCAGTATTTTATATCAGAACGTTTTCAATTTCTTTAACCGGACGATATGTTTTGCATTATATACCGGAACCACCCCTAAAGTGTACGGGTTTTGTGTAAAGAGAAATCATTTAATTTACAACATAAATCATACAAACCCAGGCCATCTTTTATTTATAATTCGGCCACCGTTAGAACATTGCATGGTCATGCAGATGTGGGTCCACTTCGGGCTCTTTATTCGTTTTCGGATAAGTGTTGCTAGGCCCCGGCAACTTTATCTGCCATATGTGTTTCTTTTAATTTTTTTATGGTTCGAGATCCAGGAATACTGACACGGGCAACAAACAGAACATAAATGTGTATGAACAACGTATGCGCGTCTGTTGATCCATGGTTTCATCGTGGAATAACATAGCTTCAATAATGGACCAGCTCACTCGGACCAGAGAAATAATTGCATCAAAACGCGGCAGCTGCTTCGGAGCTTAACGTCTGTGTTATCAGGTTTAGCCAGACCGGTGAGTTTCTGCATAACGGCAAAGGGTCATTGCGCGACCAGATTATATTGCGCATGACATGTCTGTGAAACGTTCTGAAGATATTGTTTTATTTTATGTTTTGAACTCCAGTTCGTCTTGCTGACACTATGTCAAATATTCGTTTGAGCAAGAACTCTAATATATACAATAATTCCTTATCTGCATTCCCAAATATATAAATATATATTGATCTCTGATTGCAGTAATAATAGTGCTAAAACAAAAGAGAACTAAATAGGAGCCGCGAAGCTCGCTTGTAGAGACCTAAAAGTGTCAGCTCGTGGTCCCTCAGTATGATGTACAAAAATTCAAATACAGGAAGCTGCGTAGTGTTTATTTTAAGGGTCACATAAACAAAGTACAAGAATTTAGTTTTAGAAAAAAAGATCTGCACAAAATGTCTATACATAATTATTAAAGCACGAGTTAAAGCCAAGACTTGTGTTGAGCTTTTTCAAAGGTGGTTTCCAGGTCATTTAATAAGAACACGGGGTAAAAGGTGTTTAAGAATTAAGAAAAAGAAATGCGGAAACTGCAACCAAATGCTACTCTTGGACAGTATCGCATGGTAAATCCTCACTCGTATTCCTTACATGTGCGTAGAGAGATCCCAATTTGCGCAGCCTACTAACGCAAGGAACTGCACCTGTGTGAGTGTTTGTTGTCGCAGTCGTTGAAGCTGAGGGCAGCGAAGTAAGGCGAATAAGTAAAGAAATTCGCCCGAGAGGTGCTCGCTAAGACGAATTGACAGCTCCTTGTAGTATCTGCGTCTGCGCGCAGAGCACTCTACCAACCTACGAAATTGCTTTTCTAATACTGACCCGTAAAGTCCACCTCCCCTCAAAATTTCAAACCTGCACCTATCCCATTTTATCTTAAATTGAGCTTGTATTTCACTTGTTCAGTATATGTATATACTTATGCTTTAGGCAGCGCTGTTTGTCTCTTCCTGTTTTCCTTTTTACTTACCCATGCATAACGGGGAGCAGGGATCTTACGCACCTGTGACTCCGCTCACGGATTTGTTCCTCGCCGACAGCAGTTCAGTCCTTTAATGAAACAGGAGCCCGGGAAAAGGAAAGTGGTCAAGCCAATCGGGCGCCTCAATATACCCACAAAAATTGATAACTTTGACTTCTAGAACATCTAAAGGGAAGAAGCGCAGTCAAGTCGCGAAGGCCTGAGGAACTGTATTCGTTTTTTTTTAACGAGGTACGCCGTCTTAGCGGTGGAAGACTGTTCAGAAGCTTAAATTATGCGATCAGTGGTTAAGCAGAAACCCTGCCGAGGATATGCGCTTGCACCGCTTGTCCACACTGTCGAGAGAGCGAGTGACCAACCATAGCGAATCTCATTTGTGCAGATTCGCAAGCGAACAGTAATTTAAGGAGCCTTTTATAAAGGCTACATGCAGCGTACCAAGGAAATTTCTTTAAAAATTTAAGAATGTGTTCTTTGCCATTTACCAATCGTCTGTTGTTGAGATATTTGTTGCGCATATATTAATTGTTTACATCAGGCTCCATTGAACAGTTATAGATTCTTTTTTCCACCACAGCCACTGCTACTCATTCTATGAAGCACCTAGACACAATGAAAATCCTCTGGGCACCACATGTTGGTGAGCGTTTAACAGAAGCTCTCGGAAGGAGCTACATGCAGAGGCGAGGTTTCTCAGGCAACATCCTAAAGAGAGTGAAGAACGTAGCCAATGTTATCATTCAAAAGCCAAAATGTTGGCAATGATTTGTTTAAGGGATGACGATTGGGAGCAAATTTTCCGAAGAGGTCCATATGAACTCATTCTTTACTTAGAACTTCAATATATCATATCTTTGTGCAATGACAGAAACTGTGGCACAGCGGATATCTTGAGGCAGGCCGCAGTTGAACCTGGATGCAATATGCTGAAGAAGGTTTGCGCACAGACACAAGGACAAATCGAAGAAAAAGAAGGACGAGTGCTAGCTCACTAAAGTTTATTCCCGATTCGGGCTGAACTAAATAAAAAAAAAAAATAAATCAAAACAAGATAATAATGACGTCATTAACATCATGTGTTACCCTGTGTATCCAAGTGAATTGACCAAGAACCAAAATTCCCTATCAAAGAAGCGGGCGGAAATCTGACTGACGCCCTTAACTCGACCGATACTCGTATACCTAAGGCTGTCATAAGCTCACTCTCGAATTGATCGCTTTGCCTGAATATAATTGTTGTTTTGTCAAAGAGTGGTTTGCATTAGATCCTTTTCTTAATTTCGTGCTACGCGTGCGGCAGCGTTTAGGGAGATTATCAAGGAAATCTCTCCTCAGTGATTCCCGATGTGCAGTAAATCTCTCAGTGACGCTTCATCGTTTGGCCGATGTGCAATGAGCCACATTATAACGGCAAATTGTTGACAACTCCCCTGGCATGAGGAACTACGGGATTGTGTGCTTGATGCTACACACATTTCTTCATCCTTTTCTTTCTCCGCCTTCTTCGTTCCGGCTCTGCACCGGCGGACAGATTACTGCCATTTATCGAGCGGCGGTGAACAGCACCGGAATGTTGCAACGCCCTGCTATTTTTGTTATCCCATGTGCCAATCTATGCACGTATGGTATAATGGCAACACTTCGACGCTACGTTTCCCGGGGCTTATCTCGACGCCCTGCCTTGATTCCTCTCGCCGACCTCCTCAAGCTTCCATGATTACGTGCTGAGGGTATCCACTCCTTTTAAGCCTTTACAATTGCTACGCAACACTCTCATTGGTTGCATGCAGGCAGGACTTGGAGATGGCTTAAGACTGGAAGTGGCCATACCATTATTTATCATTTTGGAATGCCTGCATCAGAAATCGAACAATGCTTTTTTGGCCTTGGGATAGTCACTTACACTCTTCAAGCGGCCACCTCCAAGTTTTGACCACATGCAGGTAGTGGAAGTGAATATCTAAATAATTCATTCCGAAGGTTGCCTCATAGATTGCAGACTAATAACTGCGGTACTAATAAAGCAAAATTTCTTTTCTTCGGGCTCAGAACAGTTTTGCTCTATGAAAATTTACTGTATCATATATGACACACTATGCGCTACGGGGTTAATAATTGCTGTTAACGCATTTTTTTTTCTTTTAAACGAGTAAAGCCTTATCCCAAATAGAGTGAAGGCTTTGAAAGCCAATAAAAAAAAAGGTACGCCGAACATTGCACTTCATGTCCGTGCTGTGCACGGATTGCAGGGCGTCGCAGACGCCGGGACTTTGCGATTATCGTCTTTTGTTCCAATTTTTCGTACATATTTGGTATAAGATGCCATCATATTTACGTTTCGACACAAAGACACCGATGTGAGCTATTATAATTAACGGACTAGTACTAACAGTCTTTTGCGAGCAACTTTGTACAAGTCACTGTAATAGATGATGAAGTTTTTTAAGGCAGAATAATTTCTGGCTTATGAGTGACGGGGACAAGAATTGCAGTAAAGAAAAAAAAAGAACCATTGCCGCGTTTTTCTTTCGAACTCGCACCAGAAAGCACAGCTCATCTTCCCTGGCCCATACACGAGAGCACTGAGCGCTCGACGCAGTCGATTATGCCTCGTGTAAAACGGCAAAACACTCGCGCTTTGCACTTAACATCGTCATCTTCGCTAAATTACAACTGCAGCATAAACTCGCGCGGTGCTGTGGCCATCGTCATCCTCATGGTTTTACCTGCGCAACTTTTTCATATAAAGGTGGTAAATAAGTGATGCATCTAAGCCACCTGACTGAGTGCGGCCGAGGTCCACTAGTGTAATGTCGAGTGAATCTACCAGACAGGTCGCCACAAAACTCGAGATGCTTTCGAATTACGGAGCCCAAGCATACTTAAGAGCACCCCTTGAACATTTTGGGCCCCATAAGCATCAGCAACTTAACGGAACATCAGCGAAGAAGCCCCAAGTTAAATAACCTCATTGGCTAACTGCAAAGTAACTCCTGATTTACCCTAAAGCGTTCAAACGTGGACTAGCCTGAATTTTGTTTCATAACAGTGACTAACAAAAAACAACCATCGCACTCTGTGCGACTGTCTGCCTCCTTATGCTCCTTGCGGGCCGCCGCGTGGAAATTCTACATGCTTCTCACGATGAGCTCCCAGCGGACCACCGCGGCTTTACTCTAACTTCCCGTCGTAACCAGGAATAAATTACTGAACATGCATCTCAGCTCCCGTCACACATCACGTCATCGCCAACAGGACCTAGAGGATTGCTACACCTAATACAAAAACCAACGAGACCATTCTCTGAGATGACATCCGAAAAGAATTGAATGATAAGTGCAGCTGACTACCTGACCCACTACGCCGGTGTAAAAGCCCTGTATAATGGTGGTACGGCAACAGATACCACTAGAAGCGATGTAAAGCCAAGGTCTCAATGCACAGGAATATGACTTTCAAATGAGTTAGAGGTCAAACAAAGGTCAGTGTCAAATGTCAAGGTGAAAGGTGAAAGCGATGACCTATGACGTAAACATATGGTTCGGTGTCACGTTAAAAAAGACGCCGCATTGTGACTGAGTACATAAAAAGGTTGCGCAGCGCGCAGACCACTTACTGCCGCTTGGAGCCAGACGGACAGACCGCAACAATGAGCGCCGCAATGCTGCCGCACGTCAAAGATCAGGACAACCTCGAAGTCACCTTATCAATCTTCAGCACGCAAAGGGAACCCTACTGTTCGCTAGTACGGGTGCGCATCAGAGACATCATCATAAAACGAATATCAAACGTCCGCGGACCAGGCTCGACCACACATCAAAGTACGTAGGTTGACTTCGCTGAAGTCTTGAATAGTACACTAATAAGGCTTCGCCGCAGCCTTATATCGCGCGTATAAACAGTCACGTTACCACGTTTGCCTTTTTCCCTCTTAGGCAAGTTCCATTAGTGCGCTAGTCCGTGCCAAAGCAAGAATGCGCAGCCTCTTTTAAGAAGAGGCCAAAATTTTAACTTGCGGCCGCATTCGCTTTGAGAAGCCTTGCTGCGCTGCAGACCCTAATGACATTTCCGACGGGTCTGCGGCGTTTCTGTGGGAAAGGCAGCGATGGACATCAAAGCCTATTTTGTGCTCTCCCGTACTAGACTTGGAGCCGGAGCTTTCAACAAATCTTCACATTTTAGCGGCAAAGTCAAATACTCAGCCGTTAAATTTGTAGGTCTTCCATATATTTCTAATCCCTTTTCTCTCCAGAGCTTTTCGTTTGACGTCATAGCTTTCTCGGCCAGTCCGGAGCTTTTGCAGCGCCAACAGTGTCCCTCGAGTCTTCACTGAATGGAGCCCTTAAACCTATCCCGTTAAAACGACGGACTATTTTGCTTATTCCAGTTTTCCAAGTACTACAACCCTTACTAACTGCGTGGTCTGGCCGTTATAACTGAAACGTAATAACGTCTACATATTGCCATTTATTTATTCTTACAAAACAGGCATTCAGCTTAGGAGATTTGTTAAAATGCACTGAAGTGGTACTTGGCATAAGCAAGTGCGCTAGAAGCGAAAGTGCCCTGGTATGCTGCATAAACCAATCAAAGTGGGGATACTTTTTCCTGCGGCCTTTCTACATGTTAAAGGTAACTTTTCCATTCTCTTGCTTTCTTTTTACTAAAGACCCAGCAAAATGCAAAACAATAGATTTAGGAACTCGTTCCGCTCATAACAGTGTATGTTTAAGAGATAAATTATGATATTTTACACTGTCTTCAGGAGGAGGAGGAAGATGAGGAGGAAAGGCAGGGAGGTTAACCAGTAAAAGCAACCGGTTTGCTACCCCGCACTGGGGGAGGGGGATGAGTGGATATAAAAGTTGTGAGAGAAGGATAGTTGAAGTTAATACAGTCACATAACAGACACGCCACGCCATTGTTGTCAGTTTTTACAAGACGGGATATATTTGGCGCCCTTTCTTATTGGACTTCATATTTACGCACATTGGAAAAGAGTTGGCTGTGGTTTAGCTCTGGTGAACCCTAGTTGAATTGCGAAAGCAACGGCTGCATGGCTACGCTTGTGGTTGTAGCTTGTGGTTAAGCGTTTGGTTTAGCTCTTTTGTATAGAAAAGACAAACAGTTCAGGTAACGACTAGGCTTTTATTCTTTATATCAGTGATGTCGCTGCAATGATCAGTGAAGTAGGGGCTCTTGGTGTCCACTCTGCTGACGACGTGCTCTGCAGCTGCCGATGCTCTGTGTAAAATCAAGACTAAACTGCTTTCCCAACGTATGGCGGTTTGAGGTTGGTGCTGGCTCAACTCGAGTAGAAACAGCTCCTCTGCAGTTTAAACAAAGATTGAGTTCGTGTCTTTAATTAAGTGCCCCATAACGAAAAACAACTCCTTTTCAGTTCAGTTAGGCATTCTGGAAACCAGAACGTCCAACGCAGTTTCAACGCTGGCCTAGGGAGATATATACAACCCGGTTACTACGACCCCCGTCTCGCACAGTTTTGCACAGTTTTACCCAGCTACGGCAGCGGCGTCGACTGCGGCGCCACCTGTTGGAGCGCCTTCCATTGTACCAGCGTTCCGTTGAACATACATGGCAAAATTACTTTTGAAAAGGAATTAAATTACATTACTAAATATTTTGCTGAAAATCGCAGAAAAGTAATTAAAAACATTACTCATTACTGCTCCTAAAATGTAATGAAATTACTATGCAATTACTTCGACTGAGTAATTCAATTACTTTTAAATTACTTTCTAGTTTTCATCATTCAAAAACTAAGTAAAGTTAGTAAACAAAACAACTTTTTCTCCAGAGACGAACCAACACATTCTTTCGTCTTCCCGCCAAATTCCGTCCCAGAGAACTATTCCTTTCCTCTTTCCTACAGGGCTTGACGTTGCAAAAATGAGACAACCGCAAAAAAAGTGACAACAATAAAAGCAGAAGCATGGTTGAACGGTCGTGAAATGAGCGGCGAACCCAGCGTCTTGTTGGCCCGGAGCTGTCTCCGCCATTTGAAGGTCCCGAAGAAGCTAGGCTATTTATTGCTTCAGTAGTCCCAAGAATCGTCCACGGCACCTTGCGCTCAGTAATACTCACGCCACGGCGGCTGATGGCATGAACCCTTCTGCCTGTCTACCCCATCCAAACCCTCCCTCGCCCCGTGGTGAAGAGTGTAACCAGGCACCACTGTGCCCTATAGCTGAAGCAACACGCCGCGCTTCCAACTAGTTTTCAACTCCGGTCTTCTTGCACCATCTGTCCCTTCGGCATTCCCTTGACACCTTGTTTCCTGCTGCTTGGGGAAAGGTTGGCATGGGATAGCTGCACTGTGAACTGCTACACAGAAGGTCTTAGGCGCACTGTTTTGCTAAATTTTGTCTCGTTTTGCCGACCCGTTACGCTGGCTTCGGCTTGTGGCACGTCGTTCCTGCTTTCACAGCACTCTACTTTGTTGAAGGAGTAGTGGTGCCTTTAAGTAAAAGTAATTTCGAAAGGAATTATGTTTTTTTCTGCGAAATTACTGCCAAAAAGTAATTCATTACATAACTAAATTACCAAACCGAAAAAGTAATTCATTACATTACAAATTACTAGAAAAAGTAATTAAATAAAAGTAATTTTATTACTGTAATTCAATTACTGCCATTATGCCGTTGAACGCATTAAAGTTTACCGGCGTTTTAGTTGGTAGTGGCAAAGGCGTTTATTGCATCTCAATAGGGGGGACACTTAAGCTCGTCCTTTAAGGGTTATGACGAGATAGCGTGGGCTACCAGCCCACATATAAAGCCTCGCTTTAACCGAGACGTAATAACGTGCCTTAGTGGCCTATAGGGGTAAAGTGAATACCAGGGTTCTGGCAGGCTGATTCTGCCATAACCGTCCCATGTGAGACGAGAGACCTAAGTTGGCAGCTCCTGCCGCGGTTTCGTTGCGCCTGCCATTTGTGGCTGGCTGGCGTAGTGTTGCTTTCGCAACAAAATACGAATAACTGTATCGCTTTAAGCAAGAAGGTTAATGTGTACTTTTTTCATTGCAATTTGGTCTGTGGGACATACATAATGTCGCGACCCAAGGAGCCGCAGGTCTGCCAGTAGATGTAGGGCTGTAGAGACGTAGAGGAACGTGCAGGCCGACACATGAAGAAACCTCTTTAATCTTGGAACACGGTCCAGCCCGAGCGCTCCTCGAGCGCGAACGGTCGCTTTGTCGTCTTTTCGACCCAGCGCAGTTGCCGCGCTGGGCTAGGCATGTGGCAATATATTTTTTTTTATTCGAGAAGTTCGCCATCAGGCATTTATTTATTTATTTATTTATTTATTTATTTATTTATTTATTTATTTATTTATTTATTTATTTATTTATTTATTTATTTATTTATTTATTTATTTATTTATTTATTTATTTATTTATTTATTTATTTATTTATTTATTTATTTATTTATTTACAAAATACTGCAGCCCGAGGGCCATGCAGAGCGGGCAAGATAACAACAGCTGAGATAAATTCCATCCCAGCAAACTTCAAACGAGGGAAAAAAAATCTAAAAAAAGAACTATGACGATGCATGATAAACATGAAGGCAGCCAGTAGTAACAGGGATTGCTGTATGAACAACACTGTCCAATGAAAACACTTTCGCTAGATACAGAGTATGAAACATAAGACTGTCGATTCAATACATTCCGGTGAAAAGGGAGGGAGGAATAGGAGAAAGTTAGAAGAAGGAGTGTAATTAGGTCTCTCTTAAATATTCTCTTAAATATTGCCGATAAATTGACTGTCTAGCATCCGCTTCCTGTAATTACAGTCAAGGTCCCACTGCAGGCCTACTTTCCGTAGGTAGCACTGTCTCACGGATGCCGTAGCACGTGGCAATATATTGGCGCCAAGTTTTTTGCGATGATAACTGACGAGACGCGGCGAGGAGGCAACAGAGAGTGTACAGATATCGAAATTCTGAAACTCACATGCTCGTTTACTTTTGCATTCACGTCATCAAGCACCTTCCAGGCACTTTTCTTCTCTTGAGAATAGTGATCATGTTGACGTTTCTTGGCCTCTCTTGACAAGTGCTGAGTATGAAGTGCGGGATGCGCGTTGAAAAAGATACAGGATCGGGCTTAGCATGCGAAAGATAGTCGCAGGTAAAGGAGATTCTTTTTTGTAGGGAAACCGGTGCAAACTGCATCACAGTGAACATTCCGAGCTGTTGCCGTCTTCAGCAAGATATGCTCACATGTCAAATAATGTTACTGCCTGATTATAACGTTGTGGCTTCAAGGACGAGACTTCGAGTTTCTGTTAGTGTTGCGGCGGTTGTACTACGTGGGCTGGAGAGGAGTGAACGATATAAAAGCTTCTCCACGCTCCTTTTCCCCTCGGCAGCAGAAATCAACAAAAGTATTGTATGAGAGGCTCGTGAAAGCGACCACGTCAAGGTTTGTTTTGATCCCTGGGCTGTAGCAAAGTACAGGTAGCGGTAGTTGGGTCGCAGACTCGCAAAAGCGGTAGCTTCAGTATGTATTTGATTACCTAGCCATAGAAAGTACTTTCTGGAAATTCCTGACTCTTAACAACACTTTCCCTCTTTTTCTTGCACACAACAATATGGATCATCCTGTTAGTGCCAAAAAAAATCTAAAGTTACCGCTTGCGTGGTACGACGGGGGCGCCGAAAAAGCCTAGTCCGGTAATGTTTCCCCGCTCAGCTGTCTTTTTAACACGAGCACATACTTTCCTTTTTCAATATTTTCCATGCTTTCCTTCTTTTTTTTGGCAGTAAGATACCAGAAAGATACGCAGATACCGCTTCAATCATCTTGCGCCGAAGCGGAGGGTCACTGTGGCACGTATAAACCATTTATTTTTCCCCGATATGGAAGGGAAGATGCTTCAGCTATATTTTCGCACATGGCACAGGTCCAGCGATGTTTCGTGCGATCTCGCACTATTGTTTCTAAATATAGGTCTTCGCACTCACAGATTTGCGCACTAAGGACCGATCAACGAGACCGTAAGTGCCAATTTGTGATCGAGAGAACTCACGCTCCTGCCGGGGCGCAAAATGGGCTCCGATCAATGGAGGCTATTCCGAAGACGGTGGCTTCGAGGTAGACTGTGACGATGCTTATGAGCGCGGACTGCAATCAGCGTGATGATTGCAGTCCGCTATTTAGATATGCAACTCGTTCCTAATAAGGAAATGACTTGTGGTAATTTGATATTTGCCTTATTTCCGCCTGCGAGATAATGGCTGACTTTATCTCTTTTCGAAACTTTTATGAAAGGGCTCAAGGTGCTCTCTTCTTTTCTTCATGCTGTGTTCATTGAGCTTAAAATCTCTGTAAAATGTCTAGCAGTTAATTAAACTCAGAAGGCAATTCTATTAAAATAGTCTATCATTGGCGGCTGCAAGTAGCAATGAGGATGTTCGTATCGGTGCCTAAAAATACTGGCATTAGGGTTTTTTACTGAATTCAGATTTTATCCGGGTTCAGATCCCTTGAATTGTTTGAGTTACCTTTGTATATAATGATCGTTTTCTTTATTCTTAACCAGTTAACGCAAGACGCGAACAGAAATCCACTACCGCGCACCAGCAGCGCGCGCACGCTCGCTCAGAAGTACCGACCTCGGTGGAAGACAGGTCCAGCTGCGGGATGCATGAGCGCCTCCAGCCAACATGCGGAGCCATCTGGCGCTAACAAGAGGATCTGCGCATGCACAGTGGCACCTCACGGAAATGGGTCATGGTAACGAATCGCGGTATCCTATTACTCTTTACATTTATTACTTCGTCTACGTTGCAGCATTGCGTTTGATATCCAAGACCATTTTATGTGATTTTTATTACTACCACGCTCCGACGTTTAAAAATGCGCTAGCAATCCTCCACACCAAGACAACAAAATAAGTGACTGAACGAAAAAAGAAACTGTGTACCAGCAAAACAAAATTGACAATACATAATTTTTCATAAAAGGGTGACAACAGCCACAACACGGCAAGCATTCTATATGAACAAGAGCATCCCCGAAAGACTCTCAGTAGACAGTTTCCTCCGTGCTAGGATGTACTGCCAAATAAGTGCTTTGGCGTAAATCCGCTTTTGAGGCAATGCATGCATTGGTTTGTTTACTCACAAGCATGCAGAAGCTATGCCGTAGTAGGTCGTAACGGAAAACTTCGTCGAAATAAGCAGGGCATAAGCATTTGACAGGGGCGCGTGCGCCAGTTACTGGACATTTCGATAGTGAGTCCGCTCTTCGTGTTGATATAGTTCAGGTGCTTTCGGTTCGTGGCGTTCTTGTAACGTGCTCTTCCTCAAGAAAGAATGTGGGCTGCAGCTCGTTAACTTGTTCGATCCAGAGGATGATACGGCCGGCAGTTTCGTCTTGATTTTTTTTTTTTTGTGGTCGGTATGCTCCACCACGTTTATTTGGATCTTCTCTGCAATAATGACTCGCACATCTAGATAACAACGTTTTTTCTCCATTTCCCTAAGTTCCTTGTGCCTTCTCCTTAAAATAAAGAACTCTCAATTAATTCTACTTAACCCGAGTTTTTGTGCTCTGTTGTATATGTCGTTCGCTTATAGAAAAAGAAAGGTGCAATATATGTCACACTTCATCTTCGACACCTGCACCACGCCGTAACGGAAGGGAGGCTTGTGGGAGTAAGAGTGGAAAGAGAAAAAAAAGGGTGCCGTATTGGAGGGCTGTGGAGTAATTTCGATAACCTGGGGATCATGAACGTGTTCTGACGTCACAAACAAATGTTAACGAAATTGTTCAGTGTTCTGGAGGACATAGAGCAAATTCGCTAGCATTCCGTATGATAACAATTGTTAAATTATTCACGAATGGTTGCTTAGAAGTAACCCATATTTCAGAAAGTGTGTTGCTCCTAAACAAACTGTTGAAGTGCATGTGCAAACACGCAATTTCGCTGCCTAATTGGCACGAATCTGCTAGTGTAGTTAGCGATGAGGATTTGGACTGATACATGTGCCTTCGATTTCACGCCCGACTGACCTACCCGCATCGCGCATCGGGTGTTTTCAGACGAGAAGGAGTGGGTGCTGTCAGAGGAGAAAGATTGGAGACAGCTTCCAGAGAAGACGTAAAAGTGGAGGAGGAAATTATTGATTGTCGTCATAGCGGGTGTATGAACGGCGTCCTTTCGCCAGCGTGTTTTCCCCTTCATACAGGTAAGAGATCCATGTCTCTTAAAATTGTTTAAAGACGCCAGCCGTTTTATACTTGCTCAAGCATATATCAGTTTATTCATTGTTGCTTATTCTTATTACAGCACATGTGCCTCAGTTTCCTGCAGCATAATTTTATAGGGTCTACATCTTACAGCATATTTGTACTGCAAAGAGCAATTAGAGAAATATAAAACTCGAGCCCTCAGACAAGCGGAGTGGGAGGCAGAGCTGGCCCACACGGGTCTCTCTGAGCAGCGCAGCCTGCTCACCAGGGCCCGGGAGGCAGCCAAGCCAATGGTATCCTGGACTGAGGAAATCACCCACGCAATTTCGTTAACCAATTAAAGTTTACACTCTTTCTCTTTCTCCTGCACTACACGAGGTAAAACTCAAGAAAATGCCTCATTCAGCCAAACTGCCATTTAACTCAGACAGAGTCAGATCAGATCAGTTTATTTTCTCTAATACCCATAATCAAGAGCGTTAGACAAGAGTTGGACTTACAAGTATTAGAATACGTAGTGTACTCTAAACTCAGTTACCGTTTGAAGAAACTTGGATGGGCAGGTGATGGCTGCGTTTTACTCAGATTGTGGTTTAGCCTTCCTAGACAAGTCTCCCTTGAGCTAGTGTGTTACGGCGACCAGGTGCTTGACCCCATAGCAAACGACCCCTTTACAATCGTAATAAATTACAGCCATTTAGTAAGGTGGTATATAACTGAACTTCATACAACAGTATCGTCATATATACTACGGTATTTTATGCAGAGATAACTGCACAGAGTTAGTTTCTGGTCATAATTATTTACTGTTAATTACTTACTGTGAATAAAATTGAAGTTGCGCTACAACATTGTCATAAATTTCTGATTAAAGGTATCAAGTACGATTGCACGGCAATGAAACCTGGTCTTAAGTAATCCCCCTTAATCATTTTCCAGCGAAGAAAAATGGTTTGTGCGACATTGTCAAGTCATATATTTAACGGTTTTGACGATTAAAGTCAGAAATTACATATCATCATTACGCTATAGCTTGATCTTTGGGAAAAACAGGGTCAAAAAGACCTTTGATTTTTTTTTCTTTAACGGCTGAGAATTGCGGGATGAAGACAAGTGGAAAAAGAAGGAAATATTCACAACGACAATATTCATTGCGCTACCTCGTTACATAGGGCTGGGAACATATGTTTAACGTTCTGAAAATATTATTTTATCTTTAGTGTTTATTGGCACTTCTTTCTGCTGGACCCGCCGTGGTGGAGCAGTGGTTAGGGCTCTGGGCTGCTATGCCCAAGGATGCGGGATCGAATCCCGGCTGTGGTGGCCGCTCTTCGATGGAGTCGAAAAGCAAAGACGCCAGTGTGCTGTGCGATGTCAGTGCACGTTAGGAAACCCCAGGTGGTCGAAATTACACCGTAGATCTCCACTACGGCATGTGTCAGAGGCTGAGTTGCTTTGGGATGTTAAACCGCATAAAACAAGCCAAACTATCCTGCTGGCGGGAAGCGAAAATTTAATTTGAACAAAATCTCTCGTACATTCATAAACTAATTATAAAAATTCCGAGATAAAGAAATATATATTTGCTGTCTACTACAGTAGGATACAAATAAAGCTGCAAGGAAAGAGACATTTAGGGGCCATGAAGCTTCGCGGATAGTAGACTGCAAGTGCCCAGCTGATATATAGTTTCTGCCATGATCCACTTCCATGTCGGAAATAGGGCGACCCACAAGAAAGCAAGTATAGGGAACGCCCGCCTATTTACATTAGCGTGATATGAAGCGAAGAGAATTAGAGCTGCAAAAAGATTTGGATATCAGCACTAATAGTTAAGAGTTAAAAATAACAGCAACGCTCGCGACTCGCTCCATCGGCGGCCACCAGTTCATTTACGAAAAGTAAATGAAGAAAAATGCTTCAAGAAAAAAAAAATTGTAGCGGCTGTAACGAAATTTTACTTCCTACTCGGCAGTTTTGTATATTAACTTTAAACTATAATACCGTACACACGATGTAGAAAGTTACCGACTAATGCCGGTAAGTGAACTTATGTAGGTGCCCGTTGTCGCAGTCGTCGAAGCAGAAGCAAGCGCAGTCAGGTAAAGGACAAAAGTGCTTCTTCGGGGAAGATCTTGCCGAAACTCGCCCTCCAGGATGGGCACACACACGACCAAACATTCGCATATCATTTGCGTCGGCACGCCAACACTTTTCGCATCCGAGAAATCAGCTTTATAAGACCGATCGATAGAGCTCATCGAGAAAAAAACTTTTGCAAATTACCTATCACACAAATTTAGCTTTTATTGCAGTTCTCTGTGCAGATATGTGATTTTGGTCGAGCAGTTTGTTTTCAGCTCTTTGGTTATCGTTTTTTTTTTTTTCTTGTGCTTAGCCAGGCCCAGACCCCAGAGAGTCTACACGGCTTTTTTGGTCGCCGTCAGTATTCCGATAATTTTTTCTTTAACGGGGCGGAAGCCCAGGAGGAGTCTAGTGATATAACAAATGTTCTCGCATATGGCGAAAAAAAAAACAACAACAAACAAAACAAAAAAATTTCTCACTGCAACTTCCGCAACTTCTTGAACGAAGGAGATGCAGTCAAGAGTCAGAGGTGGAAGGAATAGGTTCTTTTTTTTTAATTTTTGTTTGAACAAGCTACGCCGTCTTACCGGCGATAGACTTTGCAGAACCTTAATATATGCGGGCAGCTGTTAAGCGGAAGTCGGGTGTACGGTATAGCCTTGCCTCGCTGGTCCGCACTGCGCAGAGAGCGAGCGATCAAGTGTAGCGAAACTGGTTAGTTCAGCATGTCAAGCGAGCAGTAGTTAAGGTGCCTAAATTAAAGTATGTAGCCAACTTTCTGAAAGAGTGTCTTTTTTTTTCGCAAGCTTAAAATTTCTGTATTATATATATATATATATATATATATATATATATATATATATATATATATATATATATATATATATATATATATATATATATATATATATATCTCAGCCGTGTTATACAATTAACCTATTTTTTCGTGTACATGGATTGATTTTCGCATCGTGCTTGGTGAAAGTTATAACTTTTTTTTTGCATTTTTGCAATTGCTGTCACTGCACTTAAGCTAATGAAGTCCATAGCCGCTCGGCGCCAAACGTTGGTGAGCGTTTACCCAAGGAGAACATCCGTTCACTCTGGGCTAGATGCGCAGAGGAGGTTTTCAACATAGAGCTCCTCAACAAAATTAGGTCAGTGTAAGTTCACCTATTTTAAGGAAGATTTTTCAACCAACGGCTTGCATAAGGAAATACTAAATTTCGACACTGGTTTTAATGAGATGATTTGGGGAAACATTCCTCACGACGTCTGTACGAGTCTGTTTATTCTTTATCTCCCATTTTATGCTGCTGCATACGGAGATCGTGGCATAGCGCCTAGCTTGAGACAAGTCGAGGCTGAAACTGGCTACCAGATCAGAAATCTCGTGCCAGTGGGGGAATTCTGGTGAATGTATACCACCTTCCGACTGGCAATGAGAACTGAATTCCTAAAAAATAATACTACCTGTAAAACGAGCAAATACACGACCTATAAAAAGACACGGATTGACCCATCTATCAACCTGGGTGGTTGGTTAGACACAGTAGACATTTCAGACAAGGCAGCAGAATGACTCGAACATTTACCTTTATTTTAACTCAGAGCTTTATTCTTCCATGATCCTGAATATAGAAGCACACGAAACATTCAACCATTCATCATGTAAATGATAACCGAATGGTATTTATCTTCAATATAAAGGCACGCTATGAACTAGTATGCTGATTAAATGGCACACAAGGCTTCTTATTATCAAGAACCGACTAAAACGTGTTCCCCCTAAATGACACATTTTTCAGGTTCTTGGCTATAACATGCGTCACACAAAGGACAATGAAATCATCATTTTGGCTTGCACAGGCGAATCGTTCACCTACGTCGCTAACAAGCCATTACTCATTCGCACGCTGCAGGCGTCAGATACAACTGCTTCCCCACACACATATCAGAGTTAGTATGGATACCTGCAATCATTTCGGCACTTTTGATCGCGTTGCTTAAGTGAACAACCTTTGAAACTGTCCTTCATATGAATGATGTGGGGAAAAAGTTTAAAGTCACAATCTAACAAAGTAGAAATGGTGGTGTCTTACCTTAACATTTTTAGTTAGCGCTCCTGCTACTTTAAATTGGAGAAGTGACTCGAACACAGGGCAGGCTTTGAAAGCGGCAAAAGCCGCCAAACAGGGACATTCATGTTCACGTGTTGCAAACGTTGCGATGCGCCACATGCACTGGGACAGGCTGATGATGTTTTCTTTTAGGCCAATATTTGATTAAATATAACCTAATGGGCGAGTTTAGACGCCAGTACATCAACGTGAGCTGTTACCGTTATTTCTTTCATCTGCTTATTGTCTATCACGAGCATCGGTCGACACGCTACCAGAAGAAGACGGTGAGGACGCCATTTTGAGATCCATAAGTACCAGCGATTTCTAGCAGAATTTAGTAGCTAGAAGCAAGTCTTCCTCATGAGGAACGAGACCAAATACCCCCGTGTAGTCGGAGGGCAGTTTCGCGAGGAAGTTCTGCATACTTTTCACGATGAGCCCACATCCGGCCACTTCGGCTTTAACCGTACTCTCCATCGCATACAACACAAAATAGCTAAACCTGCTTTTACGCTGGTGTAGCCAACTAAGTCAAGAGTTTTCACGATTGCCAACACACGATCAAACGCAACCAAGAAGGCTTGCATGGTTTCTACAGCCAATATCACCACCAACGAGGCCATTTCAAAAGAGTAGCACGAGGTTATTTGACCCTTTCTTCACCTCGACATGTGGAAACAGGTAAATAATAAATAAAACTGACTTCTTGCAGCAGCCTTCTTAAATGATACAGCAGCAGAAGTCGCCATGTTTATCGTCAAGCACATTCTCCTGCGACAAGAGGCCTATGAATTTCCATCACGGAGGGCGTTCACGGTGGGGCTATAACACTCATACAATCCACTGGAGTACAACTGCCCACCATGCGCAGACCGATGTACTTCCACAGCGCCTGAACAAAGCTATAGCAGATATACTTTCCAAGTAGGTCGAGGGCGATCGCAAGACATTGGCACCACCCTGCCCCACGTGATTTTCGCATATAGCTCCATCATCTCAGATACTACCAGGTCGGCATCATTACAATTTGTGTAATGCAGGGAGCCCACGACAGTGCTCGACGCAATGCCGGCCCGCGTCACAGTTGATGAGAACCTCCACTTCGCCATCTATCTCCAGCGCGCAAACGAAGCCCTATGACTCGCCCGGCAGCGTGTTAGAGACCAGCAAGGCAGTCAGACCCGACACCACAGCTTGGGACAGTGTAAAGCAGAGTGTAAACCTACCGATGAAGTGTGAGCCTAAACTTTGCTTCAGTGTCTCACACCTATTTAGGCCCGTAAGAAATCCTTCGTCGTTTTCAAGAAGAGCAGCGCGTCTTAGACGATGGTAGAAGGAATAATAACACATAAAAGTGTGAGTCTTCCTTCCGTCCTGATCTAAGTCGCGCTGCTCTTGTTCAAAACTGTATACCAACTCACCCAAGCATCAGTTCTTACAATATTCATCGTGTAGAGGAAATAGACTGTGAAGTCGTTCGTCAGAGAAAGAATCCCAGTGTAAAATACCCCAGAGTGACCGAACCATCGTACCACCGCGGAGGGCAGAGCATTTTATTGCCATCAGGACTGTGCAACAATATACTCATATTTTATAATATTCGAGTAATTGCTTCTCGCAATGAGTAATTTTGCAGCGTGAGCAGCACCTCGTACGCTTTAAGGATGCTCTCCTGGGGAAGGGCATTGGGGAACTGAGCTACCCGTAACATTCGCCTATGCGCGATGCCCTTCTATGCGCTTGGGCTGCGATGTAAGGATAAGCTCGAAACAATAACTGAAAGAAACCGCAGTGGAGCAACGGAAATGGCGTGATTTATTCTCTTCTTATCTGTTTCTCTCTTCTCGCCTCTGTACATATGGCATATATCGGCAATGGGGGGTTGACCAGGGTTCAGTTCATGTTTAAATACATGATTCCGTCTAGACTGTATGATATATAACTTAATAATAAGGATTAAGTGCTGCTAAAATACTTTGGGAAAGTTTTAGGTGGTAGGAACTGTAATAAATAAAAGCATAAAATTGAACAATATGCAAATCAAATTTATAAGTATAATCTATACAGACAAGCGCTAACAAACAAATCTTCTGGTCGCAATGTTATAGCAAAGGAGTAACTCATAAGCCGGTTTAGGGCATGCCCTTTGACGGTAGCAGCAAATGAGAGGAGGACAGGAATCGTAAACGGCAGTCGTAAGCGAGCAAGAGAAATTTCCAAATAATTTCCTCTCTGAGGAGCATACCTTCGGCAGGAGAGAATATAATGCTCGATGGTTTCTACGGCATCGCATGACGCACAAAGATTCGATGGAATGAATGCAGACCTACACAGATAAATAATGACGCAAGGAATGCTAAAACGCAAGAGCGGCATAGCGACCTCACATTGTGTCGAGCTGCAATAGCGGATATTCTAATGGAAATTTAAATTCTCAATATTCGCAGACACAAGGATCGAGTTGCTCTAGGCTCAAGAAGTACAATGCTTGGAACCGTTAAAAAAAAGGAATATATTTAGTAAAATAATGTTAGGTACAGCATTAGAAATAGGCCCATTGAGAGTTGAATTCGGTAAGAAACTGGTCATTATATTGGAAGAAATCCTGCAGTGCACCAGAACGCACTGAAAAGCACTTGTAAATGCATGGGAACGGGAAGCATAAGGGTTTGCTTCAAAAGACGCGTCTGCAGGCTTTTCAGCGCTGCTAAGACTGACAACCAGTCAGCGAGTAATTACGTGAGGATTAATGCAGTGAACTTTGTGCAGGGCCAAGCCAATTATAAGCGATTCAGCAGTAAATATTGGTGTGCAATCTAGGATCCGCAGAGAAACTCCACTCGAGTACTTGGGAGTAAAAAAACTAGTGCTGCTTTTTCATCGCGTTGGCGGGCGTCTGAAAAAATAGCTACGTATAAGAATACAACGATTATCTCGGTGCCCCCGCGCATCGAACGGTTATCCGGACTCCGGCTGACACCGGCCTCGAGGGAAACGAAACGGCCGATGCCGCCGCCCGCGCGCTCACTTTCCGGGCACCAACCTCGTCTCCCACCGATCCGGACTCCGAACCCAGTCCCGCCTACACTTTCAAAGAAATAATTCAATTCTATCAAACCAGCCATGCAATCTATCCTAAGTCCTGCAAGGGCTTCACAAAGATGGAGGAGCGCATTCTGCAAAACTTTAACTGCGGCCGGAAATATTAAATTACTTTGACCCCGCTTGTACGAGAAAATGCCCGCACTGTGAGGAAAAGTCCTCGGGCATTTTCATGTAAAAAAATTCCCAATCTACTCCCCTACCCAATAATTCCCGGGAGGACTGGAAGGCGCAAAAAGCTTTGGCCGAGCGGACTCGGGCCGCGGCCGACGTCAATGATCTCTTGTAAGAGGGAGGCCACCTAGTAACTGTAAGGGGTCGCCCCTTAAGGATCACTCCCGCAACCTTCCTGCATATAAAAAAAGAAAATTTTTCATCATCATCATCATCATCATCATTATTATCATCATCATCATCATCGTGGGTACTGTAATAGGTAATCTTCCAGGTGGCCACTTATTATAGTAGTCAGACGCTTGGCGTTGGGTGTTAACTACTGGGCAAAGCACAGTGCAGAAGTAGCTTGAACATTACTAATGCGTTGTACCGATCTAAGCGAAACTGCAATTTTGGAGAGTAAGAATTGTGACTACTTATACTGCGACCTTCTCGCTCGCTGCATTGCCGTCTTAATCAACTTCTGTTCGAACGCATGTCAGACTCAAAGAAAGAGTGCGCCAGACTTCCATCGTTCAAATCAAACTTTCAACACGCGGATGCATGCGCTTAGACATCCGTGTCGCGCCACAGGCTTTAACGGCTTTTAGGGCAGCTGTCCGCCGTTGCTGCGGAAAAAACAGGGCCAGTGAGTACAGCCTCCCATCAGCACTACTGCCGTAGATACGGGGCCTTATACCTTTTAAAACATTTGGTGGCAAAATAATATAATGCGAATGTCTAGATCGTTAAGCTTAGCTCTGTCATTTATTCTTGCTCACTTTTCAATTCAGAGCTCCAAGTATAACATAATGACCCTCTCGACTAGTCCAAAGTTTCTCGAGTGCCTCCAGTGTTACCGAAATTCACACTGAAAGGTCCCGTAATCTTACCTCGTTAAAAGCACGTACTAATTTGCTTATTTTGGTTTTCCAGAAAGCTAATCATGCTGTGCGCTTGGTCTCGTTGTTATAATCATTACGTAGCATTGTCTGCATAATTTATTTAAGCTTATAGAATGGCTTTTCCCCTTAGGAGCCACGTAAAACTCTTTTGAGATAAAGCTGTTCGTTAATGGAAAGTGCTCGAAGCTTTAAGGGAATTCGGTTTAGTATAATAAATAAAGTAATAACAGTGAGAACCATTTTCTGACTTAATTTTGTACCCTAAAAGTAAAAATTTGTTCATTTGTTTTCGTTTTACTAAAGGCCCACCAGTAAGCAAAGCAATAGATTTAAAAATACGTTCCGCCCATAAAACTGTGTTTTTAAGACTAGGAGAAGTTTGAGCTTCTGCATTGTTGTAGATGTTTACAAAACCAGATGCATATTTGGTGCTTTCTTTTATAATGCATTCGTTCTTTACGTTTACAAGCATCCCTAGAGATATGAACTACTGTAGTATTATATTATGCTGTAGAATTATATTATGTAAAATCTTTCATTACTGCATCATGTCTGCTGACTTTTAACCAATGCTTTCCACCAAGACAATAAAATCTTTTATTAAACTTTCAGAAATAGAAGAAAACTTGTGTAGGCACAAAAGAAGACGAGCTACGTTTGATTTATTTACTTGCAGATGGCACCCATCGGAACAAATCACGCATTGTCCTGGAAGAACAGCATTCTAGCACAGTGCTTCATGCGCATGCACCAGGTGCTTGACATTTCCATAGATGTTTACGTAATTCACGCATGTTCAGTCTCGCGCTTCTGGAACGTGCACTGTCATGTTGTGAGAATCAACTTAACTCCTGCTTCACTTCCTCAATCTAAGAGATAGCAAGTGCGGCCGCGTCATTTTTTTTGTTGTTGTTTTCTGCTATGTATTTCTTCTACTCTTTCGAATTTATGTGCTCTGGAGGAAAGAAGGAGGAATTTTGGATGTATTTATTCTATGATAACAATGAAATAGTTCGTGAAAGGCTGCATTGAAGAAAACAAGTACCACAAAGTATTTTGCTCTTATGAAACAAGCTCTTTTTTGAGTGACATCCCGTTCATCTCTTTGCTTCCAGCGAAGAAGGTAGGGAGGGAAGCGCAGTAACGCCCTAAAGACCTAGACCCTTTCAGTATACGTTCCTTTTTCCAGTATATCTTATCAGCCAGTAAGAACTTCGAAACTCGACAGGATATTTTGTATTACCATACTTTAACGAGTTGTCTATGGCCCCGGTTCAGCGAAAGAAGGGAATCTTTGAATTCGTTGTATAAATAAGATCAAATCTAATCTGTCATGAATCTAGAATCCATTCTATAAGAGATATTTCGTCCTCTGTACAAAAGGCGTGTGTTTTTACCTCAATACTGCCATTTATTCTAGGTCAAGCAGACATCAGTGGACATAGTGCTATTTACTCTCATTCTGGTATGTGTGGCTTAGTTCGCTGCAGAATGATTTTATAAGAAATATCATGAATTTTTTATGGGAAAATGCAGTGCGCAGCCACGAGTGAACATTAAACATATAGGTACATAGAGTATTTGCTCTTCTTTCGCTCATATGTCCTTTTCGTGAGAATACACAGTTTCACGAAGGAACCAACTCAAAGGGACGAAATAATGTTTGCTTGAAAATACGATTTCCGCTGCTGAATTTCACTTCTGTCGTATCGCGATTAGCCCGCCCGTCTGTTTTAGGTACAACAGCAAAAGGTCATTGCGAGACTTCGTTACATTGCACTGGACACAATTGCTTAACGTTCAGAACAAACTATTTGTTCTTTAGCTTTGATTTGCACTTCGTCCTGTTATGGGAAACTTAATATCCCTTTTAGGAAAACATCTGAAATGTTCATAAACACTGTCTCGCCATTCCGGAGTAAAGAAATCTATATGTATTACCTAGTTCAGCCAACGTCCAGAACTACCAGAAATTGCCATTTGGGAGCCGTGATTCTTCATGGATAGTATTCTGATCTCCTGCTGATGATAAACATCAGTGACTTAAAGAGAGTTGCATAAAAGATAGCGCATCAAAGTATCTTCTATTTAGTTTAGGCGGTATATTAATGAAGTTAGAAAAATGATCTGCCCATGATACCAAACTAATGTAATATAACAAAACAAAAAGATTTCCCAAAATCTGCCCCATCCCTCATTTCGGAATGATATAAGAAAGAGCAAAGTGAAATTTGTGTAATTTTATCCATGCTGACACAAATTCTCAACGAAGTGCCTAAACGAAGAAACCAAAATTGCTGTAACGTGTTTGAATGGGATGTGGTGGGAAAAAATTCCAAAGATGTCCATGTGAGCTTGCCCATTCTTTAGCTGATACCCTCTGAGGCTGCACGTCCTTACAGTGATGGAAACAGTGGTACAGCAGATATATTGGGGCAGCCTCCACCTGACACAAGCTACACCATCCTACCATTCCTTGTGTCAGCTGAGGCCGTCAGCGTGCGAAAAAGGAATACCCCCAGCCGACTGGCAATTATGCGAGTCCATACGACCACAGCAAAAAGCTCCAGCTTTTTCAGAAACTTCATAGCTGAATAAAATAACAAAAAAATGCTTAATAACTTTTTCTAGTAGTAGTACGGCTCTCTGGAATTGAAAGACATAGAAGCGTTACAGTATTGGCTCTGAAATAAGTTACGTACATAAGTCTAGTAGTTACGCAAGTGAGTATAAAAAATTAGCCGAGAATTAAACGCAGTGTAGAGGTGACCTGGTGTCTGCTATGCTTCTATAGATTTTGGTGCCAAAACCCGGAAGGGTAATGTGAGATGCTCTAACAATCGTTCCTGGAGATTGCAGGAGGAACGCCAACGACCCCCCAGGAGGATACCACATGAGCTCCGCCCACGAACTCCACCGGAGAGAGACCAAGAGGATTTCAACTACACACCATGGACCGAATCAAAAGTAAGCGAGTCATTCAATGAGCTTTGCAATGAGGCAAATTAACTTATTAAATTAAACGAAGGAACTATTCTCGAGTTAAAGGTTTTCCCCGCCTGACTGAAAACCCGCAACGATGGTTTACGCTTGCTCAATGACGAGATGGAGATTTTTGAGGAAAACATTTTGGCAGAAAATGTCTTATCAGCGCTAGTGTACGAGATAACTGCTTAAAGAACAATGACGCTCCTTTGCTACCAAATCGAGGCCCTTCAGGCGCCTGCTGCTGCTGGCAACATCCGTTGGTTTATGAAAGCAGCGGGTGAGATCCCTGTAGCATCAACATCGTCCACGAAAGCACCTTCACCAGAGCATTTCGCAGAATAACCTTTCGACTTAACTGTCGATGCTGTCATGGAGCTTAAAGAAACGCAAGTTGAAAGTTCCACCACGGTCACATCGATGCCTGACTTCCTTTTTTCCGAGTCAGCTCCAAAGGTATTATCGGAGGAAGCACAGTACACCGAGTCATGGTGTAGAGTCATTGATAAGGGAGATGATATTAAATGGGCCAAGAGCGACGTCAGTGATCACTGAGGAGTGGCTATCATACTGTGGACATACGATTGGAAGAAGCATATTGCAATCAGGCACCGATTCAGGCGGGGCTTTCCCAGAGTAAAGAAAGAATTGAGCCAGTCACGCACTTTGAAAATCAGGCAGAAGAATCTGTGCAGTTTACCAGTATTACGCTTTTTGGACCGCCAACAAAAGAAGAGTGCGAACGAGCGCTAAAAGTTGATCCTGTGCCTGACAACGTGCCGATGCAGCGATGTAATCGCCTTTACCGGCTTGAGGAGGCACGAGATCTGCAAGGCGGAGCTCATAGGATGTACCCACGGTCGCCTCACTCATGTCCTCAGAAGCCGTCAACAGAGAACGATTTAGGTGCATTCAGAGACTCTGAGCAAGGCTGAAATGATAGTGAACAACAGATGAGCTCAGCCTGCATAGAATACATTATTAGCGAAAGTTCTCTGAAGAATGTGCGAGGGCAAGACGCCGCAACAATGGCTCCACCGACCCGCTATCTTCTGCCGACCCTACGAGAGAATGTGAGCTGCAAAGCGAAGAATTTGTAACTTGTTTCCGGTGTTATTATACAAACGAAAAAACTCGGTCATGCCATGCTTCAAGCAGAGTGCAGTGCGTAAGGTCAATGAAGAAAGAGAAAAAACCATTGAACAGCCTGGCAAAGTGGTGGTCAGTCTTTCACAAGCACAGAAAGAAAGAAATGTCAGTGCGCAGGAAAAGATTACGGTAGAAACCCTGGGTATGTGTGTGTGTGTGTGTGTGTGTGTGCGTGTGTGTGTGTGTGTGCGTGCGTGTGTGTGTGTGTGTGTGCGTGCGTGTGTGTGTGTGTGTGTGTGTGTGTGTGTGTGTGTGTGTGTGTGTGTGTGTGTGTGTGTGTGTGTGTGTGTGTGTGTGTGTGTGTGTGTGTGTGTGTGTGTGTGTGTGTGTGTGTGTGTGTGTGTGTGTGTGTGTGTGTGTGTGTGTGTGTGTGTGTGTGTGTGTGTGCCTGCGTGCGTGCGTGCGTGTGTGTGTGTGTGTGTTGATGTCAAGGATGTGCGTCTAGATAAATCGAGCGTAGCTATGAACTTCCAGCGTTTAGATCACAGTTTTATGCATGTGAACAAGATTGATGCCGAGTAAGCTCACAGTGAAGTACGATGAAGCCACACGCGGCCGCTGCTGCCGCGCACGCCGTCACGCGGATTTCACGTGCTAGCTATGTGCATAACTGCGCATGCGCAACTGCGTGTATAAACGAAGGCGCGACACGGCCATCGCCGCACAATCATTTCGCATGGAGAAGGAAGGTCGGGCTGCTGCTCAGCGCCGGTCTCGATAGGAGAGGCTCAATTCCTCGCATCCAGTAGTCGTTTAGCACAGAAAGAGTGATTACCGAAATGCCAAGCGAGCAGCAGAGACGCCTGAACAAAGAGAAGAGCGTCTCGCCAAGCGGAGACGCTAGGATGCAGAGCATAGCAGGCGCCACATGGCAGCTCTTAGAGAAAATCAAGTGAAACCGACGACAGCGACAGAATATGATGAAAAGGCCCATCGTGTAACTTGGTTGCTGATGATAGTGGTGCTGAAGCTAATAAGAAAGCCGGAGTCTGCATCTTCATGAGCCAATAGGTGTCGCTATTGCAAGACATGTGCCTTCGATCGCAGTGAACAATACAGAAGCCTGCTGTGTTAGACATGTGGAGAACGGCACTGTCATACAAGTAGCTTACCGGGCAGCGCAAACATCTGTCGAACATACGATTAATGTGGTTGTTACCTGTGAGCCAACTTACGGCACGGCTTAAGATTTGTGCGTTACTTTGGGGACTTCAACAGGGAAGAGGACTCGTTTAGTCATCATATGAAAAAGAAAACTGGTTTTAATCTGGCGTCAAATTACAACGTTCCAATTACACAGTGGGGGACTGCCATTGATCTCATACATCAAACAGAATGTGTACATTATTAATTCTCTAAACATTCAATCGAAAAAACTGCCGCCAGTTGCTATACTGATCCCCGGGCTTTCTTTCTTTCTGTGCATGATATTAAAAAAATGTGTGCCTACCAATGTCTCCTCATGGCTAATCAATATAAGATCAACAATAAGCTCGGAAGGATGCCAAATCCACAGGAAACTAGCACTCGCTATCTATATCCTTGCGTAGCCGAGCTAGGCAACTGCCAGTTTTTTTCCTTCCTTAAAGGCTTCGAGTTCAATGGGAGCACCATAGCCATATGACCTTATAGGTCAGATAAGTGGACTCTTCTTTGCAACCTACCAGTGGCATGCCTGCGACTTTTCGACGCTGTGACGCTTGAAATGCGAGGTTCCAGATTACCTGTGTCTCACCTTTCTGTATAAAAAGAGCTGCCCGAGTTGACGCTGCTGTCCTTACTCAACCACTTCACCTGATCTTGTGACATCACACAGCGCTTCGACCAATCACACACTCTTCGACCTGGAACAGCTATATATATATATATATATATATATATATATGGTTGGTTGGTTGGTTTGTGGGGTTTAACGTCCCAAAGCGACTCAGGCTATGAGAGACGCCGTAGTGGAGGACTCCGGAAATTTCGACCACCTGGGGTTCTTTAACGTGCACTGACATCGCACAGCACACGGGCGCCTTGCTTTTCGCCTCCATCGAAAAGCTGCCGCCGAGGCCGGGATTCGATCCCGCTCCTTATATATATATATATATATATATATATATATATATATATATATATATATATATATATATATATATATATATATATATATATATATATATATATATATATATATATATATATATATATATATATATATATATATATATATATATATATATATATATATATATATTATATATATATATATATAGAGAGAGAGAGAGAGAGAGAGAGAGAGAGAGAGCGAAGTGTACGCTTCAGTTAAAGAAACATTTTATTGGACTCGACGTTTCGACCAGAACCTGGCCTTCATCAGGAGAGACCTGGGACTTCAAACACGGGTCATTGAATGGGCGACTCAGGTCGCTTTCAGCCGTAGATTGATAGCCACCTAGCACCGATAATCTGCATTGTGCCTTTTCTGACGAAATAAATGTTTTGCAATTCAATCCAGTAAAACCAATTCTGTGTCTTCCATGTGCTCAGCAGAAACCGCGAAAAGGCCCCGCACAGCGGCACGGAACACGCTTGAGTAGACGTCTCTACAAAACTGCTAGGCCTATATATAAGGCGCATAAATCATTTAACGTTGCTGTCTGTGAAGGGTTAACAATGTGCCATGCGATATTAGGTGCTTTGGCTATTCTTGCTGTTTCAGCAGGTGCCGGTGAAGAAAACACTGAAATTCACCTCGAGTAGGGCGCTAACACACACATAACGCATTCAGAATTTGTGCAACACCCAAAGAAATGTAAACGTGGGTGCAGCTCAGGCATACACACGAGCATTGTTCGCCGTGTCAGAAGCCACAATTTGTCAGCTAGCTCCTACTGGAAAAGTGCGAACGAGAAGAAAAAGCATTATGTAAAATTTGAGGCAAACATACTTTTCACATTTTATTTACGAGACTTGTACCGACTTCAGGAGGCGTAAACAGAGGTTGCAGACACACGACGAAAGAAGAAAGTAAACAGGTACGGAAGCCCACCATGCGGCTGTTGTTTATACCCTGGTGTTTTGAGAATTGAAGAAATTCCACTCTTACCATATGTTAGACAAAATATGAAAAGAAAACTTGGCAGACAGAGAAGGGATGAGGAATTTTAAAACAAATGCATAGCAACCGTGCGAACCCCAAGGACTCAGTGAAGGGCTGCAGACAAAACCTAACACGTTTCTTGATTGAAGAGCCCGTGCCCGAAACTGGTTTCGTGAGGCATAAAATTTTCGCAAAAATATTTTGCGTAGCAGAGACTGACCAGCTCCTTTCGATTTACAATACATCAATGTCCAAATCATATACCGAGATGTATAGCCCCACTTATCATTCTTGCTGTCATGCGAGAAAATGGGAACTAAGGCAACCTGTAGCCCTAGAGAAACTTTGATGCAGGAAATCAAGAAAAAGAAGTTGCGGTGAAGGACCAACGAGACTGCAGCCATTTTTTTTTTTTTTTCAGCAGGCGTTTTGAGCTCAGAAGGTAAACTATGAGAGTAACTGCTGGTTCTGGGGCGCGTGCTTAAATATACTTTTGTTTTATTGGATTATTGGTTTAACTCTGAAACAGGCTGAATTCCGCCTTCACCGTACTGCTTTCCGATCGAGTTGAACGAAACGTCTGCCATCACTCAGAGAAGGAGTGAACAACGCGAATAAAGTGTGCACTTCTCAAAGTGCACATTTGCTACGTTCAGTTCAGTTCAGTTCAGTCGTTCAGTCGTGTCCGACTCTTCGTGACCCTATGGACCATGTCACACCACGCTTTGCAGTCTCTCACTATCTTCCTAACGTAACATAACTTCATCTGCAGTGCCTCGAGGATGCCATCTAATCATCGCGTTCGCTGCCTACCCCTTCTCCGGGGCACCTCAACCTTTCCCAACATCAAATCTTTCCCCAGCGACTCCTCTCTTCTCATCAGATGACCAAAGTAGCTGAGCTTTATCTTTAGAATTTGACCCTCCAATGAGCAGTCTGGGCTTATGTTCGACAATATCGACTGATTTGATCTTCTGGCCGCCTAAGGAACTCTCAAGATTCTCCGCCAGTACCACAATTCAAGCGCGTCAATTTTTCGGCGGTCAGCCTTCTTCACAATCCAACTCTCGCATCCATACATCACAACTGGAAATACCGTAGCACCAGTTATACGGATCTTGGTTGGCAGACTAATATCTCTGCACTTTACTAGGCGGTCAAGGCTGGCCATGGCTCTCTTTCCCAGAAGTAGGCGTCTCCGAATTTCATGGATGCAGTCTCCTTCCGGGGTTATCTTGGAGCGCAAGAAGAGAAAATCTGTCACAGCTTCCACTTCTTGTTCTTTGATGCTCCAGGACGTGATGGAGCAAGACGCCATGATCTTTGTCTTTTTAATGTTCAGTTTAAGCCCAAACTTCTCACTCTCTTCTTGTACGAGCATGAGAAGTCTCTTGAGTTCCACTTCACTTTCTGCCATTAAAGTGGCATCATCCGCATATCTAAGGTTGTTGATACGTTTCACAGCAATCTTCACTGCAGCTGAAGACTCGTCCAGACCGGCCTTCCTCATGATGCACTCAGCATATAGGTTAAATAGGCAGGGCGACAGTATGCAGCCTTGTCTCACTCCTTTCTCAATCGGAAACCATGCCCAGTTCTGACTGTGGCCTCTTGTCCTTCATACAGGTTCCTGAGGAGATAGATGAGGTGATTTGGAACTCCCATATCTTGGAGAGCTTGCCACAATCTGCTGTGATCTACGCAGTCAAATGCTTTCGCATAATCAATAAAGCAGAAGTAGATGGATTTTTGGAACTCTCTTGCTTTTTTCATGATCCAGCGAAGGTTGGCAATCTGGTCTCTAGTTCCTCTGCCCTTGCGAAACCCAGCTTGCACGTCCGAAAGCTCCCGATCCACATACTGCTGCCGCCTACCTAGGAGGATTTTCAACATCACCTTGCTAGCATGCGAAATAAGCGCGATCGTGCGGTAGTTGGAACAATCTTTGGCACTGCCTTTCTTTGGAATAGGGATGTAAACTGATCTCCTCCAATCCTGTGGCCACTGAATGGTCGTCCAAATTTGCTGACATAATGTATACAGAACGTTAACAGCGTCGTCATGGTTGAGGTTTTGGAGCAACTCAGCTGGAATGCCATCAATTCCGCTAGCTTGTTCTTAGCAGGGCTGGCTAAGGCCCATTCAACTTCTCTCTTCAGGATGCCCGGCTCGAGATCAGTAATCACAGCCGTCTTATGTTGGGTTTGCACATCCGGGTCCTTCTTGTACAGTTGTTCTGTGTATTCCTGCCACCTCTTCTTTATCTCTGAGGCTTCCGTGAGGTCGCTGCCTCGTTTGTCCTTTATCACGCCCAGCTTAGCACAGAAGCTTCCTTTGATATCTTTGATTGTTTTATACAGAGCTCTTGTGTTCCTCAATTGGCTGTTGTCCTCAACTGCTTGGCACTGTATGTTCAGTATAGTATAGTATAGTATAGTGTAGTATAGTATAGTATAATATAGTATAGTATAGTATAGTATAGTATAGTATAGTGTAGTATAGTATAGTATAGTATAGTATAGTATAGTATAGTATAGTATAGTATAGTATAGTATAGTATAGTATAGTATAGTATAGTATAGTATAGTATAGTATAGTATAGTATAGTATAGTATAGTATAGTATTGAGGGGGCGAACAAACAAAGAAAAAAACACGGCAGATTCTCTGGAAACTTCAGCGCAAGCTTGGCGGCATTTATCCCTCTTATCAAAATCGGGACAAACATAAGGCTCCACGAAAAAACAAGAACGGCAGCTTCCTTTAAAAAGAAAAAAATAGTACCTTCACTTTTAGTAGCAAATATTGATCAACACAACCAACACATAGGCCTAAATAAGCATAAACACCTTAGGGCAGGCATTATTTAGACTGTTTGTTTTTCGGGTTGATCAGCCTTTAAGAAGATAAAGATGTCATTCTGACGTCGAAACTACAACAATAATTCGCTATTGATATCTTGTTAAAATTGACCCTGTTGGTCAAACTTATTCTGGGACCTTGTCCTAGACGTCGTGTGGCTGTTGGGTTAGTAAACAGCAGGAGGGAGGAAATAGTGTTTAGTAAGCGCGACACATAAATATGCACAACAGGTACTATTTAGGTAATCTGAAACCGGTTTTTGTAGTAGGCACCTGTTGCAGGTTTTCAGCACGGCAAATTATAGTTTTTTGTCTGCATCTGCTGAAATTTGCTGTCATAGTAGTACACAAAACCAAGGTACAGTAATCTAGTTGGGAACTAAACAGTACTCGGTATATTTGAAACCGTCTTCCTAGGAAGTGTGGGCCGATAACGTCAGAATACTCCTGCAATCAAAAATTGTTTCTTGCATGGGTAAATACTGAGGGGTTCCAGATTAAATTATTCCAAAAAATGCACCGAAGAATCCACCTGAACAACCTCAATTTGGTGTACTTCAAATTGATATGTAAGATTAATCGGAACTTTTTAAATAATTGCTTTGGTTTTGGTAGCCGTCCTGTTAAATCAGATTTTCTTTTGACCAAGCAGACAATTTTACAAGACCTTCGTTGCATTTGAAAACCAAATTAAGATGGTTAAAACCAGAAATAAGCAAATTGCTTTCACCTGGATGTATAATGAATCATATCGCCTTATCTATACCTTTAATGCCATTAATGTACACACAAATAACAGGGGGTCTAACGCTCATGCTTGGGTACACCGTGATTAATTGGAAAAAGCGATGAATTGGGTTCGTTTAGGCGTACAAACTGAGCTCTGTTGTTAGGGTAACTTTTCAGTAATCATAGCATTGCACACGAGTTCCATATGATTGAAGCCTATTGATTAAAATTTCATAGACGAGGTCGTAAATGCCTCATTAATCTCCAGACAAAAATGTACCGAGAACATGTAAATATCTATATTCCATAATCTGCTAGTTCACTACTAAATGCCATTTAATTCGTTCGTAAGCCTTGGTTAAAGCGAGGCTTTAGGTCTACGTCGGTTGATCATTCACATATTGTGGTAGCTTACAACTGTATGTTAAGTAGTAGGTGTGGAATAATATAGGCACAACGTAGAAGAGTAGTCATACACGTACAGGAAAGCGCATGTATGGAAACTTGGATCCGCAAGGAAAACATGGAACATTGAGGCATTAGAGCTGTCGCGTCATATCTTTACAGACGGGACCTAAATGTCTCCCCAATTTTTTACACTTCTGTTTTATTTCGTTTCTATACTTGAAAAAACGTTTTTACTTGTTCTTTGGGGAAAAACGTTGTCTGCGTACGTCTATTACGGTATCGCCAGGTACAGGGGCTTTACCGATCCTCCGGGCCTCTCCATAGTTTTGATAGAAATATGAAGCTTATTTTCATTATTGACTTAAACACTTTTCTTATGTAAGTCAAATACTGACAGTAATGCTCATATTCTGCAAGCATAGTTAATGGTGGTCTGATGATACAGCTGACTCTGGCTGCGTACATTTTGTAGCGAGAGTGTTTTACTCAAGAATCTCCTTTACACCTTATAGAATGCAGTGCTGCTGCAGTGCCTTATATATCCGCCAGAAGGCGACTCTAATGCTCCCTTTTTTTCGTTAACAACCATTTTATTAGGTTTAAATGCGGCAGGAAGATTATAATGACTGAATCCCAGTTACACGTTACGTTAATTTTTTATCACGTGTTATTGATAGCGATAAAATACGACTCCCGTTAAATTTGGAGGATTCATTAACGTGGTTTTCAAAAAAATCAAACAGGTTCGTGGAATATTTCCCAGTATATTTTATTACCAGAGAACTATATTAGTTAAATTTATCCTGTTTACCGGAGCAGTATTACAGTCGAATGTGACCAGTGTGAACACAAAAGAGATAGGAAATGCGTTCCAATTATGTAATTACGCTGAGCTCGAATTAAACGCGGCATTACCTTACTTATCACGCGTGGTTTTTACGTCTCCCAGACGTAAATGGAGTAAATCTACAAGACGAATATACCAAGTACATAGCACGAGAGCTAGATGCCACAACCAGATCTAAAAGGCCCTCTTTAGTGCGGACCGTTCAGTATCCCTTTCACAACCGACCCGAAGGAAATGGGTGCAAACGATTTCGCTAGTACCTTGTGCCAAATCAGATATCCTGCCTGACATTCGAAAGTCATTAAATGCAGAGCAGCAATTAGGCGCTATAGAGCAGCAACATAGCCGACGTAAGATAACGAGAAAGGGATAACGGTTGGGGACATTAGGCGGAAGAGGCAGCTATGCAAGTAGAGCACGTGACGCAATTACTGTTAGCCGCGCATTGGCTCCGCGTCGTCTTGTCTTCGCTTCACGAGCAGCCCGCTGCTTTCAACGCATCAGCAGTCATCATCGTTTCACGCCGACGCTAACAGCGAAAGAGTGACGCGTTGTCTGTAGCTTGTTAACGCAAGTGGGAGGCTAATGGGATCTGACGAAGAGCTTTCGGGATGCGGTGTCCTGTGCGTGCTGTACTCAACAGCGTCGGCGACCTGCCATGATCGAGCACTGGACAGTACGGATACGAGATCTATAGGCTCAAAGACTGCTCTGCAGATGCTTGCACGCGGGAACTACGCTCGCTCGCATCGAGTTAAGTATGCTTACTCAGCGCCGATCTGTTTGTTATCTAAATGGGCCAGTGACTTGCTGCTGTTGCATCTGTTGTGTGCATGTGTCAAGTGTGCCACTGCATTATTTATCAGGACCCGTTTGGAATACGTGTCGCTTTTCAAGAAAGCCGTGTCAACATCGAACATTATTTAGACGCTGACTCATCGTCCATTCCGCATTCTAGTTTTCTTTCCTGCTGCTGCTGCTTTTCATTTTCTTCTTCAGGCCACGTGATCTCTAGGCTCAGAAATTCATATCGAAGGAAAATTCCTTCAGTCCTTCCCTACTTATGTTGTTTCCTAGGGAACACTGCCCGAATTAACACGCATGTATCGTTTTTACACATGCGAACCGATAACGCGTATTCTCATGAAAAACACATCATAAAGAGCGAGTGAAATGAAAACTGTAGTTATTCGCACTAGAAGCAAAAACTGCATTGGTTATATAAAGGGATATCATGTTTTCAAGAGGGAAAATAACATGGTGGAGCTAGCCTTATCGGCGTAAGACAGGAGCCAGCGTGATTGACATCTGGTACTGAAATATCTGGAATGGTAGGCTTCGCATCTAATTTCGCCCCGAAAATCACTATGTCCCTTCACTACATCAGCCAACTAGCTTATAAAACCTACACACGCCCCAATAGAGAGCATACCTCGGAAAGAGTATGCCCCACCTGGTCTACTTGATTCAGTAGTTCGAGGCAATCCAGACTCGTGCAGACAGCTTCATAACTTCCTAATATACAGCTCGTCTCAGCGCTACTAAAATGAAATTGTCTCTCAGTATTTAGCGTTTCCTCGGAAACCTGCCCGACTTTGTCTTTTCCACAAAGCATTCTTTATCTTTCCGATCCTGCGCTAAAACTTACTACGTGCGACTTTCTGCTCATCTCGCCGATTTTAAACTCCCTTAACCTTCAGCGTTTGTACCGTCCTTCGTAAGCTTACAAGAAATATTTCCTGCCCATGGCCAATAGAACAGTGGAACAGTCTTCCCGAAAGCATTGTTACCGAATCTTATTCTACGAAATTCAGGCAGCTATACTTACTGACCATTTCAACTTGCAATAGCCCTTTAACTCGGTCTCGTCTCCCAGTAATCCGATGTTTTGCTTGAAATGTTGCATCATATATTTTTTCTATTTCTCTACTTTTTTCCTCCATTTATACGCAGTGTAGTTGTTTTAGACATATGTCGTTTTCTTTTTTTTATTGCCATTTAGTTTCTCTATATTTCCGCTTGCATTATTTGAATTAACTGATGTTTTCGGCTCCATTGGTTATAGTTGTTCAATTTTCATGTTTTTGTTTATTTGCTTATGTATGACTAATAATTACATATTCGAACAGTTGTCCCTACTCCCCTCCCGTCCCTGGTGTCACTTTTAAGTCATCAATAAATGATGACGATGTGGCCGGGAAAGCACACTGTGGCTTTTCCCGCTATTTCCGCTCTGTTTGCCACAGCAACGACCTAGCCTACTCTGTAAGCCTTAGCGCCGGTAGCGCGGCCAGGTTGGACAGGCGGTTCTGGTTGCGAGTTCAGCGGACGGAAATCCAGTGCGATAAACTGCCTCCAATATTTCCCCAGTGGAAGGCTGGTGGCTATTCCCCGCTCGATGGCCACGACGCCGCCATGGCCCGAACACAGTATCCACAGGCTTGTGCCGAAACTGTTTCGCGGTAGTGCCGCCACAGGCAAGCGGTCGTCATGTCATCGCAGGAAGAGAAATGGAGGAGGGGTCACTGCGAGGAGTGCGAACACTAAGAAAAGTAGCCAATAAGCAGCTTTTTTTTTCGCAGTCTTCAATCACTGCTGAGAGCTACTGGTGGACCAGATGTCTGTTTCATATTCGATTCGCCCGCAGCAGAAGACGAACATAAACTCATTGTCGATTGCAACCCATTTCTGGTTGACGATGCTACAGCATTAGATATATTAACCTAGTTAATCCACCTAATTAGAACTTAGGTTGGTGCTTCCGCTGTCCCGCATTCCCATGAATTGTTGCATGCTTTCAAGATGGCAGATGAAAGGGCCCTTTTTATTTGAAGCTGAGCAGGTACGCTTTCTAGCTTTGGCTTGGAGGTTTAAGTACTTGCGTCCACTTACCTTTGGATTAAATGGCGAAAGGATCGTAGCGGAGCAATTATTAAACCACAGACCGTTAAATGCGAAGTTTTAAGGGAGGAATGTCACCACGCTGACAAGGATCAATTAGCCTGAGCAGAGGTACTGCTACAGCGTCAGCCGCATTATTATCGTAATTAACTGGGAGCCCAAAGTACTCAAGATGAACCTGATTTGACTTCCAGAACACGTGAAGGATGAATGCTTTCGCGACACGCTAAGATATTGCAATACATGATGCCACCAGTCGTGATCGAAAACTTGTAGGTAAAGGAACTGAGCACATGCAGACATAGGATAGAAATAATGTGTTCACGCTTCCTAATGGTGTCGCTCTTATTCTCAGTGATATTACTTATCTTTTGAGTCTCTGAAAAATTATGTACACGTTTTAATCCCTCAAAAGCCGCCTTTGCGTCTCCAGGGCCAAAAGGAGCATAATTGTTGTCAGTTAAGCACTCTGAACTCTGATAATGGCTGGCATTTTGGCCCCTCATGTGTAGGGTGCGTTGCTTTTTATGCGTACAAGTTAAAGCTGAGCTCCATTCTATGAAGAGCACCGTACAGGATAATTTCATTGGTGCTCCCGTGGTAGCGAATGTGAACGCCGACCTATCAGAAACTGCACCAACCGATGCAGGTAATGTTTTCCCGTCGAGAACTGGACATAAGGTTACCGGCGAAGTACGTTCTGCGTCCGTGCTTGAGGCACGTGCACCGCCTATGTCGGGAAGGGCAGCTACTTCCTGAGGTGGATGTTGTCCTCGGATATCCTGCAGTGCAAGTATATGTCATGAACAACGGTGCTGAGGATATCTTGCAGCATTCCACTTTTGGTGTGCTGTGGCTATTAGTGTTGCTATTGATTGTTCTGCAGTAGGATCCAGTAGTGCGAGTCGATTTACCATAAAAGAAACTGCTTGGAAGTAGCGTGTCCGACAGCAAGGAGAAATTTGAAATGCAGACCTGTGCTATGCTCGTTTGTCAGCGAAGTAATCCGCGTCGCAAACATCTGAATCTAGTGAGGTGGCATTCTTTTTCTTCCCCCCTCCCTCATCAAACAAATCAGCATGCTGCCGCAAAAGGACGTCCAATCCTATCGCTCCTTGCCTGACCTCCTGGACGCGTAATTTCAATGGCAGTATCGTATTCAGAAATGTGGCGCAACAAACACAAACACAAGAGAAGATACACAACACACGCGCACACTACCAACTGTAATAAGAATCTGAAAACTCTTCCTCTTCACCACTGGCAGTAGAATGGCAGTAGTCCATTCTGCTGATCGCCCAGCAACTGAACCTCCAACCACAGTATTTCTGTTTACTGCATACACGACAAAAAAAGGGCTCCAGCTGCAGCGTTCTTTTCGGTCAATCGGCTCGCCTTTAACGTGATACAGGAAACTCCGATAGAGAGTGATGACATGAAATAAAGAGCCTTAGCTCCTTTAGTTGAATACAGTACTCGGGTGCCATACTCTGTGGGTTATTAGGGGTGTGGGTGTGTCGACGAAATTTGATGCCTTTTACGTGGGTAATTCTACTTTCATCTTTTGAAAATAAGAACGCACGTTTTCATGATGGCGGACTTTAACTGCTTGTGTAATCATATAATAGATAATGTTGGACCGATAAGTATACATAACAGCTCTATGCTGCTGTTTTGCATCCTAGAAAGCACAGACCCGCTTGACAAAGGCTGACCCGTGCCAACATTGTGTTCTTATACACTTACCTAAGGTAACTTGCGTACCCGTCTGGGCCGCATCTTTTTACTTAGAACACCTCATATTGCATAAAGTGAAGGCCTTTTTCAGATCACAATTGGTTATTCCATCTATTCGTGAATGCACACGTTTCTTTAACGTTTATTCACGTTTATTTTTAGAACTCTGTGGTGACGACCGTGTCGACGCCCGCTCTCGAATGTTTTTGAAACCTGAAAAGCGCTTGAGGAAGCGGCTTCAAGCCAAGCAGGCTCGGCCGCAATTGCACTTGAAAGTTGCCGTATGAAAACCTGGATCTTCATTGGGTTGAAAGTAGATTGAGTTCAGTGAGGATCGAAAGTGTCCGTGTGACAGAGGTATTAAACTCCGCCCTCATGGCACGGCTGGCAGTGTTAGTGACCCTCTTTTGCCGGCTTCACTTGTAGATGTTCGTTCGTGCGCACGAGTTTTTCTCCTCGCTTAATCGCGATATTTTGATTTAGGCATCTGTTGTACGGCCAGTCATAGCAGCCCTGCAATCACACGCTTTCGCCGTCAAACCGCACGCATCCGCTATGTGTATGCTGCTGCATCTGGTTACCGGCGAGCTCTCGGTTCCAGTGAACGCGTTCATTGTCGCTCATGGCGTCCGCTCGTTTTTACTCAGCATACGCTAACCAAAGGCGTATCAAACAGCATCTATTGCTTGCCTCAAATACACTACTTGGCCTAAAATCTTAGCTATTACAATACCTGATATACCACCTGACATATCTTCCCTTTATTCGAGCCGTCCCAATTTGCCTGCGTGGCTTATAGGCATTTCGTAAAGCCACATAGGTATCATTTAAACGCTGCGATGGGTCAAGAATTTCTGCCATCGCATCGCTTATGCAGTTGTCATATGAGTCTGTCATGGTGCTAAGCTCAAGGACGGGGTGTGATCCCGGCCGAAGCAGCCGCCTTTCGATGGATGCAAGACGAAATTATTCCGAAGCCTCTTCTTTCACTTTCTCTTTAATATTTTCTCTCAGTGCATGATTGAGCATCGAGCGAGTAATTTACTTTCCACGGACCCGATATTAATATTTACTTCGTCTGCTGTGTGACCTCGCTGATGCGTATAACGACGCCATCGTACGCGTCATATAACCCTGCGAAGAACGAATATTTCTCGAGTGCTAGGAACCTAACGACGATCTCCAGGAAGCCGACTTTCCCGCATTAGCGTGAGGGAACCGGTTACCATTATTTATACAAGCTCCAAAAGCACCTCAGTGTCAACAAGTGTCGGTGAAGAGCACATAATTGTGTTTGCGACCTTGCAAAGCGTCGAGCTTCTCCGGATGTTTATAACGAACTTTTGATAGAGCTTAAAACCTCTGAATAAATATACCCTTATTGCGAGTAATATCCGCCTTCCGCATTTTCGGTATTAAACAGAGAGAGCGTGCTGACCTCAGACGAAGTTTATTTATTCTATTCTGAATTGCGCATTGCACGAGATTAATGACAACAGGATGATTTTTTGTTTGAGATAGAAAAAGTAAAATTTCTTGTGCGGGAAAATTAAATCAAACAGGACAACTTCCGGCAAGGTTACGCAGACAAAATTAGTTCAGATGCCTCTATGCCTCAATAGGAGTAAACTTGGGCGGAAAACGAGATTCGAAACGTTCTTACCACTTGATATTTAAGGGTCCACGCTTAAAAGTCGAGAGTTTACTTTTTGTTGATCTATAGCATTAAGCAGCTTCTATGAACTGTTTGCCCGGTATGTAGTAGGACGTATGCAAAAATGAATCAAGGTGTCGTCCGCCAATTAATGACTACAATAAATATATGCGTATGCTTATCATGCAACCCTTTTGGCCTTGGTGGCATCTATTGACACCGCAACACAAATGGTCCACTGGGGCATCAAGAACAGCCGAAAAACTGCTGGTAATTACTGTGATAATTCCTTAAGGACCCCCATTTCTATTGGTATTATCACATTTCTGCTAACCTGTCTTTTGTGGGTAAAAAAATTGCCGACGATTACATTACTTTTTAATGTGAAATTTGAGCGTAGCTCATCAGCTGCTTCAGCCTTTCGATAGACTTAAGCAAAGAATTCGAGCAAGGCATGTATATAAAATTACAGACAACTTTTTATTTTTCACACATATTCCATACCAACCAGTTCCTCTCCCGCGAATAACAGACATTAGACCTTTGCTTTCCTGTAAGCCACTTAAGTGACTATAATTAAGACGCCCGAATACTGCGCCGGAGATCCCGGGTTCGATCCCAACCGCGGCGGCTGCGTTTCGATGGAGGCGAAACGAAGTGACGTCCGTGTGCTGTGCGATGTGAGCGCACGTTAAAGTTCCCCAGGTGGTCGAAATTACCCCGTAGCCCTCCACTACGACTCCCCTTCCTCTCTTTCCCCTTTCACCCTCACCTTCCTCCCTTTCCCTGCGGCGTGGGTCAGGTGTCCACAGTACAAGTGTGACAGTGCCTTTCTCTTCCTGTGAACCAACCAACCAACTATCAGTTCCGATGGATACGAAACAAAGAGGCGTCCATGTGCTATGCGATGTCAGTGCACGTTAAAGATTCCCAGGTAGTAGAAATTACTACGGAGACCACCAATAGGCACCCCTTTCACACTTTGCCCCGCCGGGGTGGCGCAGTGGTTACGGCGCTGGACTACTGTTCCCAAGGATGCGGGGTCGAATCCCGGCCTCGGCGGCCGCTTTTCGACCGAGGCGAAAAGCAAGGCGCCCGTGTGCTGTGCGATGTCAGTGCACGTTAAAGAACCCCAGGTGGTCGAAATTTCCGGAGTCCTCCACTACGACGTCTCTCATAGCCTGAGTCGCTTTGGGACGTTAAACCCCACAAACCAACCAACCCTTTCCCACTTTCCGCTTTCGCTCCCATGTTCTTTCCTTCCTTTACGGCGTCGTCGAGCTGTCCACAGTTCGCGTGCGATAGACATTGCGTCTTTCCTTTTCTGCAAACCAATTAATATTGTTATTGGCTCTAATTAGTTACCTAATTTACCCAATTAACCCTTTTGTCATTTTCACAACTTTTCTCGACGCCCTATGCTATGGTACCATTCTTTTTCCGCTATACCAACTAGTTGCTCTTTTTCAGAGCCCACTAATCGTAACTGCGGGAGGTGGTTAGCTCGAAACCCACCGCCGGACACCCACCGCCGGACATCCACCGCCGGACATCCACCGCCGGACATCCACCGGTAAAAATGGGTACAACCGTCGCACGGCCAGGTGCCCAGCTTCCTGACGGGGTGAGCTTGGAAGAAGCTCCGCTAACCCCGCTGCCCACCAAACTCTTCCCACCCCGTGCAAAGGGCTGGGGAAGGCTAACGAGCGGGTGCTCCTGCGCCTGCTCACCAATACAATGTTGTGCCCGGCTACTCTAAAACATTTTGATCCGCAATTCGACGGGCTGTGCTCGCGCTGTGGGGAGGTGTCTGACACCTACCACATGGTGTGGGCCTGCCAGAAAAACCCATCTTTGCCCCCTATCCCCAACCCCACCCGAGAGAACTGGGAGGCGACCCTGTCCGGCTGCTTCACCCTAGAGGCCCAAAAGGTCAACGCAGCGCGCCCGGGCTGCGGAAAACGCCAATGGAGTGCCTGTCTAGGCATCCCACCTAGTGTATATGCCTATATATATTATAATAAATGTTTTCACCACCACCACCACCCTCTGGGGCACTATTTCGCGTGGGTATGGATCCCCACGCGAAACCCGCCTCGACTGCGCAACTGGTTACGAGGGACAACGGTGACGCTGCGAAACACAGGAACGTGCGCCAAAGAGCTGCGGTCTAAATTTCCGAGAGCACTCTGCAATTTACACTGCAGAAGTGCGAAAGCGTAAGTAAGTGTTGCTGATGCAGACGGTGGATCACGTTTGCTTTCTATTATTATCAACTACATTCACCGTCATTGTCATTGATAGTGTCATTATTGTCATTATCACTAATTGCAGCACCATTGTCATCATTACTATCATCTTAACGGCAAACAAGGAGAAATATGATGTGCGTTTCACGATCTGTATATGACAGGTTGCGGGATGCGACCTGGCTAAGTCGGGCTTGTGGATTACTTCCATGCAATACACACACACAAAAAAAAAAAAAAAAATACCGGAAATGGCGCAGATGGTTAAGGTGCTCTGATTTGGACCCAGCGATTGATGGTTTCATTCGCTGTGGAGACGGGTTTATTTATTGAGCCGCGACAGGGTGAGCCATTACTAATGAAGCAACAGTAAGCAAAAATTTATATCTCACTAGCCGTTATTTGTTTTGTGCTGATTTAAAAAAAATATTTTGCTAAATACCTTTGTAAGCGTGCTTACGAATTTTAAATATTGTCACAGAAGCAGGGGAACTGCAAATAAGCACAACTAAGCAAAAGCACCGGCAAGATAAGGCACGGAACCGACTAGCGGGCGAGCACGGAGAGCGAAGAAGACGAGCGCGTACCAGTCTCCCGAGCTCTTCACATGGCGGCGCCAGTAAGATAACATTGCGGCAATATGATTAAATATGTATAGATCTTGCTAGACCACGTTTTTGACAGGTGCGATTTTGACACCATCAGGGCTCAACGGTTGTCAGTGGAGGCTACCGAGCAACGCTAGGGACTATTTCCAGAGAGCCTTCCCTTGGTTTTTAGGGTGATATACCAATAATACTCAGGATATTTGACGACTGACCTCAATTATATCTTGCGGAAATCAGACAATATTATATAGCTGCCTCTCTCAAAAATAAAAATTGAAATTCTTGCTATCATAGAGTACGAATTTCGAATCAAACCATGTACCGCTAATGGTAATATTGGTGAACAACAAAAGGAGAAAATAACATAATAAATTCACCCTTGAACTTAAGCTTTTATTAAACATTGCCGCTCTCTTCTTCTGTAAACACCTCTTGGGAGTCCCAAAAAGCGAGTGTGGCAAGTGAACAGCAGCTAGTGCATCACCGCACGTGTAGAACGTGTGCGTGTCCTCGATTCAAGGCAGCGTGTTTTGCTACTTTTGTTAACAACGCAAATACAATCAATGTGTTAGCAAATGCGTTGCTTTTTTTTGTTTTTGGCAAAGTGATAGCGGCGCTGCATTGGGTTATGGTCGAAACGGAATGCTTGTCGTCTGTACAGATGTGTGAATTTGTTCCCAATAGCGAACTACACTATACAAATGTAGATATATTGCTTTATGACGGCTCCCCATTACGAAATGTAACCTATTTTCTCAGCGCACGTTAAAGATCTCCAGGTTGTCGAAATTATACCGTACACCTCCACTCCGGCTCCCTTTTCTCTCTCTCCACTTTCACTCCCACCTTCTTCCCTTCCCATACGGCGCGGTTCAGGTGTCCACTGAGCAAGTGTGACAGATACAGTGCCTTTCCCTTCCTGTGAACCAATTATTATTATTATTATTATTATTATTATTATTATTATTATTATTATTATTATTATTATTATTATTATTATTATTATTATTATTATTATTATTATTATTATTATTATTATTATTATTACTATTATTATTTCATTCTCTGCTTCGGTGTAATTTGCTGTAGCCAAAGCGTGTCGTTTCACGTTTTACACTCACTGAGCCCTGATGTTCGATTTTTGCGCCATGTCTCTTGCACTGCGCTCAATAAATGTTTGTTGGTTGCTGTGCGATGTCAGCGCACGTTAAAGATCCCCAGGTGGTCGAAATTACTCCGTAGCCCTCCACTACGGCTCCCCTTTCTCTCTTTCCCCTTTCACTCCCGCCTTCCTCCCTTCCTTTGCGGCGCGGTTCAGGTGTCCACGGAGAAAGTGTGACAGATACTGCGCCTTCCCTTTCCTGTAAACCAATTATTATTATTATGCGTCGTTATGGAACCACACTAGTAAACATGATGCATAGGGAAAAAAACCTATGGTGAAAAGAAACGCCCAGTACTGGAGGGGTAAAGATCGACAGTGCTATCGTTGTCGTTTAGAAAGAATTCTAACCTTCAAATTCGGCTTTAACGACCTAATTCATGCGTGGACTGCGTTGACTACATGGAGATAAAGCATCTAACTCAGGTGACTTTAATTTTGGTGCTACACTCACTAGGAAGCCACCGAGTGGTAGCCAAGAACTACACTACCTGTCTGCAGAGGAGCAGGCGAGAGAGCGATCAAGTCGTCGCTCTCATATTGCGGCAGCGGCGAAGGTAGGCCACGGAGAAAATCTCTGATTGCTTCTACAACGATTGCAAAGATCGTAGCAAAGGGCCGGCGCTGTGCTCAAAAGTGGCCATTGCTATGATAGCTGCTCTCCAGGCTTGATTGTTAATGGCTGTCTTTCACCACCCGCGATCATCTCTACACTGACAAACACATATGTCTGGTACTCGTATTGCTACTTCTGTTTGCATTTCACATTCAGCGGGTATGCATGAGCTTCATGAAAAGTTGTGTCATTCGGGATTTTCGTGTCCTAGTTAACGAGCTGAAAGTCTTAGCATATGCAGCTTTCCTAGAGTTTTTCAGCGAAGAACGCCTTGCGTGGATGAAGCCGCTGTCTTGACTGAGCAGTTATAGTGTCCAGATGAAACATTCCAGGTGTTACGATCTGCGATTTGGATTGCTAGCCTAGACATCAGCATGATACGCCAGTTTCGCATGGAAACGTACTGCCCCTCAAGTATAGTCTTTGACAAAACTTTAAAGGCGCGGGGGTTTTATTTTTGCGCCCCATCACATGGCCTGAAATGCACCTCCAGGGTTCCCCAATAATCCGAAGATAAGAATTTTCTCTTAGTTCTTCAGTTGCAGGACTTCCACGAGGGCTAGAGGCATCTACTACATGGATAAAAAAGCAATCTTGTGGGTTTCAAACAGCTCAGAAAGCATATACCAGAAAGAGGAAAGAGGGATATTCGCTTCCGTCCCGGCTAATTCGAAGGACCTCCTTTCACCCGGAGGTCAGGGCCACATGTTGTAGAGGCACGGGCACGAGGGGGGGGGGGGGGGGGGGGGGGATTCACTGATTATGACTAGGTGGGCGCTATCCAATACCGAGACCAAGAGAAGAAAAACACGGAAACACAGAAGTGATTTATCGGGTAGGAAACGAAGCTTATTAAGCAGGAAAAAACGAGCAGGAAGAAAAAGAAACGAAGGTCAAAATCTGCGAAGATAGCAGATTTCAATAGCGAGAATGAAGGTTTGCTCTCACAATTTCCACACGAGATGATGTGCAATGCTTCATTACCTCTCTAGCTTTTTCTATGGATGCCGATACAACACATGTGTGGCGAAAACGATGGATCGAGAATTGTTACATTCCCGGAGGTGTTCATTCACTCTTGAAGATTTTTCATTATGGGGCTGTTTGAAGCGAATGCTGAAACAACGACCAGTTTGTCCTATGTACCCCAGTCAAAAAAGAAAATAAAGTTTTGTAAACGACGCCAGTTCCACGGCACACAAACTTCTTTCTGCGCTTCACATGGCAAGAAGAAGAAATTGTGCAACCCTTTTTCGTCTTTCTTTTCACAAGTGGACAAAGCTTACCTAATCTTAACGGGGCGGAAAGAGCCACTCTTACGTCATATCGTTTTGCAACGTGTCTTAGCGCATCTGACAAACGATGTATATAAGGGATAACAGCATGGTTTTTTATCACTTTTGCAGGAAATGAAAGGCCTGTAAACCATTTCATTATTTTCGCGCAGGACTGGGCGATCACACTGTTAGGGTAGCCTGCTTTTCTAAGTCTATGAATTTGGACATTGAAGCTATCTCAGACAAGTAGGCCAGATTCAGCTATGCTGGACCTGATACTGGAAACAGCAATTCTGTTCTTCTCTAGCTTCGATTACGTGTTCAGAGCTATAGATGAGAAGTGGCTTTTTCGACCTAGGTCAATACTGCCAGCAAACATGCATGGGGATTGAAGCGTAACTTTAGGTCACGGTGAAAAATTTATAGGTGGAGACACAGCGGGCCGCGTCGGTTCCATATAAAGTACCCTAGTTCGTCTAAGCCGTACTAGATGGCAGTTCGCTCAGCGGCCTGTGACGTAGGGGGAGGCAAAGCTTTTCTATGGTAATTACACGCTTTTTGAGGGCCATTTTCTCGTAAACTGCGACCGATGATGAGAGAAAAATATTTTTGCCGCGTTGGTTTTGTCTAGGTCCATTATTAAGTGAAGTTTTCTGAATCTATAGCTCTGTAAATGCTTAAATAAAAGCGCCGAGGACGAAGAATGTTTTGCGCAGAATGTGAACCGGCTGCACGAATAGGCGGAGGCAATTTGACAGCAAAGCGCTAACCATTGGTCGTTTTATTTGTTCTTTGACTTTGCAACTTTTTTTCGCCCATCAGTGTGCCTGCTCATCTGTTCTCCCGCTCGACGCGCACTCGTTTGATCCTTAGTTCGCTCCTTACTTTATTCCTTCTTTAAAATAGAGGCCCTCTAAATGGGTTCTGCTAGCTCCCACTGAACACCCCCCCCCCCCCCCCCCCTCGCTTCCTCTATATCATTACTTCTCTTAGCTTCTTTTTTCCTTTCCCTCTTCTTTTTATCCTCAGGGTACAGGGTACAGTACGGAGGGGAAGATAATTTCACAACCATGGAAAAAGAACACCAAATATATTTTATTCAATAGAAAAAAAATAGCGGTAAAATTATCGGTAACAACTTTCTCGACTCTACATAAGAAATTGACGAAGAGTAATGTGATGTGGTGAACCAAAGCAGCACATAAATCAGTTGATGAGCATGAACAGATTACTCAGTGTTGTATGGAACTTTATCAGTTAGGTGGGATGAATGATGGTAGTTAAAAATGCGGGCAAAAAATTACACTAAATCCAGGTTCTTAGAAAATATGATTGTGCACATGTCTCCGCATTGCGATGGTGCACTGAGACTTTTCTTGGTTACGACGATAGAAATGAAGTGCGGGGGTTTGCTGCGCATACGGACTATGCAGAGGGCCTAGCTCATTGAAACCTATTTTAGAGCGTAAACTTTTAATTGCCTAACTAGTTGGTGACCTTTTGTCCGTCGGGTGCTGTTGCATTTCCTTCTTTAAGTGATTAAGAATACCCAAAGAATTTTTTAATTTTTTTTCCATTCGCCCAATCGAACGCAGGATTCACTTTCCCGGCTCTATTTATGCGATCCAAAGTGAGCAGACTGCTTCCCGGTGCCATCGATGGAATAACCATAACTTAATGGTTCAGTAATTTAGTACTCACCCCCCACCCCCTCCCCGATATTTCAACAAAAAGTAGAGCTCCAACATTTTTTCGCTTTGTTGTTAGGATTTAAATTACATAAATAGTATTGACAAGCCAATCAATTATTTTGGACAATTCGCTTCTGCAGTGATACAATGGGCACGGCTTAAGAATAAAGTGCTACGGTGATGCTTCTGGCGACAACGGAGAAACAGTTAGGGCTACGCAAACGGCTCACGCAGGATAAACGCGCGGTGCGATATCAGCAGGTTGCTATCGCAACGCGCCCTCGATGTATGTGTTTTTTTTTTTTTTTCCTTCCAGCGAAGATTCACCGCTACATCGACGTTGACGCTGTGATCAGCGGCCCAGGTTTGGAGGAGCGTGGCTGGTACGTTGTCTTGAAATTTGCTTCCAGTGCCTCGCCCGTGCTACGTCTCCACCTAAATATTCTTACACCGTGCTTGAAATCCAGGAACTCTAACTGGTTTTCTTTTGGGACCTCGAGTGTGAAATTGAGATCCGAGCCAGATTCTTTGAAGGCTTTCAAAATATTTACCATGTGGTTATTAAACCGCTTTTATCAACGAAAACCTAAAATCATCAACATAGCCAAAGATGCCTTTGTGTAACCCTTTCAACCTGCGGCTGAGTACATCATTCACTTTCCTCAAATAAATGTTACTTAAAAGAGGTGCTACAACTAAGTAACATTTGTTTGAGAAAAGTGGATTGTGTACTCACCCACAGGTTGGAAGTTTTACACAAAGACATCTTTCGTTATGTTGATGCTTTTTGGTTTTGTTGATAGAACGGGATTTAATAACCGCGTGGTAAGCAGTTTGAAAACCTTCAAAGAATGTGGCTCGGGTCTCAATTTCACGCTCGAGGTCCCAACAGAAAACGAGTTAGAGTTCCAGGACCTCAGGTTGCGCTTCAATGCACAAGCATGTTTGCTGGCAGTATTGACCTAGGTCGAAAAAGCTACTTATCAACTATAGCTTTGAAAACTCGAACCTACACTCATAATTTCGTTCCACATAGGTTCTAGTTATGAGTGGAACTTTTAAAAAAGTTCCTCTTATAAATGGAACTTTTAAAGAAGTTCCATTTAAAACCGGAATGTATGTGGAACCAGATTAAGACTGTTGTGAAGAACCGAACTGTTGTTTCCTGTCTCAAGTCCAGCCAAGCTAAATCTTGCCTACATGTTCTCCGAGGTGTCTTCAATGTCCAAATTGAGAGATTGATAAAAGAAGGCTACTCTAACAGTGTTATCGCCAAGTCCTGCGCTAAATTATTGAATTCGGTTAAAATGTCTTTCATCTCCTGCCAAAGCGATCAAGAAAAACCATGCGGTCATCAGTTATATACACCGCTCATCAGATGGGCTAAGACACGTTGCAAAACGATATGGCGTAAGAGTGGCTCTTTCCTCCCGTTAATATTAAGTAAGCTTTGTCCACTCGTGCAAAGAGATGCGAGGAAGGGTTGCACAATTTCCTTTTCTAGAAAAGTGGAGCACAAAAATAAGCTCGTACTGTGAATGTGCTGTTGTTTACAATATTCTTTTTTTTTTTTTTTGTAAACTGGTGTACATGGGACTAACCGGGCGTTGTTTGAAGATTCGCCTCTAAGAGCATAATAATAACAAATTTTCAGGAGTGAATGAACACCACCGGGACTGTAATAGCTGCCGATCCATCTTTGACGCCATACATATGTATCGGCATCCACGGCAAAGAGCTATAAAGGTGATGGAAGCATTCCGCATCTCCACGTGTGGAAATAGTGTGAGCAAGCCTTCCTTCTTCCTATCGAAAACGGAAATCGGCTATCTTCGCAGATTCTGATCTTAGTTTCTTCTTCTTTCTGCTCCAGGTTTTCCGTACTTAATAAGCTTGCTTTCCCACCCAATATATCAGTTGGAAAGAAGGCGCCAGTCCCGTGTTTTTGTCCTCTGTGTTCGATAGCGCCCGCCCAGTTATTATGAACAACCTACAAATCTCCAAACGTTCCCTTCTGTGAAAATGCACTCGCCTTTCTCTGTTGCTCTCTCTTTTTTATATATTTTGTCCATCGTTTTTGAAGTTTCTACCACTGCACCCCCATCATCTCCGTTGCACTCCCGTAAGTTCTTTGGTTTGTGTGTTTAGTGAGCTCCCTCGGCCGCTGTGCCAGTGTCGCATTGGGGCAACAGGCTTTACGGAACTAGTAACTTTGCGGTCGCGTTCCTGATGTGTTGGCCCGTCAGTGCAGCGACAGCCACGATAATGTTCGGTGTTGTGCTCGCGACCTTTGAAACCCGCGCGTCCCTCATTAAGCTGCTCCCGTTTGATTTCGCTTTTGCAGCTAGCGCATTAGATCTTTTTTTTTACCTTCCTGTGTGAAGGGGCTCGCTCACCACCCCTGCATTCAACGACTAAAGTGGGAGCTGAACTACACCTTTTTAGATTGAATCCCAGGCGCCACCGAAGGGCAGTGTATCGCTGTCAACGGCACCACCTCTGCGTCGTCTCTTGAAACGTTTTCGGATACGACTCGAACCGACACTTTCATCAAATTTGGTCTGCAGAAGAGCCGATATATCGTTGGAGGCACTGGATCTAGCACCGTCATACAAATGCCCTGGATACCATTTCACTCATGATGGATGATGTGCTTTATGTTTGTTGTATTTTCACTCATGGCGTGCCATTTCATTTAGAGCGAAGATTCAGTACACATTCAAGATGGCACGCACTGCAGGCACTGCAAAGATAATGAAGATGACGATGGTACCAACGTCTGTGCGCCAAACTATAAGGAATGTACAGTGCTAGGAAAGAACCGTGACTCGTTAGCAAGGGAGATAATAGAAGCTCACCTAATAGGAAGGCTCTCGGAAGAATGCATCAGTGCTTCATCTGTCGCGTTGTCGGAAAAAGAAAGACGGTACCTTGATTGCGAATATTGACAAGTGCCTGCTCTCTGATTATGTTGTATTCACTCGCATGTGGTTTGCATGGTGATACGTGCCTGGCTTATTAGTATGTCATTCACGCATGTAAGTGTGGACTGTATTCTTTATGGCCGCAAGGGAGGTATTTATACCTGCTGGCATCCAATATAACTTTAATTGTCAGTCAGCGTTGTGTGGTGTACCTCCATCTCGGTCCTGTCAATCGCGCTGGAGTTATGGATCATCAGGCTATGAGAGTTGAGGGCTACAAAAATTTCGACCACCTGGGGTTTTTTAACGTTCAATAACATCGCACAGCACACGGGCAGCTTGCTTTTCACTTTCATCGAAAAGCCGCCGCCGCCGTAGCCGGGATTTGATCTGGCATCCTTGGGCACAATAGCCGGACAGCGTATTGCCAAACCATATCCCGTAGGCGCACTGGAGCAAACGACGCTCTCTGCGAGCTAAACGGCGATTGTTGCTGAAAAGACTTTCTGAACGCAACCTAAAGGTAACATACACTCACTGTAAACGGCGATTGTTGCTGAAAGATGTCTCTGAACGCAACCTAAAGGTAACATGCACTCAGTGAAGGCAGGAAATAATTACGGTGAAGGTAATTGCTAAGTGTAACCATTGTCATACCGATTGTTACCGAAATGTGTCAGTGAACGCAAACTAAAGGTAACATACTCTCACTGAAGGCAGGAAATAATTACGATGAAGGGAACTGAAAGAAAAAGAAATGAGAATAAAATATTACAACACAGGAGTCGAACAGATGTTTCAGTGGCATCAGTCCAGAGGTAGGTGGCGTTAATCCATTGCGCCACAAAAGCGACGCGGACAGTGGCCTTCAAATGCGTTATTATTCGTTTAGGCAATATATCCACAATTTATCGCCAGGTGGCGTTGCTCAGAGGAATCGCGTCGTCTGCTCGAGTGCTCCTACGGGATATGGTTTGGTAATAAGCAGCCGGGCACCCTAACCAATGCGCCACCCGGGCGCAACGTGGGTGAATAAATGCATTAAAGGAAGCTCGCTCGTTCGCATACGTGTGCACTGCATGCCACCTACAGAAAGGAAGCATCTCTCTTGATAGGGCTGGATGTGTACATCGGCATGGTGCAATACTCAGTCGCATAAAAAGACTTTTGTCTGGGTGAGACGTTTTCGTGAAGTTAATCACATTCATTGGCTGAAAAGCTGTTTTGTTTAAGCCCGTTAATATAGGTCACCGAAAGTTCCTCTTGAAGATATGTTACATATGGCGCATGGCAATTAGAAATGACTAAGCATAAGGCATTTGGAGGCAAAAGTTTCCTTAATAAAGGTGAAAACACTCAGTTTTGTTATTTTGCACACCATGAGGGGGGTGTTAAAAAATAACATATCAGACACGCGATACCACGCGAGAACATTCGTGCAAAATCGCAGGTCTTATGCTTTGTTCCTCCTTCTTCATTTCGTTCAGTGTAATTTGAGTTTCAGGGACATGATATACTGTGTACGGAGATGGGTTCAAAAGGAGATTTTGTTGTTGTTCTCGGGACTTCCACCTCATTGATGTTTACGAAGGAACTAAGCAATATTCCGCCACTATTTTGTTTTGGGAAGCGTTGGGATGGATCTTGAAAAAGCGATTTTTTTTTACTCCAATGCCATAAATGTACAACGCTGTTGCACAGTAAGACCATGAACCTCCTACGTGTTTTTTTTTTTTTTTTTTCTGGCTAGACTCCGTAGCGTATAGAGATCTACAGTGATGAACCGACACTTGAATCTGCTGTTTCGATGAAATTTTGTGTTTTCTAAACAAAAATCATGTCAGGGAAGCGTACCTCATAGACCATACACCAGAATGGCCATCCCACTCAGTTGTGAGCTCAGCCTTACTTCCTTTCCAGTACTCTGTTATCTTCATTTATTTTGAAATATCTGTCATACTGCTCCATTAAAACGTGAATATAATTCATTTATAGAGTACAATATTTCAGAAAAAAAGAAACAGTGGTAAAGAAATCAGCAGGTGCAGCGTAGCAGTTCAATGCAGAGGTCATCGAAGCAAGACTGTTCGCTCCACCACGGGTCCGAATCCCGGTCTTGCCCATAAGACATTTTTTTATGCGCCATATCTACTCCCAGTCAGCAACAAACTGCAGGGAAGTTTTTGTCGACATAATACAATTTCTATGCAGTTTCTCACAGTAAACTGCTGTGAAAAAATATATATTTTTGTAACATCAAAACTGTGCGCTTTTACAAAACAAAATACTAAATACTACGAAAACGTACTACAGAAAAAGTGCAGAACTACAGATATGTGCTACAGAACATCAAAAAGGTCTGATATTTCTACAGAACTACTGAATATTTTTTGTCATATTTTTGAAATGGTTCTGCGCCGTTTCTGGGTTACATTCCCTTTGCTTGGTTCTTGCCGTCATACGTGGCCCCGGTGAATTGTATTGGCACCTCATCGGCTTAATGTTAAGGTAATTTGCACTGGAAACCCCTTTTTTTTCTTTAAATCTTAAAGAGGAAGCTAACAATGTAAAAGAGACTTTTATTCATGTTGGGTTATTCACAGCCAGTGCTACTTTCGCAGCATCCAGCTTTTTGTGTTTTTTCCAACACCTTTCTAACACACAAATTTAGGTTGCCTGACTAGCACAAAAAATTAAATTTGTAAATCTAAAGCAATCTACACTATAACGAGGATCATTGACAGGCCTTGCGCTAGAAACGACCTGAAAGCAGTATCCTCCGGGTGCACAGTTTTATGCCGTTATCTCCAAAGTATGCAAAAAGAGGAAGTGCTTCACAAGCTCAACGGAATCATCCGCATATGGACGGGCATTTTTTGCCTCCTTGAAAAAGCATAATTCAAATGAATAAATAATAATAAAGCCAATTTCATAACTTCGAACGCACGTGAATCTACATTAGCAAGACTATCAAGTCTATGGCAAGCAGTTCAAGCCAATTATTTGTATATCCTTCTGCAATAACCTGAGCATCCAGCCACACGCACCTCCCGCCGGCACCTTTTCCAGCCACGTCTTGATCATGCGAAACTGCGCCACTCCCCAGACATAACAATGAAGGAAAAACAGGACGCTCTCTGTAAATCATTAGGGCTCCCTTTTCCGCATACTAATTATCCACCCACTCCCTGCTAAAACCATGACACGAGGATATCCAAAATGGCGCATGGATGCCCAATTGGGAGAGTTCCTGCGTTCGCATTTTGGGAACGTGGTGCAAATGAAACCAGGACCAAAGAAAGGAAGGGTAGGCACGAGCGTTTATGCACTGATGCTTACGCCTGCCCCTCTCCTCGTTTGTCCTCCTATTATCTGCGCTGCGTTCCCGAAACGCCGACATCCAAAATGCAACACAGTCAGACATACCCTCCAAAGCAGATTCCCAACCTTATTATTGTCCGGCTGGACTCCGACCAATATTATGGCCTCTCGTTCCCCATATCACCCACCCTTGGACGATATTGCCTCCGACTAACATGCTTCAGACGACGACTCCTACCAGATTCAAGCATAAACACTTCCTCATTCTCTCTTTTGCACAGCGTTCATATTTATGTAAATGCAGATAAATGCCAGCGGCTGGCTTGGAAGATAGAGGAAGTAGTTGCTATACTTCCTTCGAAAAACAAAATACGAAACTTGGCCTGCAATTTGGCACATCACCATTCTAACCCCGCGTTCAATATTGCCTTCCTACGACAGCCTATTTTTCTGACTTTTGGAACCACCTCGCTTTCAGTTCTTCTTTATTATCTGAAAAGGCTGCGCCTAACATCTCTCATCATTATAGGCCGCTGTCGAACTGTCGCCATCTTTCACTTTCTCTCTTACAATAACACCGTGCCTGGCTGCTGTATTTTTGCCCTTGCTTAATATACCAGACAGGGCGTCTCTTTCCCTACTCCTCCATATTCTCGTTCTTGCTCATATCACGTTGTTGGGCTTACGTGTTGCGACATGATTTGACGCGAAATGCTGCGAGGTGTCCCCGCGTGCCCGTGGGCCGAAGGAACACTGTTGAAAGCACCCGTCCTCTGCAGATCGAACCCCTCTAAGAAGTGAGGCTTTCTTAAAGCCATCACGAGCACATCCTCCAGCTTAGAAAGCTTGCTTAGAACAATGTTTGGGGATCGTGCGCCGTAATTGGAGACTGTAATCCGATACATCTTGTTCAGTAAGCTCATCTGGGAATCTTTTGATGCTCGTTGACTTTTGTTGAGAAGGGTAACTTAAGCTTTATTAAAGGCAAAAAGCGAAGGTATGTCCTGGAGGGAAAAGTTTAGTTTGAGACCACATTGCTCTTATACAAAGCCGCTATAGCAGGCCGTACTGGGTAGGTTGCAGTTTAAGCTACTTGATAGCCTCCCGTAGAAAGCCTATATACAGTATATATAGCTGCAATATGAAAGTAGCGCTGGCTGATGATTGCGCAACTCGATCAGTGCGGAATTTTGAAGAACGTTGTTAGGTTGGACAAACAAATAAACACCTACATAAGTATCATAACCCTAGTAAACGATAATAGAAATGAGGAGATGGAAAGGGAGTAAGCTTTAACGATATGTAGTGCTTGCCAACCTCGAACCCCGTTTTGTTCCTACCACATTGATACACACACCATTAGAGCCCCAAAAGTATCAGACTGCCCATATGCACTTTGGAAACATTCCGCTTCCCTTATCTTCCAGTTAGCAACATTGGGATACATACCAGCAGCCTGCAATAGCTGGCTGCTAGAGCGTTATCCTTGCGAATAATTCATCCGTATTTATCTGAGACAACATTTTACCAAACTTCAGCAGATTCACAGACAGGGTAATATTGGAGGGTTTATGTATAGTGCTCGTTGGCTTGCTGAACATTACATTTGTGAGAATAAACGCCGGCAGAGGCCACTCACATCAGACGCAACGGTGGCAGTGCATATAGTACCTTGACGGTGGCGCATTCCTGCTGGCACTCGCAAAGCGGATGGAAGCGATAACACCTGCCACTTTTACGGCATTGTATTGTTATCGGACACATGGGTGAGCCAGCGGAGCTGAAATGGACACACATACCCTGGCGATGACGTTGGGTTGTGAAGGCGTTACGAGCAGTTTAGCATTAGAAGTGCCAAGCGAGAAGACTTTCCGGCAGCACAGCTTTTTTCCTTGCACCCCTCAAAACGTTAGACGTGGATTCTATATCGTCATTTGACACTTGTTTGTGGCATATCTTGCATATCTGAATTTAGCCCGCCTTTCTAGTAGAATGACTCTTGCTCTTTGCGTGAGTCAGATGTTCACGTCCTGGTTCTCGCAACGCTTCCCCACCCCCTTCAACACACACAAGTACTTAATTTGAATCTCATTATTTATTCGAATTACATTATGACCAGACTGAGCGAGTATTCTGTTTCTAATAGTGCTGCATTACGTGTACATCTAGTGCACTATATTTGGCTTTAAGTGTGTGTACAGAAATCTTTCATCTTCATGCAGAAGCCACAGCGACTGCCATAGCTGGCCTTTACCAAAAAAAAATGGATTTGTAGGCTAAGGGGCGTGCCATGCAAAAACAAAACGTAATGGCATTGTGAAGTGTTGTTTTCTCCAGTGTGTTGTTGTTTTTTTTTTTGCTTTTACTGGTGAGTTTAGTCACCATGCTGTTTGCTCCTAGTTATGCTCTGTCGTTGCGCGGTTGTGTGCTGTTTTGATGCATGCTGTTTTATCTTATGCTGTTATTTCGTGTCCCTATTATGGCAGGTTGAATGTTTGGTTTGGTTGGTTTATAGGGTTTGACGTCTTAAGCTACACATGCTAATGTCATAGTGGAGGGCTTCCTAAATATTAACAACCTGGGATGCTTTAACGTGCACTGAAATCGTCCACAATACACGGGTGCCTTGCTTTTTCCCTCCGTGGAAAAGCGGCCGCCCAAGCCGGGATTCGATTCCGCGTCTTTGGGAACAGCAGTAGAGCGATCTAACTAGTGTGCGACCGCTGCGGTGCAATAACAGGTTGAAGCGGAACCTTTTCCATTAATCAAGCTTGCTCGCTGCCGAAAGTCTGAAAGCGTCGCTAATTTTTGGCTGGCTACACATTGGAGGCGTCACTGAATAATTTGTTCGTCGCTTTTCTGCTCTCTGCGCGCGGCATACGAATGCTATCCTGCTGTGCAATTTCTTCCGGGAGGAGCACAGGCTCGCTTCTACGTTTCCTGGAGTTCATAGCAGCGAGTAAAACTGCCACATTAACATATTTTTGCTTTTGTCTTTTTTGTTGCCGACTTTTTTCTGTAGCTTTCTTTTTTTTTCAAAAATTCTGCAGGTGGTCGAAATATTGCCTACCGCTCCACCATGGCACCACGTTTTACTTTTGTTTCTTTACTGCAACTTTCTTCCCTTACCTTACGGCGTAGTTATGTGTTAACCGAGAAGTGGCACGGATATAGTGTCTTTCTTTTCCTGTAACCCAATTTTATTACAGAGGTTTAACACTTCGCAGAACTCAGTAGCAGTCTCTCATGCTGAAGGGGGTATATTGCTGGGCTAGTTGATTCATGATGTTCAGTATGTGGAACCAGCGAGAACAGAGGCAGGACTAGAAAGAGGAGCCAAGCACGCATCAAGATTTGCGTGTGCGTCTTCTCTGTCGGGTTCTGTGTCTGTTTTCGCGGGTTCCACCTCTCGTGCATCTCAATACTAAACTGCAATGAATAGCAATGCCCAATTATGCCGAACATTGCCTTCGCGTGTCTTGGCGGCAGGGACAGTATTGCACGCCGAGGCTAGTTCGAACTTCAGCGCATTTCAGGAACGTCGGTTCAGTTTCGCTCAAGCAGTCAAGCATCGCTGTCATGCAAGGAATCACTTAAGTGTTCATGTGCCCATCGTCCTTGCCTTCTTGAAACACTTCACCGTGTCAAATGCTCTCAGGTAGATCACACGATATCCAGGACGGCATCTATAAACCCCGGACACTGCCGTCATATTGCTCATTGGCGACAGTGAAAGCACTGAAATGCAGAGACTAATTTGAACATGAACACATCTATGATTGCAGCACAGATTTGTTTTGTAGTCACCCGCCTGCATCGTACCGCTGTCACTGCTGCCCCGAGCTCTCTGTCGATCTGCCGAAACTGAATTGTTTGACTATGGCTAAAGATGTTACCAAGCTTTTCCAAGATTTCAAAGATCATGTAAAAACGGAACTCAGAAGTTTGAAGGGTACCTTTGAACGCAGTGTTAAGCCAGTAATGAGAAAATTAGAATCCGATATCAGAAACCAAATAAAGCATGAGCTTAATCAGCACATCACTTGACGAAGTAAACTAACGGCTGAAGATAAGCATAAAGTAAAACAAAGAGCTGAAAAAAAAAGAATATCACTTTCTTCAGAAAAACTTTTCTAGACTGAGAAAGACCTGGTTGAAATTCAAGCAGCGCTCCTCAAACCTGAACAGTATTCGCGCAGCAGACACACATAAATTGGACGCGTTATGGAGACGCCGCAGAAAACTTTTGTTCAGACGTTTAAAAAATTTGAAGGAGTTAGGAAACCCATCACACGGAATGCCATTTATTTGTGGCACAAGGTACCTGCCAAAGATGAAAACAAGAAAAGTATTTTTATTCAACTCCATCGCCCTGAAAAACATTAGTTTCATGAACTTGCAAAAAAAAAAAAAAATTAACAAATGCTATCTTAGACTTGGCGCTAGATGAACCAGTCTTCATAAATTAGCTCCTATGCCAAGCAACAAAAGAGCTGTTGAACATGGCTTGCGCTCAAAAACACGAAGAAGGTTGGATGTTCTTGTGGACTAAAAACAAGGCACACTGCGTAATCTCCAGTCATATCGATCGTCATGGAACAAGCTATAGACAAAATTAGCGGCGACGCGTAGCGTACGGCTTAATTCGCACAAATTTCAATTTAAAAACGAGCTGAACATGCGACGTTTCTGCGTAGCAGGGCTTCGAAGAACTTATCGCCTCATATCACAAGTGCCAGGGATTTTATTTTTCGTCATGACTTCAGAGACGTAGGGGCCAAAACGCTGTAGACATCTGAAACTACTGTATTTAAATTCAGTCTATCAAGTCAACGAAAGACCACCAATGCGCCTTGCTGAAATCTTGCAATTTTCATTTCGACATATTTTTTTCCCTGAAATGAGGCACAACCAAAAGTATGGGTATTATGTGCCGCCTAAATATTGCCACTCCTGTTTGAAAGGGGCTGGCGTGTGAATCCTGACATCGTAACCGTATTGTGTAGTAAAAAAGTATAGTCGCATCGCGGACGACCGTGAAATGCTTACCGTAAAAATGTACAAAAATATGTTTATCGCCCTTCATACCGTCCTGCAAAAGACAACATCCATTGCTTCCTGGACCACTTTGAATGTTTTCGTTCTTGCACTCATTAATCTCAGTTCTCATCAAGAATTTGTAAAGATTTTAATCTATATATAGCTAAATCGTCCCACATGGTACAAATTTTTAATCAGTATTTAAATACAAAAGTTTTCATGTTGCCGTTTCCGTACCAACAACGAGTAACTTAATAAGCGTCATCATTGCTTGAACTAATCACTGCAAATTTATCTAATGAAAGCACATGATCAGAAGCTTTAGGTGGCTAAATTAGAGACCACCTGCCCATATTTTGTTCTTACAGTGCAAAAAGATTAAATTATCAAAAGACGCAAATTAGTATACATCGCCCGATATCACCACAAGAGTTAAATAACTTTAGAGAACATAGTATTCTTACTGACTTGATGGACATTTTTCACATAACTGAGGCTAACAGACGTATAATATTGTCCCCTTATAATCCATACTTCCAACCTAAAAAAACCCGAAAGGTATGGTTTATTCGGCAATTATTAAGAAAACAATTGAAGGGTACAGCGCAATCTTCATTGGAGTGATGCGAAAGCACGGATGCAGCTGTTGGTTGCTTCCGGTTTCTTCTAGTTGGATAATTCACTTCTTGTTCGCCCATTTTAGTCTTTGGTACTTCCAAATTGCGCACCAATCCGTCCTTTGTCCTTTTTGGCCCTACTTTCGGTTGCGTGACGTCACATTCTTGGCGCTCACATCCACTACGGCACCCCTTTTTCTTTTTCTGTTTTCATTCCCACCTTCCTCCCTTCCCTTACGAAGCGGTTCAGGTGTTCACAGAGCAAATGTGACAGATAATGCGACTTCCCTTCATGTGAACCAGTTATAGTAATTATATACCTAATAAACTATTGGCCTAATTATTTTTTCGGACAAAACATTCCGCCACCCAGACTCCACTTATTAACTTCTACCACTTCTCAATTACTCACAACTGCTGCGGACACGATTTTGCGGACACGTTCTGCGGACAGAAATCTGTGAAAATAGCGAAGTAAATATTTCGCATGAATAAACCAACAGAATAAACTTATTTCTTATTCCTCTCATGGTCTAAAGAGCACACAGCTGTGCAAGCTTGAGGGGTGATGAGAATACGGTATCCACCTCAAATTTCGTTGCCGCTCTCTTCAAGTTGAGTGAGAGCTTGTTTACATAAGGCATAACCTCAAACTTCCTTTTATGTTTTCGAGGTGCATTGCTCTGTGGTTACTGGACACGATTTTAGAGCGCAGCTGTTTGGCGACCGTTCCTGGGTTTCGCGTCGGCGTCGGCGTCGGCCTCGTAACCAGCACCGCCCCCCTTTCATCCCCCCAGCGCTAGCAGCGACCGACTGATACCGCTGGATGCCGCTGACGCCGCTAGAGAGTCAAGATAACGTGACTGCATAGAACACCGTCGCCGCCATGCAGAAAGAGGAGGTGAGGGTCCCCCCCCCCCCCCCCTGTTCCTGTGTGGCGGATAGGGTGCTCTTCAGTTGCCGACGCGCCGGTTATTTCACGTAGGCCCCGGCACGTCGACGAATACGTGACCACCTTCCCACGGCTAGACCTGGTTCTTGGCGCTGCGGAAGCGAGGGTATCATATTGTTTGCGTCGGCATCGGCGGCGTTGTCCCTGAAACCAACTCCGCAGCTGGGGTTGACTCACTATCGGCGTCAGCAGCATCAGTCAGTCGCTGCTATCTCTTCCCTCCTCCCTTTATCGCGTTGTCCGCTTGCTGCGCGCGCTTCTGCCCCCATCATTTGCCGCTGGGTGTACACCGCCCCCCTCCCCCCTCTTCCTGCGAGTCTCCGGTTGTCAAAGCGCCGGCTCGAACTTAATTCCTTTCTTCGCTCCTCCTCCAATGCAACCCCTGTGCGGTGGCAATCAGAGAGCCAAATCGGTGGCGGCGGATCTGTATATGTGCACCGCCCGAGCCGAAATTGCCGCTGCCGTTCGCCACTGCGAAATTATCTGCCAGTTCTTTCTGAGCCATGAGCGAGACGACCGGTGGAAGTCCTCCGTCTGCTGCTGCTGCTGCTGCTGCCGCCGCCGCCGCCGCCGCCGCCGCCGCCGTCGCCGCCGCCGCTGCCGCTGCCGCCGCCGCCGCCGCCGCCGCCGCCGCCGCCGCTGCCGCTGCCGCCGCCGCCGCCGCTGCCGCCGCCGCTGCCGCTGCCGCCGCCGCCGCCACTGCCGCTGCCGCCGCCGCTGCCGCTGCAGCTGCCGGAGCAGAGGCCCAGCGCCGTCGCCGCCAGAATCCAGAGCAGTAAGCGAGGCTGAAGCAGAAGCTTATCGCCGCCGTCGAGAAGACCGCATGCCGTTCGCACCGCCGAAGCGGAGGCTCATCGCCACCGTCGAGAGCAACCAGGTGTAAGCGAGGCTGCAGCAGAAGCTCATCGCCGCCGCCAAAAAGGGAGTCTTTGTTAAAGGAATACGTGTGAAAAATAAAAAAAAAATTCTGTGATAGCGCATACATGTGTTGCTCGATTTCTTTGCCTCAATCTATCGAAAAGGTGAAAAGCTTATTTGCTGCGCTCAAATTTCGCATTAGGAAGTAACGTAATCGTAGGTAATTTTTTTTTCTTTTTGTAGCCTTTTTTTGAGAGTCTCTGGAACTTCCAGAAGAGCATCTTCAGGGAAGCCTGTTTCCTTAAGTATTTTAAACCTGAGTCTCAAAAATAATACGCACTTTGTGCAGACATGACTTGAGGAATGAAGACCTTCAGATGCAAAGAGTCTTACTTTCTTCGATCGTGGCTCGTAAGCCCAGCAAAGGTGAACGACAAGATTAAAATGCGGGTGAATATCTAAAATCTGACTGGAATCATAAGCTGGGAGCTCAATCGAAAAGGTCCGTAAATTCGACCAATTTTATTCTATTTAGGACCGAATCTGCAGCCAGGTCATCCATAAGAGAAGGATTAAGTACAGCAATGATATCGTCGACATGTCTAAAATGCGTACAACACGCTCATCGCTCAATTATTGGGACTGATGCAAATGACAAAACGTAGCGAGAAACATTTCACACAGCACAGGGGCAACACTTGAGCCTATACAAATTCTACATTTTCTAACACATGAATGTTCTCTGTAGCTAATATTTGCCGAATTAAGGTACATTGCCAGGAGTTCTAATGAGGAAAGAATATTAACCTCACAAGGATTTTAAAAAGACACCGATCCTGCCTCTTCAATACACTCCCTCACTGCGATGAACAGTTCATTATGTGGCACCGTATAAAAAAGTTCCCCAATGTCCACACAAAAATGCAGTTTGCACCGCGCAAGTCACTTCGCAGAATGTCAGCTGAGACGGCTGACTGGAGGAACTTGCGTAGGCGAGCTTGTCAGCCGTGTTGTTCTGTAACGATGTCTCTGAAGGAGCAGTGAGGCTTGTGCGTTTTTGCTTTAAAAATAACTTTCAATGCATCTTCTTTGCAGTTGCTCACTTACTTCTCCAGCCTGTCGAGCTAATACTCTTTTAGCAACTGAAGGGCTCTAGTCTTAGCTTTAGGTGGATTAGGAAGCGAGCGCTTGATGGTTTTCCCAGTTGCATTCACGCCCTTTGCTTAGTACATCTCACGAGGAAGAAAAAAAATAAAGCCTCCATCCTTATCTGTTTGCATACGGGATAGACTTGAATCGCGTAAGTGTCCAGCGATAGTGTTCAATCTTGTGGGGCTCCTTGTTCCAGACGTGTAGGGCTTCTTTACTGTGATAATAGCCTCTGAAATGCAGTGCGCGCGCGCTGCTCGCCACCCACCTTCTCTGCTATTCTGTGAACTGTAACAAGTATGTTTCGAAACTGTCACCTCAAGGCTAATATTGGGGCCTTTTTCCCCAGAACACGCTCACCTTCACTTGGTGCAGAGGCATATCCCAAGAACGTGACTGGAAATTTGCCTACCTCTTGCTTGGACTTCTTAAGACAGTTCTTAAGTTGTTTCCGCAACGCTCACTCCGTTGCAGCCGTTGCGTGACCTTGAAAATCACTGAGTATATTGAAGCTAACCGCACCAACTCTTCTCTAGTTACACTAGTGACGTGCAGTAGTGACACGTGCATTAGGATAACTTCTTTTTATCTAATTGAAAAAGAAAAAAAAAAGCATTCCGTCGCAGCCGTTGCGTGACCTTGAAAATCACTGAGCATATTGAAGCTAGCCGCACCAACTCCTCTCTAGTTACACTAGTGACATGCAGTAGTGACACGTGCATTAGGATAACTTCTTTTTATCTAATTGAAAAAGAAAAAAAAAAGCATTCCGTCGCAGCTGTTGCGTCACCTTGAAAATCAGTGAGCATATTGAAGCTAGCCGCGCCAACTCCTCTCTAGTTACACTAGTGACATGCAGTAGTGACACGTGCATTAGGGTAACTTCTCTTTATCTTATTGAAAATTAAAAAAATCATTGCGTCGGAGCCGTTGCGTGACCTTGAAAATCACTGAGCATATTGAGGCGAGCCGCACCAACTCCTCTCTAGCTACACTAGTGACATGCAGTAGTGACACGGGCATTAGGATAACTTCTTTTTATCTAATTGAAAAAGAAAAAAATGCATTCCGTCGCAGCCGTTGCGTGGCCTTGAAAATCACTGAGCATATTGAAGCTAGCCGCACCAACTCCTCTCTAGTTACACTAGTGACATGCAGTAGTGACACGTGCATTAGGATAACTTCTTTTTATCTTATTGAACATAAAAAAAAAAGCATTCCGTCGCAGCCGTTGCGTGACCTTGAAAATCACTGAGCATATTGAAGCTAGCCGCACCAACTCCTCTCTAGTTACACTAGTGACATGCAGTAGTGACACGTGCATTAGGATAACTTCTTTTTATCTAATTGAAAAAGAAAAAAAAAAGCATTCCGTCGCAGCTGTTGCGTCACCTTGAAAATCAGTGAGCATATTGAAGCTAGCCGCGCCAACTCCTCTCTAGTTACACTAGTGACATGCAGTAGTGACACGTGCATTAGGGTAACTTCTCTTTATCTTATTGAAAATTAAAAAAATCATTCCGTCGGAGCCGTTGCGTGACCTTGAAAATCACTGAGCATATTGAGGCGAGCCGCACCAACTCCTCTCTAGCTACACTAGTGACATGCAGTAGTGACACGTGCATTAGGATAACTTCTTTTTATCTAATTGAAAAAGAAAAAAATGCATTCCGTCGCAGCCGTTGCGTGGCCTTGAAAATCACTGAGCATATTGAAGCTAGCCGCACCAACTCCTCTCTAGTTACACTAGTGACATGCAGTAGTGACACGTGCATTAGGATAACTTCTTTTTATCTTATTGAACATAAAAAAAAAGCATTCCGTCGCAGCCGTTGCGTGACCTTGAAAATCACTGAGCATATTGAAGCTAGCCGCACCAACTCCTCTCTAGTTACACTAGTGACATGCAGTAGTGACACGTGCATTAGGATAACTTCTTTTTATCTTATTGAAAATAAAAAAAAGCGTTCCGTCGCAGCCGTTGCGTGACCTTGAAAATCACTGAGCTTATTGAAGCTAGCCGCACCAACTTCTCTCTAGTTGCACTAGTGACATGCAGTAGTGACACGTGCATTAGGATAACTTCTTTTTATCTAATTGAATAAAGATAAAAAAGCATTCCGTGGCAGTCGTTGCGTGACCTTGAAAATCACTGAGCATATTGAAGCTAGCCGCACCAGCTCCTCTCTAGTTACACTAGTGACATGCAGTAGTGACACGTGCATTAGGATAACTTCTTTGTATCTTATTGAAAATAAAAAAAAGCATTCCGTCGCAGCCGTTGCGTGACCTTGAAAATCACTGAGCATATTGAAGCTAGCCGCACCAACTCCTCTCTAGTAACACTAATGACATGCAGTAGTGACACGTGCATTAGGATAACTTCTTTTTATCTAATTGAAAAAAGAAAAAAAAAAGCATTCGGTCGCAGCCGTTGCGTGACCTTGAAAATCACTCAGCATATTGAAGCTAGCCGAACCAACTCTTCTCTAGCTACACTAGTGACATGCAGTAGTGACACGTGCATTAGGATAACTTCTTTTTATCTAATTGAAATAGGAAAAAAAGTCGTTAATACGTACTTGAGCTTGCACCCCTTTTCATTAGCGGCCGCTGTCCTTTTCCTTATTTTTTAAGAGATTTTTAGGTTACCAGTGATGGGTGTTATCAAAATTTCAAGCTTCGCGCATGCGAGTTGTTGCTTAATGATGGACTTTTTTTTTCGTCGAACGATTCCATTCAGTTTTATTTACCTTGTCTTGTCGAAACGCTACGTTTTTCGCTAACCTAATATCTGACTAACTGGCCTCATATAATATATATACTAAACTCTATTAAATACTGTTTCTTTTCCTATAAACCAACACACTGTGTCAGCGTGTCACTTATGCGGTTCAGGTATCTACAGAAAAATGCGACAGATAATGTTGCTTTCCTTTGGTATAAACACCGACATACGATGTCAGTGCAGGCTAACCGTTGACCTTCAAGGAGCCATAGGACAAAGTGTGGCTGTAAATATATTGTGCCTTCCTTTCTCACAGACCGCTTGAAGTGTAACTTTGCGGACCATCTTGATGTAGCATGAGAAGGTAATGAACTTGACCTATTAAACTTGGAGCTGAGAGACTGTAAGGGGGTGGACCAGGTGATTAATCACGTGGGTGACTTCACATCGCGCCATCGCACAATGCAAGTAATTATGACGTAATTCGATAGGTATAAGAACGAAGAGCAGCCGCACCTCTACTCATCAATTGACGTCATGATTGTTCCCATTGCCACCGGTGGTTGCACTAGTTGTAGGTAGTCATTGCACCCGCAACCGTTTTTGTGGTGAATGACGGCAGTTGCGACACGCGTCTTTCTCTCTTTCTCTTTCTCCTTCTTTTTCTTTCTCTCTTCTCTATTTTCTCTTTTGTGAGCACGAGACAGCGGAAGTAGCTCAGCTAGTGCCCGTAGTAGGCTCGTGCATTTCCGTTTCCTTCTTCCTACAGTCGCAACAACTCTACTCAGAGCCAGCCACGGATGCCAGTGACGATGATGCTGCCCTTAGAGCTTTGTACCGATGCCAGTTATATCGGGCTACGAATTAATTCTACCAAGTGTAACCATGCTGTGAAGTTTTCGCCAAATGCCATGTTTCATTATGCTAAGCCCCTGCTAATTGTTTTGTGTGTGTTTAGTTTTTCTGGGGATAAATGTCCCAAAGTGACTCAGGCTATGGGACGCCGTAGTGTAGAGCTACAGAAACATCGACCACCTGGGGATCTTTAACGTACATCGACATCCGACAGCACACGCGCGTTGCTTTTCGCCTCCATCGAAACGCGACCGCCGAGGCCGGGATTCTATCCCACATACTTGAGAACAGTGGTCGAACGCTCTAACCAGTGTGATCGCGTGTGTGCGTGCGTGCATGTATTTGTTGTGTATGTGCGCGCGCTGCACTTGGGAAGAGGCGAAAATATGTACTCTTGCAGATGTTCGTAGACTTAAAGAGAGTTCCTTAGTAAGTTCTCATGTACATACAGTATGATCACGCAAGCTATTTTTAGAGTTCAGAGAGAGAGGGAGACAGAGAGAAAACTTTATTCACCACTGGTGTGGGCCACAAGCGAAGGTTAGGCACGGCCTCACTACACTAGATATTCCGAAATGTTTTTGGAACTGAAGAAAGAAGGTAAAGAAAATGCACGGGTCTGCTACTGGCTCTGTAGCTGAGCAACCTCCGTCTCGTGCTGACAGAAGAGAAAATAGAGAAGAAAGAAAAAAAATGGAGAGAAACACGCGCGTCGCAACAGCCGTCGTCCACCACCAAAGCAGTAGCGGGTGCAAAGACGGCCTATAGCAAATAAACATTTGGTGGCAGGCTAGCCCCCGCCACAAGCGGCAGTGACATACCAGTCCCAGCCCTGTAGGACCTGGATCAACCACGGCTCGTATGACAGTTGTCGCTGCAGCACATCCGTGGCCCGCGTGATGGCGGTCTTCTGCCGATGTGGGTCCGTCGCATGCAGTAAAGCCTCCCATTCCTCTCTGGTGGAGAGCTCCGAGCCCGGCGAGAGAGGATCAGCCGGGGGCTCCATCAGGATATGTGTTAGTGTAGCGGAGGGATGAAAGCACAAGCAACAAGATGGGGTGAAGGCACCTGAGTGCATGCGGTATAGTAGGTAGGGCGCGGAGAGGGTTCTCATCCGACGCGTCTCCACCAAACACTATGGGCTTAAAGAAGATATCTGCCACCTCATCTATGCATCTATGCACTTCACATTCCCTTCTTTTTTCCACAGAGAACTAAATCGTAGAGCGGTGCTTTGCGTGATATCAATCGAGGTGTTGAGGAAGGTCTCCTCAGATTATCGCAGCTGACTTTCTCCGGCGCCTAAATCGAGACATTTCTAAGTGTTAATGCTGATGTGATCACCTAAAAAAAAAAAAAAAGGCCAAAGAAAACATCAATAAAAATGTAATTAAAATTGTCAGCATATGTCGCACCAACTCGTCCTTGTCAGCATTGGGTTGCGTTAGCAATATATCTATGAAAAATAACCAAGGCATAACTGATTACTTCCAAGACTTCGTGATTGTTGTGACCCGTGACTGATTATTGCAATACGTTAAGTATGAGATCAAATATTTGCACTTTTAGACGATCAGCGGTTTTCAGAAAGGCACAAGAATAATATTGACACATGCCATTCATAGACGACGAAGATTTGAACCGGCGATTCGGAGAAGACGACGAAGCGAAACAGTGCTCCGCTTTTCGTGCTGCCCTGACTGGCTGTTGGTGTCCTTCGGTGTCAGAGTGCCAGAACGCCTTCTGTGTAACGTTACGTTACAAATCTGGTGGAGGAATCGCCAGGTATCGATCCAGTCCTGCAGAATCAACCTGCCAATACGGAGCTTACCCCCGTACATCAACGCCTCGGCCGCCGCCTACGTGGAGAGCCCCCTGAATTCGGACCCCTTCCGGCTGCTACCAGAACGACGCATCCTCAGACGGCCGTCGAACCTTCTGCAATGACATCTGAGAGCAGGCTTCCCACCCACATCCTGTGTCATCAGCCGCGAACACCCCCCTCCTTTCATGGCGACGTGTTCGAGGACGCCGAGGACTGGCTTGAGAACTACGAGCGAGTTGCTCGTTACAACGGGTGGACTGATGAGCGCAAGCTCCACAACGTGTACTTCGCCCTTGAAGAGTCTGCACGGACATGGTTTGAAAACCATGAGGCTGCCTTCCCATCCTGGGCAGCCTTCTGCCGTGATTTCAAAGCCACCTTTCCTAGCGCCGACCGCCGGGAGCGAGCGGAAGCTGCGCTACACTCGCGCAATCAGCGCCCGAACGAGAGCGTGCGTATGTTCTTTGAGGACATGACACGCCTTTTCAAGCGTGCAGACCCACAAATGCCTGAAGATAAGAAACTGCGTCACCTGATGCGGGGCGTTAAACAAGAACTTTTCGCCGGACTGGTGCGCAGTCCACCGCGCACTGTGGCGGAGTTTCTCAGCGAGGCAGCGACCATGGAGACAACGCTGCAACACCGAGCCCGTCAGTACAACCGTGACGTGAACATCATTGGGTCCGACGCACCTCCTGTGCACATCGGCAGCGACATGGACGCGCTACGAAATCTCATCCGTTCTGTCGTGCGGGAGGAACTGCAAGCGCTCCGGATGCCTTGCAACACAACAGCTTTTCCTTCGCTGGCTGAAGTCGTCCGGGACGAGGTGCGTATGGCAGCTCAGCAAGTTGCTGACGTTCCCCAGCAGCGCGTTCCCCACCAGACGATCGACGCGAGGCCCACCTACGCGTCCGTATTACGTAGGGCTCCCCCGCCGGATCATAGTATCAACGCCGCAGTTCCAGCAATGGAGCCGCAGGGTCCTCGCATGGAGGGACTCGCATGGAGCCGCATGGGGCCTCACTACTCCCCTCCGCCAATCTACCAGCGACCCCGTCAAGTATGGCGGCCCCGGGACCGTCGCCCCCTGTGCTATCATTGCGGGGAAGCCAGTCACCTTTACCGGGCGTGCCCGTACCGCCGCGTCAACATGCGGGGTTTCGCCTCGGAGGAACTCCACCCTCGGAATGACGAACGGCCTACTGAGATTGCAAGCGACCTTGCAGCGCGACAGTATCCCGTAACGTCCGGTTACCAAGAGCGTCGGTCTACGTCCCCGACGAGCTACCGCTCTACAAGTCCCCATACTTCCCGACGCCGCTCCTCTCCCAGCCCTAGCCGGGAAAACTAATACCAGCGGCCTTCGGAGGCAGGGTCGCTGATGTCGGGAAATGTGAAGATCCTCCGTCATCGTCAGGCCGACCCGACGAGATTTCGCTTGTGTCAGATAGCGACAGCATCCGGCATACTACCTCCGATTTATGTGTAACGATTGATGGAGTGGATGTCACCGCGTTACTCGACACTGGTGCCGATTATTCAGTAATGAGCCGTGGTCTCGCCCGAGAATTGAAGAAAGTTTTGACACACTGGTCCGGCCCGAAAATTCGCACGGCGGGAAGTCACTTGATCGAACCTGCAGGCAAGTGCACAGCGCGGGTCGGCATCCGTGGTTTTGTGTATGTCGGAGAATTTATCGTGCTTCCTGAGTGTTCGAAAGACTTGATCCTCGGTCTAGACTTCCTACAGACCAACGGCGCTGTCATTGACCTGAAAGAAGCGCGTGTTTCCTTTTCGACGAAAAGAGCCGTGGCGCGCATTGAAAACGAAGATCCGGGTCTGAACGTTTTGCGTATAGTCGACGATGACGTGAGGGTTCCGGCACGTTCTAGTGTGTTGGTTCTTGTAAAGCATGACTTATTCCACGATTACGAGGGCATCGCGGATGGGCACCTTCCGCTACTACTCGAGAAGGAATTAGCCGTTGCTCGAGGACTCGTACAACTCCAGAACAGTTGTGCTACTGTCCTCCTGACAAATTTTGCTAAGGAGATGCGGCATCTCGCCAAGGACACGGCTGTTGCCGTCCTTCACGATGTTACTGCCTTGCCTCATTTATGCACCACCGGAGCGAACCCTAAAGAGGAGGCCGCACCTTGTCATGCTCTGCAGACCGTTAAAATTAACCCCGACTTGAGGCCCGATCAGAGGAATCTTCTTTCGGCTCTTCTGAGCGATTTCGCAGACTGCTTCGCCACAGGCTCTAAGGTTGGTCGTACTCCTGTCGCCAAGCACCGAATCATCACCGATGAGACCACGTTACCGGTATGCCAGCGCCCGTACCGGGTTTCTCCTAAAGAACGTGACGCCATTAAAATGCAAGTGGATGAAATGCTTGCGGACGATGTGATCCAGCCTTCGACGAGCCCATGGGCATCGCCAGTGGTCCTTGTCAAAAAGAAAGATGGCACCTTGAGATTCTGTGTCGATTACCGAAAGTTAAATAACGTGACTAAAAAGGACGTCTATCCGCTGCCCAGGATTGATGATGCCCTCGACCGACTACACGACGCCAGGTACTTCTCCTCATTAGACCTCAAAAGCGGATACTGGCAAATTGAGGTGGATCAGAGAGACCGAGAGAAGACTGCATTTGTGACGCCCGACGGCCTATACGAGTTTAAGGTGCTTCCGTTTGGTCTTTGCTCTGCACCGGCCACGTTCCAACGTATGATGGACACGGTTTTATCAGGTCTGAAGTGGCAGTCGTGCTTGGTGTACTTAGATGATGTCGTTATTTTCTCGCCTACTTTCGAGCAACACTTGGACCGGTTGCGCATCGTGCTTCAAGCACTCAAAGGCGCGCAACTAACGATCAAGCCTGAGAAATGCCACTTTGCTTTCAAGGAACTACGCTTTCTCGGCCATGTTGTCAGTGCACAGGGCGTTCTCCCTGATCCCGAAAAGACTACCGCAGTGTCAAATTTTCCACGCCCCACCGACAAAAAGGCACTTCGACGATTTCTAGGTCTTTGTTCATACTACCGACGCTTTGTCCAAGATTTTTCTAAGATAGCTGAACCACTGACAGCACTAACCAGAGAAGACATACCCTTTCTGTGGGGAGACGATCAAGAACAAGCCTTTCAGGAGCTTAGAAGCCGCCTACACAGACCCCCAATACTCGCCCATTTCGATGAAGACGCCGCAACCGACGTACATACTGATGCCAGCAACGTTGGCCTCGGCGCGATACTCATTCAGTGGCAAGGCGGAATAGAACGGGTTATCGCCTACGCGAGCCGAACACTCTCACGATCAGAGGCGAACTATTCGACAACAGAGAAGGAGTGCCTTGCGGTAATCTGGGCCATCAGCAAGTTTCGACCATATTTGTATGGACGACCCTTCCGTATTGTCAGCGACCATCATTCCTTGTGCTGGCTGGCAAGCCTTAAAGACCCGTCTGGACGCTTAGCTCGTTGGAGCCTCCGTCTTCAAGAGTATCACGTCACTGTTGTGTATAAGTCGGGACATAAACACCAAGATGCGGATTGTTTGTCACGCGCGCCATTGGACTCCACTGCAGTGGAAAACGCGGACGATTTTCCCTTTATTGGGGCCATTACCCAATCACATATGGCTGACCTTCAACGCAAGGACCCGGAGCTGGCGCCGCTCATCGATTATCTGGAAGGACACGGTGGTAGAGTACCCCTTGTTTTTCGTCGTGGCTTGCAGTCATACGCTTTACGAAGTGGAGTTCTCTACAAGCGCAATTTTGAAAGATCCAAAGAGACATTTCTACTCGTAGTGCCTACGCACCTACGGCCTGACATCTTAAGCGCTTGTCACGACGAACCGTCCTCCGGCCACTTGGGAGTTAGTCGTACGCTTGCAAGAATTCGGGAGAAATACTATTGGCCGAAATTATTACCTTCAGTGCGATCTTACGTAAAAACCTGCCGTGATTGTCAACGCCGAAAGACTCCACCCGTGAAACCAGCTGGATTTCTTCAGCCGATCGCTCCACCGAAAACTCCTTTCCAACAAGTGGGGATGGATCTTCTTGGTCCTTTCCCGAAGTCAAGTAATGGAAAGCGTTGGATTGTTGTCGCGACGGACTACTTGACCCGATATGCTGAGACCGCGTCGCTCACAAATGGAACTGCCGCCGAAGTCGCAGAGTTTTTTGTCCACGACATTGTGTTGCGTCATGGCGCTCCGGCTGTTATCATTACCGATCGCGGGGCAGCTTTTACGGCCCGCCTGACTAAGGCTGTACTGAACCTTACACACACTAGCCATAGACGGGCCACGGCATACCACCCACAAACTAATGGCTTGGTGGAAAGGCTAAACAGAACTCTGGCTGACATGCTGTCTATGTACGTGGATATAGAGCATAAGACCTGGGATCAAATCCTCCCATATGCCACGTTCGCATATAATACGGCACTTCAGGAGACGACGCGGCTCACACCCTTCGAGCTTGTCTTCGGCCGTCGAGTGACCACTCCACTGGATACAATGCTGCCCGTATACACCGACGACGAAGATGAGCTTGACCTGGACATCGCTAGTTTTACCCAGCGTGCGGAAGAAGCACGGCAGCTGGCAAGGCAGCGCATATACCTACAACAGCAACTAGACGCTGACCGTTACAACAAGGGACGGCGCTTCGCTGCCTACGAGCCTGGAGACTATGTCTGGATTTGGACGCCCGTTCGTCATCGTGGGCTGTCTGAAAAATTGCTGCGCCGGTACTTCGGCCCATATCGTGTCCTCCGCCGCCTCAGCGACGTTACTTACGAAGTTGAATCCGCGACCCAAGATCCCTCAAGCCGCAGACGACGCAAGTTCACTGATGTTGTACACGTCGTCCGGATGAAACCCTACCACGATCGCCCCGCTGACTATTCTTGAGACTGATGGTGCCCCGTTTTGTGTTGTGGTATCCCACACCAACCTAGCATAACATCTGTCAGCTCATCGCATCAAGCAGCATTTGCAGCATCGAGGCGATGCTGCCAAGAAGGGGGGCAATGACACATGCCATTCATAGACGACGAAGATTTGAACCGGCGATTCGGAGAAGACGACGAAGCGAAACAGTGCTCCGCTTTTCGTGCTGCCCTGACTGGCTGTTGGTGTCCTTCGGTGTCAGAGTGCCAGAACGCCTTCTGTGTAACGTTACGTTACAATATTTACCTGCTATAAAATGAAGAAAAACTATAAACCGGACCTAAACAATTTTTCGCTCACATAATATAAACATTGGTGACTGAAATTTACAGTACCTATTGCTTTCCAAGCCACAAATGTACTTCTTTGAGACGTGTACTTGAATCTACGCTGCGAAGTTTGCTGCCCTAAAAGAGTAATCATTTTTTTCATCAAGTCTGCATTTTTCCTCGAATGCCACGTCACCAGTGAAGTGGTTCCCGAACATTGTTCAAGTCTTGAATGAGATATTGCGAAATGTTTCCCTGCTGGAGGGACTAGCATAATGCATTAGAAAAAACTTTATCCTCTTGCCAGACCTGAACACTTGACCACGCCGAGCGCTTGACGACGATGCAGATCGTGGCTCTTTATCTAGTGTTGGCCTCTTTCCTACCCGTTCTGACAGGCACAGGGGAAGAACGAGAACAAAAACATCCTTTCGACAATATGTCTTATCGCCTTTTTTTGTTTCCGTACTTTTTTGCCCAATATTTCCGATAGAAACTATATTGTTCTTTAGCCTCTCTGTGTCACCCCATTATGGCCCCATCCTGGTATGAATAAGCGCTGTTTATTGCGTAGAGCACCAACATGCAAGTAACAACGTTTGTAAGACCTTAAAGACACCACACAGCCATGGCCCACATAGTTCCAGTAGTTAGAGGGCATATGGGATGCTTGGGACTTTTAGGCCGCGGTGTACTAAGCTCCGGCGCCCTTTCATTATTCCAAAGGCTTTACTGTACAGGGCTTCAGAATAGCAGGAGGGGAGAGAGCACTCGCGTCTTGTCAGACACATACAGCCTTGTGCGTTGTTTTTCTCTTACAATGCGCTTACAATACCACCTTGGCAATGACATTGGACTCTAGATCCCGAGTGGAGATCTCATTTCCACTGAGGTAGAATGCCACAACAGCCGTGCGCAATGCAATGTCAGCTTACATTAAACAGCTGCCGAGGGCTGAAGTAAATGGGTACCTGGCCACCCACTCGAAATATGAAGGAAAGATGTTTAGCAAATAATGTTTTCAAGTCAATCGTTAAATTAATCTGCGTGCAGAGAAATATGCAGTTACGATTCGAATTCATTTACTTCTCCGAAAGAAGGCGGAAGGAGAGCCGATGACGACGAAGAGAAAGGAGCAAGAGCGAGAACGGCTGGCGCCGATCAACGAGCAGTGATCGCGAAGCAGCGACAGGAGAGAACCAGCGTCGTTGGCGTGACGGAACAGAACTCGGGGCATGCCCCTGGTACCTGTGGACAGGGACCATGAGTGCGGCGACGGCGGCGACAGTGCGGCGTGGCGGAAACGCGAGGGTGACTGCGCCTGCGGCTGTGCAGCGGCTCCGTGTTGTCGGCGAAGAGTTGCCGGGTCACGCCTTTGCCTCCAGCAGCGCGGGGCTGTCGGGGGCTCTCATGTCCCTCGTCATCCTCGCTCTCTTCCTCATCTTCATCGTGACCATGACGGCGCGGTACCTACGCGCCGCCCAGCCAGCCGCGGTAAGCGCTCCTCCTGGTCGTTTCAGTCGTCCACTAAACGTAGGCGCTACGATGCCTCAACACGGGCATCTCCGTTTCGTGATGCTGGCGCTTGCTGCTCAGTCGAGAGTTTCGCTTCTGGGTTTCGGCCATTATTAATACCTTCGGCTGTCGGTACTGCATATCTTAATGTCGACATTCAGTATTGTATGATTTCATAGCGTAAAGAGTCGAAAATGCTGCTCTTTTTAAGGCGAAAGCCTTTATTGCCTCATCGTTGTCGTCAGCAAAAGTGTCACGCTTTTGCGGCGGCTCTGATTGGTCGAGACTGGATGACGTCATGGATGTCTCGAACAATCACAGAGCACCACCACAGTGTGCACGAATGCGTGCCTTATGTGGCCATAGACCAATCAATGATCAATCACTTAATTAATGAATAATTACCCAAATATAATTTAATAAATAAAGGCTAATATATAATGAGGTAATTTTTAATTACCAGGTACTAATTTCTCGCTCATTGCTAAATATTGCCTAAATATTTATTACGAACTAATTAGTAACAGTTGCGTAATTAATAATTTACTAATTTTGCCACGCACTCGATAAAATCAACCACACAACAGTAAACGTAGAACAACTCCGAAGTTACAAGGAGCGCGATCTCGTCGCTGCCAAGCAGAATTCACTGAAACTCGTATTATGTGAAAGAGTAGTCGCCCGTTTTACTCGTAGTAGCATTCATCACTATATGCGCAACAGTCGCGTAGCAGAATGCAGCACTCAGGCTTTCGCCTTTCATCGCTTTAGTCGCCTAAGTGTCCTCGAATTTTTATGATGCTGTAGCGGCCTCGCATTCCGTTTCTTATACTTGAAGTGCGCTGATGCTTTACACACTAGATATCAATGCTCAGTGTCAATATGCATTTTCTTCTAGCGACCATAACCCGGCCAATAAGCACAAGCCGTCGCTATTCTGAAGAAGCTGTTGGTGATTTGAATTCTGCCTTATAATTTTGTCTAAAAGCAAAAGTCATCTGTTCTCTACGTTGTGTCCTAATAACTCTTAACCTCGCACTTACTTCGTGCTTTGGGCGCTACAGTAATCTCGGTGTGCTGTGGTGCAGTACACTACCAGTACTTCTTGTTTCAAAATAATGTGTTCTCTTGACTGGATGATGGTCAGTACGCTTATCGTCTATAACCTGTACTTTTCTTTTGAAGGGCCGTATTTGACCAACACCATTCCCACTTCTAGTTATAGATCAATTTGCTCTCGCCCTACCATCTGATCTGCTGGCCGTCCTGGTTAGCTCAGCCAGTAGAGCGACTGCTCCTTAAAGGCGGTGGTGCCGTGTTCGATCCCCGGATCAGGACAAATTTTTCTTTAACTACGAAGTTTCTGAGAAAGCTGTATAGCTTTCCTTTGTAGCCGTAAGGCTGCGCTTGGGTGGATGACAATGAGTAATTACTTCCTTATCAGAAATCTACTCCACCTTGGGGGATTCCCCTAAATATTTGATCTTTTCTTGGCAGAAATTTCGTAATGCGCTGTTTATTTGATCCTCCTTTATTAATGCCACTAGATTCGGCTACTAATAAATAAAGCCTTTTTCTGTCAAACATTGTTCATCCCGTTATCTTTGTGTGACTAAATGCGTGGCTATAAATAACCGCCTTCTAACGGAGCCCTAATATGGATGCACACCATCGCGCTGCACTTAGCATTATTTGACTCGCAGGAAACAAAGTCGCGTTGCGCGCAATGTAAATAGCGCGTATCTGCTGCATGTCTTTCTGGACTATCTTGTCGGGCTAGTTGGCCATGATTTGAAAAAAAAAAAAAAAAAAAAGCTGCGCTACGAAGGCAAGGACAAGGGACTGTGTGCCTTGCCTCTTCTTAGTCCGTTTCTCTGTAGCGCAGTTTTTCTTAGTTTCGAATTAGACTCCTAGATCCTAGCTCCAAGCATTTAGCTCCAAGCATAGAAGTAGAGAGCCTTCTATATTTGAGTTGAACGCACGAGCTCTTCTTTCTCGCTTATGAAGAGTAACAGGCTCCAATAATGGCTGGCACCATCCTTATCAATAAAGTTCACAGCGTTATAGCACGCTGAAAGCATATACAATTCGAGGTGAACCCTGGAAATGTATGGCGGTCTAGCCTGTCGGCAGCCGTGCACGTTTTCACAGGACAAAGAAAATTTCCCGACCTAGCTTCGCTACAAAATCTCAGGTAAAACATTAACATTCAGCCAGTTTTGGCTTTCTTCCCGAATAAATTTCCATTTACTGACAACCAGAGTTCTCTAGACCACTGTATGTTAGAAATCGGAAGCTTATGCAATACTCTGAACAAAAGATGCAGCATCGCATTTCATCTCTGCAGAGAGAAAACACACCGGCCAGAAAGGTTGATTTTTATGTGAGGAGTCATTCACATGCCACACAAAAATTCACCTTTTATGGCGCGCGCTGGAAGATAGCAAATGCACAAAAATTCCAAACGTTAGAGGTAGCTTGCTCAACAGCGGTCGGTGACCTCAGTTTGCAACATATCGCCTCTTTCATGTGCCTACTACTCCAAATATGTGCCGACGGGTGCAGATATCATTTGTCAAGAGGTCAGAAAACCAGTTATTTATCCCAATCTGTTTTCGAAAATTCTACAGCATCTGAGCAATTCCTACCTATATGAGGGACCAAGAACAAAAATCTTCTAAGCCTTTGGGAGATTTGCAACACTATGCTTGCATTGCAAGCCAGACGATACGGCTCAGAAGCAAATCCACTAGACTCCAAGCTTTTTAACAAGGCTGTGCCTGTCTTGTTTGAATTTAGAGGCTATAACTGTAGGCCAGTTCGAATAAACACAGGGCAGTAATGAGCAGCTAAACAATGCACTAATTTCAACTCAACATTAATTATTGAACGACGAGGTTTCTTATCGTAGATCGAATGTGTAATTATAAATCCGATAGATAAATAATAATTAGAAACCTAACCAAAAAAGAAGATGGAATTTTTGCAATACGAAGAGAGGAACAGTTCCGGGCGACTGAAATCTTATGTTCGCAGCTGAATGGACATGTTAGCTCGTCTTCTGTTACTATTCTTCAAAAGGGATTAAGTTGAAAGTACCTAGTGTTGCCATGTGTTCTGCGTTTTCTTGTTTTTTGAGGCTTGTCGTCCTGATATGTTGGTTGAGGAAAGTACATACCGACCGCTAAAATGACCTAATGATTTTAGTGCTTTAAACAGGTTAGCCTGTGTGTAATGAATCGAAGGCTCGTATATGTTGTGTTCAGACAGTCCCTAGATATGAGCAGCGTGACCCATTCACTTGATCCAGCTAGGCTGTGAATTAATGAACAGGTCGTCTGCTCCGTCCCGAGGTTACAAAGCACTTGCGAAGATAATTCCTTATTGATTAAAACAGCGCGATTTAAAACACCTACCTGCCCCAATCTCTACATATTAGCAGCAAGCCCGGACCATTTCAAGAACGCTAATAGAGACATTGATTTATTAACACCAGGTTGTTTGTCGACCCCTCATGTAAAGCCCTCACCCAAGGGCCCTTGAGGTATCCGAAATAAATAAATAAATAAATAAATAAATAAATAAATAAATAAATAAATAAATAAATAAATAAATAAATAAATAAATAAATAAATAAATAAATAAATAAATAAATAAATAAATAAATAAATAAATAAATAAATAAATAAATAAATAAATAAATAAATAAATAAAATGGAAATGAGCCTTCACAGGGAGTGTCGGCGAACATTGCTTTCAGACACTGCTGAAGCAAGTTCCGAGTCTGAATTTTTTTTCATTTATATAAATAAGAGCGAGGAGTCATAAAATGACTGGAAAAGATCGTCTTTCGTTGAATCTGCTGCATGCAGTTTCGAGAAAGTGAGTGATGGCTCTCGGTCTATTGACTGCGCTGATAAATGACCGGTCGTGAACTCTGAAAGATAAGTTCCCAAATCGACTGGAGAGAGGCGAGTACCTGTCCCGCGTATGAAATAAAAGGCGGATTTAATTTTTTTATTTTTTTTTTGCGGATGCTGTAGCAGCATGCGTAGTGAGCAAGCAACATAAAAACACACTGAGTACTGAAACCAGTATCACTCCTTCCTTTCCTTTTTGCCTAAATAGGATCATCCGCTATTGAGATGAAAAAAAAAACGAGGTACATCAGCAACTTGTTAACTCCATTAAAAGTGCAGCAAGTGCATCAGAAAAGTTTTAGAAAATACAGGCTTACTGCTGTTTTCTTCTACTTGAAGTTGCCTAAAAATTCAAGTACACGTGTTTAATTTTGTTTTTCTTAATTGCTGTCCGCCCTGTAAGAGCACAACTATTTGAAAGTCCACATCGGAGTTTGTGAAACACATATCTGGATGTTTCAAACGGCTAAAAGAAATAAAATGTGTTGCAGGAAATACAGAGCCCTAGTTTACCACTGAAGCGTTTCACGATACGCAAATGTGAGCGCGAGCCATTTTCTATATCCATTTCTGATTTATGGGCAGAAGATACCTCGCCAAACGAGGACATCAACTCGTTGGCGTTTTCTTTTGAGATCACACCGGGGGCCCTGGAGTGTGGCGTTTATCTCGAATATGCAAGCAGCGCGTCGGCGTTTGCATGCAGTATATTACGGAAAGCACGCTATTCGCTTTTCTTTAAAGTTGGACGTCTTACCACGTGAAGTCAACAGCCATAAAGCGGCGGGTCTTTGCTTTGCCTTCAAATCGATGCCCTCAGAGGGTTGACTTAAATGATAGGCGCTCAATGTCCCAGTTGACGGTCAAGTCTACAAGCATTTTTTCTAGCACTTTGCATATAGGCACGGTTAGTGCAGAATGGCATTTTCACGTTATCAATCCTCTGTTTATGAAAACAAATGCTTAACTGTGCTTGCCGCTTTGATTATTGTGGAAATAGCGTAGATATTTTTAAAAGAGCATTGAAGTTTTCTTGATTCTCTCGGAGCAGACAGGGGGTTGCAACTCCAAGCATGTCGCTTAGTAATGAATTCAGTGAATCATGAACACAAAGTAATTACGTGCTATAGGTCAGACTGGATAATGTTATCGGCGAGTCCATCTAGAAAATTTTTAAATCTTCGTGAAACCTTTTCAACAAAGGCAAAGAGCCGCTGGTACGTAGTCACTACGCAAACGACATTAAAGCACGTACTGAACTCATTTTTTTTTATAATCGTCACGTTACGCCCACCTTCAAGGAGTCATTTCATATAATAGAAAACAGAATTCCTCGCAAAGGCTTCGCTGTTTGGTTAGAGTTCTGAAAATTCGATTCAGCAATAAACTTTTTGAGTCCATGTTTGCCTCCGGCTTTGTACTACAAAATACATAAAGAAAGCCATGCTCTCGTGCTGATATGGCTTCATCGCTAAGGAAAACGCTGAAAGGATTCTGGGCTGGGGGCTTTTAGTTAACACTAGTCGAAAGGAGAAGCTCGCTATACGTTTTCACTTGTATCAGTTTTGGTATGTATGCATGCAGTTGCCTTCGTTGAGTGCCGTGGGCTTAACACAGCTCACAACAAACTGTGAGGAATCGAGTGCTTTTTTGGGTAAAAGAAAGCTTTAAATCATAACGGATGAGGAAATTTTGGCACAAGGATTGTCTGGAATGCAGAGATGAGCCATATCCTTTGATGCATGCGAGGTGGGGTGAATCTGCTTAGCCTGCTTTATCTTTTCTATTGAGAATTATGCTCATATCAACTGATTATCATGTGAAGCATTTTATTGTAATATAATAAATCGTTATCCAGAGTGTGAACGAAATTCAATATATATATATATATATATATATATATATATATATATATATATATATATATATATATATATATATATATATATATATATATATATACCAAAATGAAATCTTGGCCACGGTCAATAGCAGTGAAAAATGAAGACCGACGTGTGAAACAATTTATTGACGTTTCGGCTGTGGAACAGCCTTAGTCAGAAGGCTGTTCCACAGCCGAAACGTCAATAAATTGTTTCACACGTTGGTCTTCATTTTTTACTATATATATATATATATATATATATATATATATATATATATATATATATATATATATATATATATATATATGTAGCATTCCTCTCAAAAAATAATTCTCGCACTGTTTTATACCCTTATTCTTTAAATATATTGTTTGTGATTGCCTTTTTTCACTCGAACTGCTCTTTCATCATCCTCCACCGCTATTAAACTGGGTTTGGAGCTAAAACAAAGTAACGTTTCCTTTTTCAGCTGTCATTCTAATATGCCGTCCGCTGTGCCCGTTTGATATGACCGCTTGAAGTAGGGTGGTGTAATGGTTCAATGATTTGCTACTCATCGCACTTTGAACTCAAATTAGCAGGTATGTGGAAAAAGGTCGGCTTGTAGCAGCGGCTGCAATTCAGAAGAGATTGTCTTTCGGCGCACCTCCGACGTTTTAGATTAGACAGAAAACAGAATCATTTTGCTAGCTCCCCCCTCCTCCTTCCGAGACACACACTTTAGCGCACAGTCGCACACGCCGTAACTTAACTTGTTACCACAGGCGAAGACTGAAATAGTAACATGAGCCTCAGTGAAAATTTTTCATTGGAAGTAAAACGCGATTTCAGCATTAGGATGACCCAGGAGTGTAGAACGAACGTATGCTCGTCGTGTGTAGTGCTGTCTGTCTCTGGCTTATTCGACATGTTCGTCTGTTTCACAATGTACTGGTCTGAACAAAATGGATTTATTGCCCGCTTGCAGGGGACATACCTACAATAATCGACTGAAAATGACTTTTATGGGCATGTAGGAATACTAGGTTATATCAAGTCCATTTAAACGGCCAGCCGAACTAAAACGAGTTAAATTTCGGCAGGTATTCTTACTGAAGATTGTGACCTCGTGGGTCTATAACTAACTCAGTCTACAATATTTAAAGGTTATTTAGTGTCATTGCACTTTCAGGTCACCGAATAAAGTTATTTTATTCCTTCGGACGCCAGCATTAGGCCTAGTCACTGTTTTGGCGGAGACGTAAAGCTGTAATAAAACCTGCTGTCTGAACCATACAGAACCTACCTCTAAATTGGAGTCTGCTGGAAGCGCTGCTTGTTGTTAGTAATTTTTTCTCCTCTATCCTTCCCCTAAAACACTCATCGTCCTTCATGGTTTTGAAATTAAAAACTAAACAGAGAACAAGGCTCGTCACTGCCTTGAGCAAGTAGATTCATTCACGTGTGTGTGGGTCGTGACGAATTCCTCAGTGCGTCTTCATGCAGCGGTGCCTGAGGCCGCTGACACCCAGGTCGAAAAGGCGAGGTAGTACGATTGAGCGCCACGTGTCGAAGGCTTTCGGTTGTTTCGAAACGCGTTTGGCAGAGTGCTCGCAGCGTGCTACCGAAGCCTATCCTTGGGAATGCAATAGCAATAATGTTCCCATCACACAACTAACTGCGCCGGCGACAGAGAAAAAATCCTCTGATTTGTCGAGACCATAATCACTACATAGAACCGATCAGAAGTTATCACCCGCAAGAGACATTAAAAATTGCCCTATGGCCTACCAGAAAAAAATTTGGAGTCCTACCACAACCATCCATGGGTGTCGCATGGTGCGTTAACGCAACAACAACAAAAAAAAAAAAAAATGGCGCAAACGCATAAAATTAACGAAGCTGATACCTCGAATGCTATCCCTTTCACCATTAAGCAGTCTTAAGTGGCATGATTTGTTGTTCACTTTCAGCCATATATATTTGTCTTCACGATTGTATACATAACTGTTTACAATGAAAGAGGTCTTTCTCTTGCGTAACGCGAGTTGTGGATGACGACGAAAATGATAATGAATAATCGCTTACGTTTAGATTAAACAATTGATTGAAACGGCGTTCATTGTTTTGCGACTTTACCTTCGTCCTGAGGCATTAAAAAAAACTGACGCGCACTATACACAGGGCAAGCTGACGACTTTAAGACTGACCACAGAACAAAAGAAAACCAGGACGCGCAAAATGGTTCGAGGTGCGCGAAGCGTCTTGCGATACGGATCATTTGCCACCGCAGCAAAACAGGGTCTCAGGGCAGCTTCTATCTCAAGCGCTGACTCAGTTTTCAGCCAGAATATCATGACTGTATTGATGGTGTCTCTGAGCGATAATGTTGTAATAGGACCTTAGTGTCCTAGCTACGACCTTACGGACACATGATAGCGTCCTGCCTGGTCCATAATAAAAAAATGTTGTGCGATAAGTAGGAGCATAAAATGACAGGATGGTTACAATTTTATGATACAGTGTTAGCTGGCTTGAGATTGCACAGAAGTGAATGCGTACAGAGTTAAAATATTAGAGATAATTAGCGCACTTCTCTCGTTTTCGGAATGTAATGAGCTCATATGTCGGAAATGTAACCCATGAAGTGCCCACATGTGGGCTTCCGGACTCCCATACGCCAATAGCCTATGACTCAGAAAAGAGATGAAAACAGCCAACGCTGCAACCAGTATGCATTGAAACTATTAGTATTAAGAAATCTGCCAGAATCTCGGAATCGTGAACATCATACCTGGCATTGCCCAAAGAGGAGATCGCAAGCTTCATGGTACACTTTTCATGCATACTGCGATTTCACACTTACATAATTTTGAAAAACAGAAAGCGCCCCGGAACATATCATCCAAGAATTTCTTGCACTCGAGGAAAAATACAGTGCGTTCACAAACTTTTAAACACATCCTTGAAAAACAGCAAATTACGATAGAATTGCGGCGGTACAAGGAAGATGAAAAAAGGTAACGATACTTCCAGAGTGTGCATCCATCTTCACGGCGGAATGCTATGCCATCTTGGTCGCTGTAGAAAAAATAATAAGCGAGAACATTACAGCCAGTATTATTTAAGCAGACTCTCTTAGTGTACTCACAGCTCTTCATCACAGAAATGCAGTCATACCACTATTTGGAGACATCATACACAACATAACAACATTCACTGCTCATGGAATAAACATCACATTCTGCTGGGTTCCCAGCCATGACGGAATCAAAGGCAATGAGATAGCGGACGTATGCGCAGATCAAGCGCAAGACAAGCAAACCAATGCAATAAGTACGCCCTTCAAAAGACTGCACGATGTTATTGCATCGTAAGCTGAGAGATCAATTGCAGTCCACTTGGAATCACTAAGTAAATTTCCCTTTGTAAAGCCTGTGATAGAAGAATGGAATTCATGCACTCGCCAGGAGCGTTTTAAGGAAGTGGTTTTATGCCGTCTTCGCATAGGACACACACACCTTACACATAACTTCATACTAACAAAACAAGACAAGACCTAGTGTGACGCATGTGGAGAAGACTTCACAGTAAACCGTCTCTCATACTGAAGTAGAACTAATAAGGAAAAAACGTTTCGCACATTTTTACAATGAACACATTTCTTTTCATCACGCATTGGTATTAGGTGACATTGCCCTTATCAATTTGTCCCGTACTTTTGACTTCCTGAAAGAAGCAAATGTTCTAAACGCACTGTGGATCGGACAAATCGCTTTATAAACACGACAAAAAGATACTTAACCCGGTGCTTGGCGCATGATAGCCTTAGTTGCTTATACGCCATTAAACCCAACACAACCACAACCATTATAATATCCGCCACATGATTTGGGAATGCTACGTGGGAATTCCATTTTTTATCATTGGGTGCCCGGCCGTGGTCTTGCGGGCGGCGCCACTGAGGCCACATCTTTCATCAATGACCTATAACAACTAACGATGTAAATGTAATAATGAAGATGCGTTCTTAGTTGGGCAACAATATTTTACAACTTACCAGTTTCTAAATGTAGACATATAGCTTGGAAGTGCACTGACTTTTATTGTGGGGATACGGCTGGTGAGCGATGCATAGTTACTCTTGTTATCTAGTCTACGAATTGGTCAGTTTTTGACGAGTACGAATAAAACCACAGAAGTATCGACTATTAACACTACGGATTAAAGAGAAAAAAAATACTCCAGAAACACTCTGCAAAGAAAATCGCAGTGGCATAGACGTGCAGAATATTACACTTATTATTACACTTATTACACTTAAACTTATAAAGACCGTTTAAAACGTTTTCACTGGTGCACAGTGCGATAAAAAAATAGTTAAAGAATGCAAATAAAGTGTGCGCAATATAACATATACCAGATCTACAAGTGATGAACTCGCAGTGTAACAAAATGTTGAACATGCAATTCATCAGTTTCGTTCATGTTATTAGGTGCCGTTCTGTTGATTCACATATACGAGATAGCGACCAACTCGTCTTGATATGAAGCGCAAAAATTAACTGGCACAAGAGATCATGTGAATATGCGGGCATGCGTGAGAGGTGCAAGATAATACACACCTAACGTATTACTCCGACAGTACTACTCGCCTCCTGCGTTCCTTTACTGCTTGCATGTTCTGTGCACTTGCTCAAATTTCAAGAGGTAGGTTCCAACCCACTTCACGTCAGCACGTATTCTTTCTTCACGGTGCCGATCTGAGCTGAAAAGAGAACATTGCGCCCAACCCGACTTCGAATGGTCAAGTTAGACTCCCTTGGTTTTAGAAAGATGTTCTAACAAAGATATGGATGTGGATGGCCAATAAATGGGCTCTCATTAAGTAAGACTGCCGGGTGATTCGCAGGTTGTGATGGGCTCGGCCTCCAGTCGGAACCTCACGGAGTTCGACAACGGCACCTATCACGCCGGAAAGGAGATGGAAGAGAGGGAAGCGGCGAACCTGACGCGCCTCGAGCCGCCTCCTCCGCCCAGCAGCCGAAGCAGCTAGCGAAGCCTCTGGCGTCCGTGCTAGAAGGCCTGCACAGGGGCTTCGGCTGGCTCGCCGCCTACATCGTGGCTCACGTGCGCAAGAAGCCGCACGTCGACTGACGCCGCGCGTGACAGAATGCGGCCGGTTCAGGAATCGTATCAGCGCCTACAAACGGTGGCATTTCTCTTCGCTTTTCTTTCATGTTTTTTTAGTTTTTGCTGGCAACACGTTATTCGCCACTTCCTGTTGACTGTTGAGTGCTTGCTTGAAATAAGTGTGGTTTCACTTTGTTTCCGTCATCACAATTTTTAGTGATTTCTGTGTGCGCTAATGTGTCGACGTCATTAAAAAGACGCGAAATATTTATCTCGCTGCAATGTTTGCTCATGTCATTCCTCATGCACCTCATACCACGTCTCCTCCATCGCAGTGACTCACTGGCTATGGCGCTCGGCTGCTGAATTCAAAGACGCTGATCGATCACGGCTGCGGCGGCCGCTTTTCCATAAATGCGGAAAGCAAGGCGCCCGCGCGCTGGGCGGTGCCGTGCACGTTAAAGAACTCCATGGGGCTAAAAAAAGAACGGAGTCTTACAGCTCCGTCATTGCTCAGCAGATTCGATTTAGAAAGATAAATCCGAAATTCATACAATGAAAAGTCTACCCTCGTGAACCAGCCAGCTGAAGAAGGAAGTTTTAGAAATATTCTCAGTCTGCTTTATTTTAGTACCTAACCAAACGCAGGTATAAACGAAAGGGGCAAGTTAAGGCGCTTGAGCGGCCTTTTTGAGTGTTTTAATATGAAAAAAAAAAGAGACAGTGAGGTAAAACTGTCTAAAGCTTCCTCACCTCTATACTGATCAAATATTTTCGAGCTTATTTTTGAAGCTCTGTAATAAAGTGATTCTGAGCTGCAACCCATGACCGGTCCTAAAATGAGCTTATAGTACACCTTCTACTGAAAGCTTCTTTTCCTCATCAGAGTTGCAGACTAAGCCTTAACTATCACCGCTTGATCTGGATGTAGCGAGCGTGGAAATATTTTGCTTACTTATCGCCTAGAAATATTAGTCAAACGGGGACACGCCACATTTGCATCTCTTCCTGTGTAAAGCTTTCTTTCAGTTTAAAATACATAGTTATAACTATGTATTTTAAACTGAAAGAAAAATCTCTGCAGGCAGTTAATAAACAAGAAAATGAGTAAAATTTACTCACTTTCTTTACTCATTAACTGCCTGCGGAGATTTTTACTTCACAATGCGAAGATATATTTCTCAGGAACATAGCGGTACAATACGAGTGAAGGATTTTAGATGGTCGTGTGGCGGCTTTCAAAACAAGGCATTTTATTAGAAATGTTAGTTCTGAAAGCCATTGTTGATGTCTGATCCCTCTTTCCGGATTCACGAATTAAATGACACCTTTGTAAATTGATTCCTGAAACTTATTATTTGTGCAGTGCTAGTACCCTTGCAAGGAAGCGGAAACGTCCTCTCACTCCTAGCTATAATTTGTGTGTTGTTTTTGCTAACTGTACACACTGGGGCCAACTGAGCCACAGAGCAGAAAATAGTGTTCTCGAAAAAAGGTAAGAACACTATTGGCAGCCTCGAATTAACGCTTTTTCTCCTTTGGAATAGCCGGCTGTAGTTCTGTGCTTTTGGATGCGGGCAAGAGCTGTTCGAATCTCTCTCGCTGACATTGTGAACTCTTCTTTTGAAAACATTTTTACATCACCGAAGTCATCGTTCATTTATCCCTCAGAATGAGTCGCCTTTTATGCCTAATGAGATACTGTTAAACAAACATCACTCTGCAAAACAAACAGAAAGTATTTTTCTCTCATCTTTTTCATTTCTTTAGAAGCTAAAATCGCTATTCATAGTGTTTTGAGACGGTCCACAACGTTTGCGCACTGTACATTTGAAAGTACCTTACATTTTGGGTCTCAGTTATTTTGGTCCAGAAGTTTGCTTCGCTCTACCACTCGAAGAAAACATTAGCTGTGGTTTAGCTTGTGGTTAAACCTGGAGTTACGCGAAAGCAATCTGCACGGCTACGCTGAGGGTCGGCTTGAATGTAAAGACATGGCTTTTGCAGACAGTAGTTTACTCTATGGTTTCAGCCTTATTTATACCATAGGAGAATCACTTCAAGTATGAGCACCTCTTTCCTCTCGTAGTAGACCATATTCATTCGTGTATAGAAGACTTCTAGTTGTATGACATCGTCTCTACGTCGACCTCCGGGGCACACCGTCATTACAAGTTTCGAACAAACCTTCTGCCCTAGCAACTCGCCATCGTAGTTCGCCTCTATCAACTACCTAGTTATCTGACTTCTTCTTCTTCTTCTTTTATTCTTTTATTCTTCTTATTCTTCTTCCTTCTTCACTTTCCGGAGGCATGAACAGACACGGCGAAATAGCGAGACTGTGGCCAATGTAGCTCTCGCTAAAAAGGATTGAGAAAAACTGAGCAATTCAGGCCCTTTAGCTAGGTAGTGCAAAACATGTTTGATCTGTGAACTGTTCCAATCTTTAACATGAACGCTTGCCGAAATTCGCTGATTGTCATGAGACATTATGTTATGCAACACATGAAAGTGCAATGCAAACATGGAGTGCTGTGCCTGTAGTCAAAACTCAGTATTGATTTACGCAATAGGCATTGCTAAGAAAAACTACCTTACATGGAATGCCCGTATCGTCGTCGTTACGTTTCGTTCTTTCTTACTTCTCTTTTTGTTCGCCCTGCATGCTGTAATTAACCAGTTTGGCATCTCATTGAACGGATCTGAAAAACTCGTAGAAGTGGATGCCGATCATCCAGCTTGGAGAAAAAGCTCTATGGACAACACTCGCCGAAGTCGTTGTATCGTCGTCGTTGCGCACGCTGCACCTAGGGACGTCTTTCACTCTACAATAGCATGGTCGAAGAACGCTTGATGCATCCAGCCGAAGAGAACTGAAAGCACGATTGCTTCAGCAATTGCTTCAGGTCTCCCACAGGTCCTCAGCATTCTCAGTAGGCATTTGGGGGGAGAAAGTACTGGGGTGAGCCCACGTGAAAGTAATATATAATCGGATACAAGTCAAGGAAAAAGCGGCATTCAGCTATCAAAGCACCCTCCAACCAATAGCTGCCAAGCTATACGGTGATGCCATGGCCGACCGCCTTGTACCTACGAGTAGCGCTTGGAACGTGGTTTCTTCGAGTGAGTTTGTGCAGGCAAATAGTTCCTGAACGCTTCGTGAGTTCCAAAAAAAAAAAAAAAACATACTTTCACTCAATTCGATCGATATTTGTTTGCTCTTCCGAGTACAAGAGGTAAAACGACGAATTCTGATGGTGAAATTCTTCACTGTCGAGTTTTTTACGAAACGGCTTCGTTGTTCAGCGCTCCACTGCATCTCTTTTCTGCGATGAAGCCTTAAGAGGTGACACCACTGGCGACACCGACGGACGACGGACATCACAACACAAGAGGAAAGTATACAACAGTTGCATCTTGCCTGTACTCATCTATGCGGTTGAAACGTAGAGGCTAACGAAGAGGGTTCTACTTGAGTTGAGGTCAACGAAGAGGACTATGAAACGGAAAATGGTAGGGGTAACGTTAAGAGATAGGAAGCGTGCAGAGTGGGTCAGAGAAATAACTCGAAGTTACTGACATTCGTGTAAATCAAGAAGAAATGGGCAGGAGTAGGATATGCAGTAGTAGGATATAACTGATGGCCGCTTAGGATAACAAACTGGATTCCAAGGAAAGGAAAGCGTAGCATGGGGCAGCCGAACGTTAGGTATACGGATGAGGTTAAGAAGTTCGCAGAGGTCAAGTGGATGCAGCTAGCACAGGATTGAGTAATTCGTAGGATTATGAGAGAGGCCTTCACCCTGCAGTGGGTATAACACGGCTATTGCTGGCTGCTGGCTGCTGGCTGCTTAGAGAGAGGGAGTCTGCTGGTGCTTAGATCAGCTGAATGGTGTGGGGAGAAGGAAGTTTACGTATATTTTAGGAGGCGGAAGGTGACTGTAGGTTACGATGGAGATTTGGCCTGTAGAGAAAGTATAGCGATTTTGGGATTACTATAATTTTTGCCATGATTACAAAAGAATGCTTGTGCATAATACGAAAGGGAGATAAACTTTTTGCGAATTTTGTAATAAAGAAAGGAAATTAACTGCAAGAGTTTAAAAAGGTTAGAAACAAGTTATTTAAAACAATCCAAGTGTGAAGAAAACGGTATCTTAATCGCCCCTTTTTCTGTTACGAATGTTTTGAGAGCAGTTAAAACATGAAAACCAATAAATGCACTCTTGATCAACCTTACATCACTTCGTACAAAGCCTGAAATAGAAAACAATGACGAAATGTTGGCAGAAAAAAATTGTAGAATTGTTAACGAATACTTTGATGAATTCCCACAAGCGGCCGGATCTCCGTTAGGAACAAGCTGCGTGTTTGTACCAGATACGCATAACTTTTACCTTGAATTTGCTAGAGAAGAAGTCTTATCCTACCAATATCTTAGGAATACAAATCGCACTGACGTTGACGGCTTACAGATCAAACCAGTGAAATATGCCCTAGATAAGCTAATACCCGTATTAACCTTCATCTGAAACATCATCTTATCGTTTGGAGGCATTCCTAAAAGACTTCAAAACGCCAAGGTAACTGTCATATAGAAAAGTGGCGATAAAAAAAATCCCTAAAACTATAGGTCAATATTGGCCCTCCTCGTCTTTTCTAAAGGAATAAAAAACCTAATTCATTCATGAATTTCCTCATTTTGCGAAAAGGTTTTTATTACGTCCGACGCTTGGTGTGGTTGTCGTCGTGGAAGATCAACAGCGCACACTTTAGTTCAGCAAGTGTAAATAATACTCCAAGGTTTCGAGTCAAAGTTACTATCTACATCGACATTTTCAAGGCTTTCGAAGAGGTAAGCTATGCTACATTGCTAACAAAACTAGATATATAAGGCAACCGAGGAACCGCTCTCAATCTAATCAGCAGTTATCTCTGTTACCCCCTCCAATCCGTAGCAATAAACTACAATCAGCCTTTCTTCCAATTAATGCAGTTAAAATCGAGACACGAGATTTTACCTCAAACTTGGTAAAAAAAAAAAAAAAACTGATTGCGTTTAAAAAAAAAAATCGAGTAATATACTTTCCGCTTTGCTAAACTCGATGTCTTCTAGGTAAAGCTGTTTCAATTTCTTAGTATATACAATAATGACTTTAATAGAGCTATCGAGATGTAAATATTTAACCGCATCCACTCTAGCCTAATGGGCGATTCCATGAACGCGCTTCAAAACATGAGAAACGCAATTTTATGAAGCCACCGTCGACCTAATTATTATCACAGCGGTATACAGCACTTGCTACGCTTGCTGCTTCATAACCGTTACCAGATAACTATTATCAATGATGAAATACGAGGGTAATTTAAAGCGATTATCAATATCCTCATTGCTGTCAGCGCTGCTTGCACAGTGTTTCCCCGTGCTCTTCTTTGTTTAAGCTTTCTTTGTGATCCGCTTAAACTCTACCCTGCCCTAATCCGCTTATAAGCACTTTGTGACGGAAAAAGTGGCCCATATGCGACGACAGCATATGAATATGTAATCGCAACACTGCGTGCAAGTCATTTAACTCCCGTGACCCGCGGTAGATAACTCCCTCTTAAAGCGTTAGGCCAAACTGAAAGACCCTTGTCCTTGGCTTCGGGCACTCGAACATCTCGTGTCCGAGGAGTGCCCTCTTCAGTGTGAGACCTCCTCGTGCTAGCGGCGATAAGAGCAAGCATGGATCGATGAAGGCACAGGTCCCTTGGGCATGGTCCACTTTTGCAGCACTGGACTCTTAATTTTCTCTCGCACGAGCGCAGCAAAGCCCCTTCACGTCGGCCACACGGGAACGCCACGGAAACCGGGAACACTCGACACATTGGCAGGACGTCTCTCTTTACTTGCACCACCGGCACTCGCGCGAATATAGTCCTATCGTCTACGAACGCTGTGCAGCGTAAAAGAGCGAACACACGAAAATTAAGATGGCCACTGAAAAAAACGCTGACTCTAAACAAGTAGTTCAAGAGAAATATATGTCTTCACTCCAACGTTACTTAATATACCGGATACAGCAAGTATTCTTCTTATACGTGTCCGAAACAGTTGATAACAACTGCAGAGATACCAGGCAGATAGTTATATCACTAGGACAGTAGGTATCGACAGCCGAAATAAAAAGAAAATTAAGCACACGCATAGATGAAGCAAACATACAGCACGTGTGGTCAAGGGAGTCCATCCCTGTGCTCGATGGAGCGATTTCAAAGACGGGCCCTCGACTCCTATCTGAGAAAGACGAGCTAACATTGATTTTTCTAATTGTGCTTAAAGGGCTGTAGCTGTGCTGAACTTGCGTAGAAGCGCTAATTTGTTTTTTTGTTTTTTGCTATGTTACTCATATGCACGCTGTATTTACCTGAATATATTCCTTAAATGCCCTTCCGATTTGATATCCCTAATGTCCTTACGTTAACTCTCCACTCTCAAACCTGTTAATACATGTACACCATTTGTAAAAAGTTTAGAGCCCAGTTGGTGTACTTCTGAGCCATACTATGTGGCTCATAATGCATTCCCAGATTTCCAAACCTGCTGAAGGCAAGAAGATTTTTCGTCCTACCATCTCCAATGCCTAGGACTTCCACGATTTTTAAAGAATTCATAATATAGTGGTTAAAAGTAAACCCTTTGAACCTTAAACTTTCGATAAAGGCTGTGCCTAAACACTTGAGAATACAAAAGTACTCAGGGTTTTGGACAAGCTAATTACAGTCATAGGAACTCCAAGGAAAGTTTCGCCCCGTAAGAAGGCCACTCTCAGCTTCTTCTAAAACTTATGCCGTCATCAAACAGGTACGATTAAAGCCATATCGTTTCGCCCTCCTTTAGCAGCTTTAAAAAGATGGCATTCAGTTATTTGCACTTGTCACTGTGGCAGTCAAAAAAGTAAGCACGCTTATGCGCCTTTTTTCTTTCTTAAAGGGGTCGTGAAACGTTTTCTGGAAATTTTGCACGGCTTGTGTAAATGGAATCCTTATCCTTCATCATATAATATAACTCGGTTCGTTACATCGCCCGCGTTAATTTAATAGCGATAAAAAAAAAGAATTTCTGTTTCCTAGCGCGCGTCCTCCTCAACTCAACAGATACGTCATTGAGAAGCTCCCGTTCCCGGAGCCTGCTGAGCACGAGTTGACCGAGCTCGGTGCATTTATAGAGGTTCTAATTGTGCCCTACTGTACTCTCACACAGTGTGTTTTTTTTTAATAACGCCAACGTCCCAGGTTCCAGCGCCGCTACTGTTAGAAACATGGTTAGATCTTGGGCTTTCGCAACTTTTCGGGAGCGAGGTAAGCGAAGATATGTAGCCTGCGACCGGTACAGTAACACTTGTGTCGAGAGGCCACTGTAACCGCGCCACAACTCCGGCTTGCAGAAGCCCCGACCGCCAGCCTCCCGATCCCAGCCGTCTCAGAAGTACGCATTGGTATGTTATGTCCGAGTCTTGCAGCCTAGCCTACGTTCGACCGTTGCGAGAGTGCGCAATCGCTAACCGACGCTTTCGAACAGGTGCAGCTGCGGTTAGTGCGTGCCGATGCCGACTGTTCTTGAGAGCATCTGGCGAGATTCCGGCTGGCGACTACGCAGTTGAAGCAGCCGTCTGGGTGCATTACAGATCATCCGTATTTACTCTAAATGCTTCTTGATCATGGACTGCTCGTCGAAAACACAAGGTAAGAACCTTTAGCGAAAGGCGACACAGCTTGAACAAGCGACCGCCTGTTTTTCATTTTATCGAGCAAGAAACGGTGTAATAAGATTCATTGCGGAAGGCAGTGCTAATAAAAGAAGGTTTCCCCTTTAATGTCTACTAGCGATCATCTACACTGTCTCTTAGGAAAATACGAAAAAAAATAAAATTAAAAAAAAAAAAAAAACGTCTTTGCGCTGTGCTTCAGTGTCGAGTCGACATTGCGCTACGTTAGCGCGAACACAACATAGATGGTTTTTATATTTTTCTAGTTTTCATAGAAGGTGCGCATGAACACGGCGTTTCACCATGCAGATTACTGGCTTGCTTAATTCCATGCAAGAGTAAACGAGAAAACACGCATCATCTGATAGTGCGAACTTGCGAAATGGAAAGGGCATGTACATTGATGTGAGGTAATGGCAAGAACAAAAACGTTGTCCAGACACATTTCCTTGTTTTATTAGCCAGGTACGACCTTCAACAAATCAGTTCAGTTCAGTTCAGTTCAGTCATTCAGTCGTGTCCGACTCTTCATGACCCCATGGACCATATCACGCCACGCTTTCCGGTCTCTCACTATCTTCCTAACATCACTAACTTCATCTGCAGCGCCTCAAGGAAGCAGCACTACAAAACAGGAATGCATAAAGAAGACCACAAGAACTACAGCAGATAAGTACAAAAACAGTCTCATTTCGGAGGAGTCTGTGCTAAGTGAAATTGCATGTAGCGAAGTAGTATGTCCCCTGCAGAAGCCGTGGGAAAATGCACTAAAAAACGACACAGAAGAGAAAAACCCACAGAGAAGGACTGGCTTCTGCAGACAATCAGTAACCCACTAGCTGCCAGAGCAATCACCATACCAGCACTCAGAGCTTTATCCTAGTTTTTTTACCCACTTGCATTAGGTAACAGTGTTGTATAGTGTGCAAATATAATGTAAAAAATTGTCTAACTTCACTGGTACTATCAACACCTCCACACAGTAAACCTCTCCAAAATGCTTTGACACTGGCATCTTACATGTGCTCAAATGTAAGAACTAAAAAAAGAAAAGTTTCTTCCAGAGGCCAGTACACCGAAACTTCCACAGCTTGAGTAAGTGTTGCACATTTTACAGTTAGCAAATGAACTCGACAAAAAGATTATGTCATGAAGTAGTTTTGCGGCACATGCAGAAATTTGGCATAAAAAACAAAGTTTCACTGCTGCCTCTTTATGTGCTGGTTATGCTGTCTTATCAAGTCAGTGTGGCGTGTGGCGGGGAAACAACTGAGAGTCGTTGAGAGAAGCGGACTTGTCGTTTATGGCTCCTTCAAATAGAACGACTCCATGCACACAGCTGCTTAACGCATAAGTCGCATGCTTAACATCTTCGTGTTATGTGGATGATATCAGCGTGCACATTGACATCGACAGCAACACTAGTATACAGGGTGTAAGACGACTACCAGATTTTGTCAGTCAAAACCTGCATTGCCTTAAGCCATTATTTTGCTGTAGTAGCAAATTGTGATTGCACTGCAGTTCAGATATTTGATGAGTCTCATTCTCTCTCAATAATCTGCAGCAGAATTCAAAGTTTGCCATACTTCCAGAGAGAATAAATTGAGAGAGAATGTTACACTGCACAGCTTGCAACCTGTTAGACGGGAATTAATTGTACAGATGCTGGCAACGTGAATAGATTTTCGTTTTGCTATGCTGAAAAGTGAATATTGCTTTTGCTCTTGTCAACAGGAGGCACCGCTACATCAGCTACAGCCAGCGTGCGCACTGATTTTGGTGACGCGGCAGACATCACAGTAAAGTCCTCCCTAATTGTGCTGCAAGCCAAATAAGGAAAAGGTTTCCATCTGACACTTACACTGGTTTCTAGTTTGCACGAGGTTTGTAGAATCATCACCTTATTCATTATGAAACAATCCAGAAGGCATGATAAGAGAGAACTTTATTCATTATGAAACAATCCAGAAGGCATGATAAGAGAGAACTGCAAGATAGCTGGATTAACAACTCACATTTTCCTAAAGGATAGAGGGAAAAGAAGATTTGCACAGAGGCGCATCTAAAAAAGGCCCCAAATGACTGTTATTTAACCGACTGCTTAGCCACGCACACGTCCTTAGCCTTTACAATATCGTGTGCATTTGGATATGTGGCTTCCGGTTTGTAACGGGTGGTCCTTGACCGTAAGGAATTTGCTTTTTTAGATGATTCAGTAGCACAATGGTGACTTTTGGTTGTTTTCCACCCTTTATGCTTTTCACGCTTTCACTTCGTTGGGGTTTGTCGTGCACGTGCATTTCTATGCGAATCTTCTTTTGCCTCTTTCCTTCAATAACATTTCAGTCGTTAGTCAAGCTTTGTCTTGTGCTCCTCTTTTCTCATGTGTTTCGTCTTTTGACTGGTTTGGAATGAATCAGTGCCAACTCAACCAGTTGTTAGTTATGTTGGTGTCAGTAGCGGGACTACACCCACTGCTGGGTAACCTCTCACATATCCATACGAATAACCCGATCCTGTACCAGGTGCATGATTCCCGCAAACTTCCTAATTTCATCTACCTGCCTGAGTTTCTGCCGCCCCTGCTACACTTGCCTTCCTTCAGAATCTACAAGACATATATAGGCTCACTCAGAATGAATTTTGTGTACTCAATCCCCACCTATACCTTTGCCGGGTGGAATGTTTCCTTTACCACTAATCGCAAATACATCATAATTGCGCAGCTGATAAACCTGTTTGTATAGATGCCTCTCCCATATCTATCCAAATAACCCGATTCTCTGTCAGCTGCATCCATCTAATCCCCGCAAACGTCCTTATCTCTTCTGCCTGCCAGAGTTTCTGCCGCCCCCTGCTGCACTTGCCTTCCCTTGGGATCTACAAGACATATATAGGCTCACTTAGAATGAATTTTGTGTACTCAATCTCCACTATACCTTTGACGGGTGCATATTTTTTTAGCACTGACCTCAATACCTCATAAATGTGAAGCTGTATATACCCATTTGTATATTTAGGAGAGAGGAAGACAGCAAAAAAGCATGAATAAAAGATGTCTTGATCCAGATCAACTGCCTTCTAGCCTAAAAATTTTTAATGCACTGATGAACCCACGGCCAACCAATAAATTATTTCAAAAGCAACATGTCTCTCTTTAACACTCGATTGGTAACATTAAAGAATGCCCAAATGTACTACAGAGTGGTGGTCCTTATGGCACTGACAAACCTAGATTTTCTAGTTGCCACGTTCACCTTTCCACGGCCTAGGAAAAGAGTGGCTAATGCGGAATAGAAAAATCGAACGGCGCTTGCTACAAACGTTGCTTTGAAAGGTGGCCACTGTTTGCAGCATTTTGCAGTCTCATTCAAAAGTAAGCCAACATAATCTGCAATTAAGCAGACATGCATACAGTAATATGAGCCTTATCCTTTGAAATGTACCAGACATTAACCAGCCATAAAACAGAGTGCTGAAAAGGTATGTATAGTAAAGCCTCCTTCGTTAATGGTCATACAGACCCATAGTTTGCATGGAAACATCTGCACTAGAACCAGCATGACATTGAGTTAATTGGCCTGCTGACTGAATACGCCACCAAACGCTGGTGATGCAATGAACTTCCTCTCGTCCTGAGGAAGGACTTCCTCAGTGCTGGGGTCAAGTTGGAAAATATAAAGTTGAGATTGTTAAATTGTGATTTTTTTTTCTGCTGAATTCACTGCAGGCTAGAATGTAAAAGGATTAAAGTGCAGCTGTAGACATAAGGACAGCCCACATTGGCACTGTATCTTGTGTCCTAGTGCACATATCTACATACCGTGCATGTTTTGCTAGTAAACGATGTAACCACAGATTTACAAAGCTCCAAGAATACTGCAGCGATACTGTCTCATTAAGCATTCGATTATACCCACTTGAAGATAGGAAACTAATCAATTCCTGCTCCCTCTTCAACATCCTGAACGTTGGAAACACCACAGAATAGGCCGTGGTTAATACTAAGTCCTAATTATTTGGATACGCTCGCGACATGGAAACCAAACGAGCATATCAGTCCCTCATTCGCCATCTCATACCCTACTGATGCCCTGAGGCAATAAATATATCATTTAAAAAAATCCGAAACGAGCATATTACTGCTATGAGGGCAGTCTGACAGGAAACAATCAAATAGAACTGGTGGCTTCTGCGAGTCGAGTAGTTCTAATATAGGCATATCTGTAAGACTACAAATCGCAATTACTTTTACTACTTTTATCATTTTATCGTGTGAACCTACCTCAGACCGCCTACACGTTTTTGCCAATGCACTGGGCCAGCTGTTTTGCGTCGGTACAACGTCTCGTTTGAGGTGAGCTTTCTTCGTTGATTTCTGGGTCCAAATAGCACGTTCTGGTGTCAGAGTCTACCCATAGCGATGCGCTGCTGTCATTATCTGGGAATATGTCTGAGAATAGGAACCGCGGTTCTTGAAGTGAAATCAAATTTTAACAATATTCTCTAGGCAACGAAGTCGACCATAATCCGCGTTTTCAGTGTAAGGAAGCCTTCTGAAGACGGAGAGAGTTCGGAATAAAGAGGCTCACCATGTTCACGTCAATGTGTTCAGATATGGCTTACAAAGAGACTTTGTTGGGCGAGTTGGTAAACATCCATTGGTAATATAAGCAGCGCGAACAGGAAGACACAGGACAAGATAAAAGGAAGCCACAGTACAAGCCCTGACTCACAACTCAGCCTAAGTCTTTACTCCTCTTGCCCTTTCAAGCAAAGAGATTTATTTATTTATTTCATAAATACTGCCGACTGCCCTTTGGCGGTCAAGGCAGGAATGCACAAAGAAAAAAAGAAAAAAAAATTACAAAGTAGTAACAACCAAATAACAGCAACACATGGCGATTACAGTACGAGAACAAAATTCAATAAGACCAACGGGAAGCAAAAAAGTACAGGCAAATCATCCGACGTCAAACAGACTAAGTGAACAGAATAAAAACAAGGAAATCGAAATACACTGTGTACTAGACGCGCTACTGCGATACATGAGCCGAAACAGCAGACAAGAAAGATTCTGAAGATACCAGGTTGGTGATATCGCTTGGCAGTCGGTTCCATTCGGAAATGGTGCGTGGAAAGAAGGAACAAGAATATGCTTTTGTTCGGCATCGTGGCATCAAGATAGTCCGTTCGTGTTTGTTACGGGTGGGGCGTGTTGTGTTGTATTGCATGTAACTCTGAAAATTCAGTTTTGTTTTATTATGTATGATATTGAACAACATGTTTAGTCGGTGCTGCTTTCGACGGGATTCAAGCGTGGGAAGCCCAGATCTGTTGAGCAAATCAGATACCGAGACCTGCCGACCATAAGCGTGGTAAATAAACCGGAGTGCTTTCCTCTGGACGCCTTCAAGAATTTTCATATCCGTTTTTGTGTGCGGATCCCATACAGCGTCGGCGTATTCGAGCACTGGACGCACAAGTGATGTGTATGCTGTCAGTTTAGTTTTGCTCGTGCAATGCTTTAGGCGGTGCTTTAAAAACCGAAGTTTTTTGGACGCTGTTGAGACAATGGACTGGATGCGTGCGCTCCAGTTCAGGTTGGATGTCATGGTTACCCCAAGATATTTCACCTGAGTCACTGAGTTGATCGGAAGGCCATTGATTTTGTATGCGCATTGGAGCGGTTGTTTATTTCGTGTTACTGTCATTTTTCCGCATTTTGAACTGTTTATACCCATTTGCCAAGTACAACACCAGTTAGAAACTGCTGTTAAGTAGTCAGCTAGGAGTGCCTGGTCTTCGACTGATGTGATACTATGGTATATAACACAGTCGTCGGCGAAGAACCGACAGCGTATGCGTGAGTTGAAGGACAGGTCGTTCAAATAAATAAGGAAGAGAAGCGGCCCAAGGACTGAGCCCTGGGGAACTCCTGAAAGTACTGGCGCTTTTGTGGAATGAGATTCAGATATCTGAACAAACTGATGCCGCTGTGTAAGGTAGGAATCTAACCATTGTACTACTTGCCGATTATTTAACCACCACCTTGTTTTTAACAAAAGATTGCCATGCGAAACCCGGTCAAACGCTTTTTCGAAGTCAATGAAAATTAAATCTACCTGTCCATTACTGTCTAGTGACATCATAATTTCATTTGTAATATGAATAAGCTGCGTCACTGTCGACAAGCCTTGCCGAAATCCGTGCCGGCTTTCAATAAAAAAACCGCTTCCCTCTAGGAATGAACTTATGTGCTTGAAAATAAAATGTTCTAATACCTTACTGGACGTACATAACAAAGAAATTGGCCAGTAATTCTTCACGCAAAGCTTGTCTCCTGATTTGTGAATGGGTATCACCTTTGCTGTTTTCCAATCGTTTGGAATTTCTCCTGAGTGACGTTTTGTGTAGCAGGTGAACCTAGGGGTTGTTTTACGTGAATGCTTCGTTTTCGTCATATTTGATTTTATCTGGTCGTTCGAGTAAAGGCTTAGGCTGAGTTGTGAGTCAGCGCTTGTCATGTGGCTTCCTTTTATTTTGTTCTATGTCTTCCTGTTCGCGCTCTTTATATTACCAAAGTGTTCAGAGCCTTCGACGACATTAAGGTTGAAAATGGACTCGATTAACG